>NC_092710.1:374316662-374660662 GCF_047496885.1 Scyliorhinus torazame | reverse complement strand
TCTCACTGGGGTACAGTTCCACACACACTGACTCTCACTGGGATACAGTTACACACACACTGACTCTCACTGGGATACAGTTCCACACACACTGACTCTCACTGGGATACAGTTCCACACACACTGACTCTCACTGGGATACAGTTCCACACACACTGACTCTCACTGGGATACAGTTCCACACACACTGACTCTCACTGGGGTACAGTTCCACACACACTGACTCTCACTGGGATACAGTTCCACACACACTGACTCTCACTGGGCTACAGTTCCACACACACTGACTCTCACTGGGGTACAGTTCCACACACACTGACTCTCACTGGGGGACAGTTCCACACACACTGATCCTCACTGGGGTACAGTTCCACACACACTGACTCTCACTGATATGCAGTTCCACACACACTGACTCTCACTGGGGTACAGTTCCACACACACTGACTCTCACTGGGGTACAGTTCCACACACGGGCTCTCACTGGGGTACAGTTCCACACACACTGACTCTCACTGGGGTACAGTTCCACACACACTGACTCTCACTGGGGTACAGTTCCACACACACTGACTCTCACTGGGGTACAGTTCCACACACACTGACTCTCACTGGGATACAGTTCCACACACACTGACTCTCACTGGGGTACAGTTCCACACACGGGCTCTCACTGGGGTACAGTTCCACACACACTGACTCTCACTGGGGTACAGTTCCACACACACTGACTCTCACTGGGGTACAGTTCCACACACACTGACTCTCACTGGGATACAGTTCCACACACACTGACTCTCACTGGGGTACAGTTCCACACACGGGCTCTCACTGGGGTACAGTTCCACACACACTGACTCTCACTGGGATACAGTTCCACACACTGACTCTCACTGGGGTACAGTTCCACACACACTGACTCTCACTGGGATACAGTTCCACACACACTGACCCTCACTGGGATACAGTTACACACACACTGACTCTCACTGGGATACAGTTCCACACACACTGACTCTCACTGGGATACAGTTCCACACACACTGACTCTCACTGAGATACAGTTCCACACACACTGACTCTCACTGGGGTACAGTTCCACACACACTGACTCTCACTGGGATACGGGTTCCACACACACGGACTCTCACTGGGGTACAGTTCCACACACACTGACTCTCACTGGGGTACAGTTCCACACACGCTGACTCTCACTGGGATACAGTTCCTCACACACTGACTCTCACTGGGGTACAGTTCCACACACACTGACTCTCACTGGGATACAGTTCCACACACACTGACTCACACTGGGGTACAGTTCCACACACACTGACTCTCACTGGGGTACAGTTCCACACACACTGACTCTCACTGGGATACAGTTCCACACACACTGACTCTCACTGGGATACAGTTCCACACAAACTGACTCTCACTGGGGTACAGTTCCACACACACTGACTCTCACTGGGATACAGTTCCACACACACTGGCTCTCACTGGGATACAGTTCCACACACACTGACTCACTGGGGTACAGTTCCACACACACTGACTCTCACTGGGTTACAGTTCCACACACACTGAATCTCACTGGGATACAGTTCCACACACACTGACTCTCACTGGGATACAGTCCCACACACACTGACTCTCACTGGGTTACAGTTCCACACACACTGACTCTCTCTGGGGTACAGTTCCCCACACACTGACTCTCATTGGGATACAGTTCCACACACACAGACTCTCACTGGTGTACAGTTCCACACACACTGACTCTCACAGGGATACAGTCCCACACACACTGACTCTCACTGGGGGACAGTCCCACGCACACGGACTCTCACTGGGATACAGTTCCACACACACACTGACTCTCACTGGGATACAGTTCCACACACACTGACTCTCACTGGGATACAGTTCCACACACACTGACTCTCACTGGGACACAGTTCCACACACACTGACTCTCACTGGGATACAGTTCCACACACACTGACTCTCACTGGGATACATTTCCACACACACTGACTCTCACTGGGATACAGTTCCACACACACTGACTCTCACTGGGATACAGTTCCACACAAATTGACTCTCACTGGGATACAGTTCCACACACACTGACTCTCACTGGGATACATTTCCACACACACTGACTCTCACTGGGATACAGTTCCACACACACTGACCCTCACTGGGATACAGTTCCACACACTGACTCTCACTGGGGTACAGTTCCACACACACTGACTCTCACTGGGGTACAGTTCCCCACACACTGACTCTCACTGGGGTACAGATCCACACACACTGACTCTCACTGGGATACAGTTCCACACACACTGACTCTCACTGGGATACAGTCCCACACACACTGACTCTCACTGGGGGACAGTCCCACGCACACAGACTCTCACTGGGATACAGTTCCACGCACACTGACTCTCACTGGGGTACAGTTCCACACACACTGACTCTCACTGGGATACAGTTCCACACACACACTGACTCTCACTGGGATACAGTTCCACACACACTGACTCTCACTGGGATACAGTTCCACACACACAGACTCTCACTGGGATACAGTTCCACACACACTGACTCTCACTGGGGTACAGTTCCACACACACTGACTCTCACTGGGGTACAGTTCCACACACACTGACTCTCACTGGGATACAGTTCCACACACACTGACTCTCACTGGGGTACAGTTCCACACACACTGACTCTCACTGGGGTACAGTTCCACACACACTGACTCTCACTGGGATACAGTTCCACACACACTGACTCTCACTGGGATACAGTTCCACACACACTGACTCTCACTGGGGTACAGTTCCACACACACTGACTCTCACTGGGATACAGTTCCACACACACTGACTCTCACTGGGATACAGTTCCACACAGACCCTGACTCTCACTGGGATACTGTTCCACACACACTGAGTCTCACTGGGATACAGTTCCACACACACTGACTCTCACTGAGATACAGTTCCACACACACTGACTCTCACTGGGATACAGTTCCACACACACTGACTCTCACTGGGGTACAGTTCCACACACACTGACTCTCACTGAGATACAGTTCCACACACACTGACTCTCACTGGGATACAGTTCCACCCACACTGACTCTCACTGGGTTACAGTTCCACACACACTAACTCTCACTGGGACACAGTTCCACACACACTGACTCTCACTGGGATACAGTTCCACACACACTGACTCTCACTGGGATACAGTTCCACACACAATGACTCTCACTGGGATACAGTTCCACACACACTGACTCTCACTGGGCTACAGTTCCACATACACTGACTCTCACTGGGGTACAGTTCCACACACACTGACTCTCACTGGGATACAGTTCCACACACACTGACTCTCAGTGGGGTACAGTTCCACACACACTGACTCTCACTGGAATACAGTTCCACACAAACTTCCTCTCACTGGGGGACAGTTCCACACACACTGACTCTCACTGGGGTACAGTTCCACACACACTGACTCTCACTGGGATACAGTTCCACACACACTGACTCTCACTGGGGTACAGTTCCACACTCACTGACTCTCACTGGGATACAGTTCCACACACACAGACATTCACTGTTGTACAGTTCCACACACACTGACTCTCACAGGGGTACAGTTCCACACACACTGACTCTCACTGGGATACAGTTCCACACACACTGACTCTCACTGGGGTACAGTTCCACACGCACTGACTCTCACAGGGCTACAGTTCCACACACACTGACTCTCACTGGGATACAGTTCCACACACACTGACTCTCACTGGGGTACAGTTCCACACACACTGACTCTCACTGGGGTACAGTTCCACACACACTGACTCTCACTGGGGTACAGTTCCACACACACTGACTCTCACTGGGATACAGTTCCACACAGACCCTGACTCTCTGGGGTACAGTTCCACACACACTGACTCTCTGGGATACAGTTCCACACAGACCCTGACTCTCTGGGGTACAGTTCCACACACACTGACTCTCACTGGGGTACAGTTCCACACACACTGACTCTCACTGGGGTACAGTTCCAGACACACTGACTCTCACTGGGGTACAGTTCCACACACACTGACTCTCACTGGGATACAGTTCCACACAGACCCTGACTCTCTGGGGTACAGTTCCACACACACTGACTCTCACTGGGATACAGTTCCACACAGACCCTGACTCTCTGGGGTACAGTTCCACACACACTGACTCTCACTGGGGTACAGTTCCACACACACTGACTCTCACTGGGGTACAGTTCCACACACACTGACTCTCACTGGGATACAGTTCCACACACACTGACTCTCACTGGGATACAGTTCCACACACACTGACTCTCACTGGGATACAGTTCAACACACACTGACTCTCACTGGGGTACATGTCCACACACACTGACTCTCACTGGGGTACAGTTCCACACACACTGACTCTCACTGGGGTACAGTTCCACACACACTGACTCTCACTGGGGTACAGTTCCACACACACTGACTCTCACTGGGGTACAGTTCCACACACACTGACTCTCACTGGGGTACAGTTCCACACACACTGACTCTCACTGGGATACAGTTCCACACACACTGACTCTCACTGGGGTACAGTTCCACACACACTGACTCTCACTGGGTTACAGTTCCACACACACTGACTCTCACTGGGGGACAGTTCCACACACACTGACTCTCACTGGGATACAGTTCCACACACACTGACTCTCACTGGGGTACAGTTCCACACACACTGACTCTCACTGGGGTACAGTTCCACACACACTGACTCTCACTGGGATACAGTCCCACGCACACAGACTCTCACTGGGATACAGTTCCACACACACGGACTCTCACTGGGGTACAGTCCCTCACACACGGACTCTCACTGGGAGACAGTTCCACACACACTGACTCTCACTGGGATACAGTTCCACACACACTGACTCTCACTGGGGTACAGTTCCACACACACTGACTCTCACTGGGGTACAGTTCCACACACACTGACTCTCACTGGGATGCAGTTCCACACACACTGGCGCTCACTGGTGTACAGTTCCACACACACTGACTCTCACTGGGGTACAGTTCCACACACACTGACTCTCACTGGGATACAGTTCCACACACACTGACTCTCACTGGTATACAGTTCCACACACACTGACTCTCACTGGGGTACAGTTCCACACACATTGACTCTCACTGGGATACAGTTCCACACACACTGACTCTCACTGGGGGACAGTCCCACGCACACAGACTCTCACTGGGATACAGTTCCTCGCACACTGACTCTCACTGGGGTACAGTTCCACACACACTGACTCTCACTGGGACACAGTTCCACACACACTGACTCTCACTGGGATACAGTTCCACACACACTGACTCTCACTGGGATACATTTCCACACACACTGACTCTCACTGGGATACAGTTCCACACACACTGACTCTCACTGGGATACAGTTCCACACAGACCCTGACTCTCACTGGGGTACAGTTCCACACACACTGGCTCTCACTGGGGTACAGTTACACACACACTGACTCTCACTGGGATACAGTTCCACACACACTGACTCTCACTGGGGTACAGTTCCACACACACTGACTCTCACTGGGATACAGTTCCACACACACTGACTCTCACTGGGGTACAGTTCCACACACTGACTCTCACTGAGATACAGTTCCACACACACTGACTCTCACTGGGGTTCAGTTCCACACACACTGACTCTCACTGGGGTACAGTTCCACACACACTGACTCTCACTGGGATACAGTTCCACACACACTGACTCTCACTGGGGTACAGTTCCACACACACTGACTCTCACTGGGGTACAGTTCCACACACACTGACTCTCACTGGGGTACAGTTCCACACACACTGACTCTCACTGGGATACAGTTCGACACACACTGACTTCCACTGGGATACAGTTCCACACAGACCCTGACTCTCACTGGGATACAGTTCCACACACACGGAGTCTCACTGGGATACAGTTCCACACACACTGCCTCTCACTGGGATACAGTTCCACACACACTGTCTCTCACTGGGATACAGTTCCACACACTCTGACTCTCACTGGGGTACAGTTCCACACACACTGACTCTCACTGAGATACAGTTCCACACACACTGACTCTCACTGGGGTACAGTTCCACCCACACTAACTCTCACTGGGTTACAGTTCCACACACACTAACTCTCACTGGGACACAGTTCCACACACACTGACTCTCACTGGGATACAGTTCCACAAACACTGGCTCTCACTGGGATACAGTTCCACACACACTGACTCTCACTGGGTTACAGTTCCACACACACTGACTCTCACTGGGGTACAGTTCCACACACACTGACTCTCACTGGGATACAGTTCCACACACACTGACTCTCACTGGGCTACAGTTCCACACACACTGACTCTCACTGGGGTACAGTTCCACACACACTGACACTCACTGGGGTACAGTTCCACACACACTGACTCTCACTGGGGATATAGTTCCACACACACTGACTCTCACTGGGAGACAGTTCCACACACACTGACTCTCACTGGGATACAGTTCCACACACACTGATTCTCACTGGGGTACAGTTCCCCACACACTGACTCTCACTGGGATACAGTTCGACACACACTGATTCTCACTGGGGTACAGTTCCACACACACTGACTCTCACTGGGGTACAGTTCCACACACACTGACTCTCACTGGGGATACAGTTCCACACACACTGACTCTCACTGGGAGACAGTTCGACACACACTGACTCTCACTGGGATACAGTTCCACACACACTGATTCTCACTGGGTTACAGTTCCACACACTCTGACTCTCACTGGGGATACAGTTCCACACACACTGACTCTCACTGGGATACAGTTCCACACACACTGACTCTCACTGGGATACAGTTCGACACACACTGATTCTCACTGGGGTACAGTTCCACACACACTGACTCTCACTGGGGTACAGTTCCACACACACTGACTCTCACTGGGGATAGAGTTCCACACACACTGACTCTCTCTGGGAGACAGTTCGACACACACTGACTCTCACTGGGATACAGTTCCACACACACTGATTCTCACTGGGTTACAGTTCCACACACTCTGACTCTCACTGGGGATACAGTTCCACACACACTGACTCTCACTGGGATACAGTTCCACACACACTGACTCTCACTGGGGTACAGTTCCACACACACTGACTCTCACTGGAATACAGTTCCACACACACTGACTCTCACTGGGATACAGTTCCACACACACTGACTCTCACTGGGGTACAGTTCCACACACACTGACTCTCACTGGGGTACAGTTCCACACACACTGACTCTCACTGGGATACAGTTCCACACACACTGACTCTCACTGGGGTACAGTTGCACACACACTGACTCTCACTGGGATACAGTTCCACACACACGGACTCTCACTGAGATACAGTTCCACACACACTGACTCTCACTGGGATACAGTTCCACACACACTGACTCTCACTGGGGTACAGTTCCACACACACTGACTCTCACTGGGGTACAGTTCCACACACACTGACTCTCACTGGGGTACAGTTCCACACACACTGACTCTCACTGGGGTACAGTTCCACACACACTGACTCTCACTGGGGTACAGTTCCACACACACTGACTCTCACTGGGGTACAGTTCCACACACACTAACTCTCACTGGGGTACAGTTCCACACACACTGACTCTCATTGGGATACAGTTCCACACACACTGACTCTCACTGGGATACAGTTCCACACACACTGACTCTCACTGGGGTACAGTTCCACACACACTGACTCTCACTGGGGTACAGTTACACACACACTGACTCTCACTGGGGTACAGTTCCACACACCTGACTCTTACTAGGATACAGTTCCACACACACTGACTCTCACTGGGGTACAGTCCCACACACACTGACTCTCACTGGGGTACAGTCCCACACACACTGACTCTCACTGGGATACAGTTACACAAACACTGACTCTCACTGGGATACAGTTCCACACACACTGACTCTCACTGGGGTACAGTTCCACACACACTGACTCTCACTGGGGTACAGTTACACACACACTGACTCTCACTGGGGTACAGTTACACACACACTGACTCTCACTGGGATACAGTTACACACACACTGACTCTCACTGGGGTACAGTTCCACACACACTGACTCTCACTGGGGTACAGTTCCACACACACTGACTCTCACTGGGGTACAGTTACACACACACTGACTCTCACTGGGGTACAGTTCCACACACCTGACTCTTACTAGGATACAGTTCCACACACACTGACTCTCACTGGGGTACAGTCCCACACACACTGACTCTCACTGGGGTACAGTCCCACACACACTGACTCTCACTGGGATACAGTTACACAAACACTGACTCTCACTGGGATACAGTTCCACACACACTGACTCTCACTGGGGTACAGTTCCACACACACTGACTCTCACTGGGGTACAGTTCCACACACACTGACTCTCACTGGGATACAGTTCCACACACACTGACTCTCACTGGGATACAGTTACACACACACTGACTCTCACTGGGGTACAGTTCCACACAGACCCTGGCTCTCTGGGGTATGAGCTTCCCAGTTGCTTTTGTTGATGGAATCTGAATCTTGGTTAATTTCGAAGTTGCGGGAAACTGCAATAAAAATTGCGGGAACGCTGACCTCATCTTGTAGCCACAGTATTAATGTGGCTGGGTCCAGTTCAGTTTCTGATCAATGGTAACCCCCAGGATGTTGATTGTGGGGATTCAGCGATGGTAATGCTATTGAATGTCAAGGGGCGGTGGTTAGATCCTCTCTTATTGGAGATGGTCATTGCCGGGCACTTGTGTGGCGTGGATGTAACTTGCCCCTTGTCAGCCCCGAGCCTGGATATTGTCCAGGTCTTGCTGCATTTGGACAGGGACTGCTTCACTATCTGAGGAGTGGCGAATGGTGCTGAACATTGTGCAGTCACCCGCAAACATCCCCACTTCTGACCTCATGATGGAAGGGAGGTCATTGATGAAGCAGCTGAAGATGGTTGGGCCGAGGACACGACCCTGTGGAACCCCCGCAGTGATGTCCTGGAGCTGAGATGATTGACCTCCAACCACCACAACCATCTTCCTTTGTGCCGGGTATGACCCCCCCAGCGGAGAGTTTTCCCCCTGATTCCCATTGGCTCCAGTTTAGCTCGGGCTCCGTGATGCCACACTCGGTCAAATGTTGTCTTGATGTCGAGGGCAGTCACTCTCACCTCACCTCTGGCATTCAGCTCTCTTGTCCAGGTGTGAACCAAGGCTGTAATGAGGTCAGGAGCTGAGTGACCCTGGGCGGAACCCAAACCGAGCGTCCGTGAGCAGGTTATTGCTGAGTACGTGCCACTTGATAGCGCCGTCGATGACTCCTCCCGTCACTGTGCTGATGATGGAGAGGAGACTGATAGGGCGGTAATTGGCTGGGTTGGATTTGTCCTGTTTCTTGTGTACAGGACACACCTGGCCAATTTTCCACATTGCCGGGTAGATGCCAGTGTTGTAGCTGTACTGGAACAGCGTGGCTAGGGGTGCGGCAAGTTCTGGAGCACAAGTCTTCAGTGTTGTAGCTGTACTGGATAAACTCGGCAATTGTCCTCTCAACAGATGTTGCATACTGAAGAATATTGACTGAGTAATTAGAATGTGCGTGTTTAAACTGTTGCAGTGACTAATGTTGGTGCGGCTGGTGTTGAAATCGTGGCTCGCCTTCAGCACCAAGACTACAGCTGGGTATGGGTGTACACGAGGGCACATCTGGACCGATCGACACACACAGTGGAGTGCTGCCACCTTGTGATCAGGTAAGGAGCTGTCAGTGGCAATAATGGGGGGGGGGGGGGCGGTCTGAGATAACAGTTGGCTTTCGAAAGATGGGGTTGTACTGACTGAAGATGGATGTTGGGTGGTGAGCTGAATCTCTCTGGTTGTGTGATGAACGGTTACTGTTACACTGTACCCTTGTCATCATGTCAGGCGATGTCCCCTTTAAGACCGGGCTTGGAACCCTGGGGAACTCCGCTTCCAGCTCCGCCCATCTCTGAGCCGTATATAAGGGGCCGCCTTGTGGGCAGTGCAGCAGTCAGCACACGTCTCAGCTCTAACATAGTTCTTAGTTTATTAAAGCCTTCTTTACTGTTCACACTCTAAGCGTCGTTATTGAGGGTACCTCAGGTTGTAACGTTCCTGTTTCTTTGCTTCTCTTTGCAGTGAATGTGAGGCTGTTCACCTTCGTCGAAAACTCTTCCCCCCCCACCTGGATGTCTGCCCCTTTGATCAGCGCTCACGGCTGATACGTCCTCACCGCCGCCATAGTCCTCAGAGTTCTGGCCAGTTTTGTCCCTCCGGGGATGGCTCACAATCTAAGGCCCCGCCTCCAGTCCCCATCCATTGGCCGGGCCACGGTCCTGGGGACCCCCAAACAGCGCCGCCGTCCAACAGCCCAAAGAGAAAGCGGCTCGCCACCGTGGCGAACGAGACGAGCTTTGTCGAGCTCACCAGTCTCTCCGAATTGTTGATGCACGGAGACCCTCTCCTGTCCAGCGATCCATCTGTATTGGGGACCTGTCCAGCAGACAGTGAGACTCCAGGCCATATCCCTGCCTACACACTCCAGTACAAGCCATTCGCTCAGGGTGCCGGGAGTCCAGCTGATGGCTTTGATTTTGCCGGT
Source organism: Scyliorhinus torazame (assembly GCF_047496885.1). Taxonomy (NCBI): domain Eukaryota; kingdom Metazoa; phylum Chordata; class Chondrichthyes; order Carcharhiniformes; family Scyliorhinidae; genus Scyliorhinus; species Scyliorhinus torazame. The sequence continues at coordinate 374,649,795 of NC_092710.1, read as the reverse complement.
GAACTGAATGCCATGTCAGGGTACGCAGCTCACCACAAACTCGCCATGTCCCAGGACCAGGGCGACGCCCCCTTGGTGCCAGACTTTGTGTCAACTCCAGAGGGGTCAGGTGACGTCCACATGTCTTCTCAATACACTGAGAAGGAATGGACAGAGATCAGCATTCTGGCAGAACAGATCAGCGGCCTGGCACAGGGCTTTGCGGTCTACAGTACCCCAGGTGAAGTGGCTGATCTACAGGGGGCGGCGCCACCCAGACAGGTGGCCTCAGAGTGGGCCGAGTGTCTGCAGCAAGATAATCTTGGCCAACCCTGGGGCGACCCCACCCCCCCGCGACGGGACAATCGCCTCTGCCTCGATGCTCACATTGTCGGGGCTGGGGATGGGGCAGATCGCAGCTCCATCAGCCCCGACCCCTCGGTCTGTTCGATGGAGCTCAGCTTGTCCCCAATGGGGAACGGAAGCCACTTCAGCCCCCACGGTGCCCGTGCCGGACCCTTGCCCTCACCCTGTGACTGGGAAGCAGATTTCATCCTGGAGGAGTTGGCTGCCTGCCAATCAATGTTCGAAATGTGGGAAGTCCAGAATCCAAATGAAGAATTTAAGGATGAGTTGTATCAACTCACCGACAGCCTTCGGAGAGGCCCACAGAAAGGTGGGTGGAATCATTGTGAGTCTGCCTGTGTCCTGAATCAGTGTGAGTCTGTCTGTGTCCTGAAACAGTGTGAGTCTGCCTGTGTCCTTAATCAGTGTGAGTCTGTCTGTGTCCTGAATTAGTGTGAGTCTGTCTCTGTCCTGAATCAGTGTGTGTCTGCCTGTGTCCTGAATCACTGTGAGTCTGTCTGTGTCCTGAAATAGTGCGAGTCTGCCTGTGTCCTGAATAACTGTGAGTCTGCCTGTGTCCTGAATCAGTGTGAGTCTGCCTGTGTCCTGAATAACTGAGAGTATGCCTGCGTCCTGAAATAGTGCGAGTCTGCCTGTGTCCTGAATAACTGTGAGTCTGCCTGTGTCCTGAATCAGTGTGAGTCTGCCTGTGTCCTGAATAACTGTGAGTCTGCCCGCGTCCTGAATCACTGTGAGTCTGTCTGTGTCCTGAACTAGTGCGAGTCTGCCTGTGTCCTGAATAACTGTGAGTCTGCCTGTGTCCTGAATAACTGTGCGTCTGCCTGTGTCCTGAATCAGTGTGAGTCTGTCTGTGTCCTGAAACAGTGTGAGTCTGTCTGTGTCCTGAATCAGTGTGAGTCTGCCTGTGTCCTGAATCAGTGTGAGTCTGTCTGTGTCCTGAATCAGTGTGAGTCTGCCTGTGTCCTGAATCAGTGTGAGTCTGCCTGTGTCCTGAATCATTGTGAGTCTGTCTGTGTCCTGAATCAGTGTGAGTCTGTCTGTGTCCTGAAACAGTGTGAGTCTGCCTGTGTCCTGAATCAGTGTGAGTCTGCCTGTGTCCTGAATCACTGTGAGTCTGCCTGTGTCCTGAATCAGTGTGAGTCTGTCTGTGTCCTGAATCAGTGTGAGTCTGTCTGTGTCCTGAAACAGTGTGAGTCTGCCTGTGTCCTGAATCAGTGTGAGTCTGCCTGTGTCCTGAAACAGTGAGAGTCTGCCTGTGTCCTGAAACAGTGTGAGTCTGCCTGTGTCCTGAAACAGTGTGAGTCTGCCTGTGTCCTGAATCAGTGTGAGTCTGTCTGTGTCCTGAATCAGTGTGAGTCTGTCTGTGTCCTGACTGTGTCTGTCTGTGTCCTTAATCAGTGTGAGTCTGTCTGTGTCCTGAATTAGTGTGAGTCTGTCTCTGTCCTGAATCAGTGTGTGTCTGCCTGTGTCCTGAATCACTGTGAGTCTGTCTGTGTCCTGAAATAGTGCGAGTCTGCCTGTGTCCTGAATAACTGTGAGTCTGCCTGTGTCCTGAATCAGTGTGAGTCTGCCTGTGTCCTGAATAACTGAGAGTCTGCCTGCGTCCTGAAATAGTGCGAGTCTGCCTGTGTCCTGAATAACTGTGAGTCTGCCTGTGTCCTGAATCAGTGTGAGTCTGCCTGTGTCCTGAATAACTGTGAGTCTGCCCGCGTCCTGAATCACTGTGAGTCTGTCTGTGTCCTGAACTAGTGCGAGTCTGCCTGTGTCCTGAATAACTGTGAGTCTGCCTGTGTCCTGAATCAGTGTGAGTCTGTCTGTGTCTGAATCAGTGTGAGTCTGCCTGTGTCCTGAATCAGTGTGAGTCTGCCTGTGTCCTGAATAACTGAGAGTCTGCCTGCGTCCTGAAATAGTGCGAGTCTGCCTGTGTCCTGAATAACTGTGAGTCTGCCTGTGTCCTGAATCAGTGTGAGTCTGCCTGTGTCCTGAATAACTGTGAGTCTGCCCGCGTCCTGAATCACTGTGAGTCTGTCTGTGTCCTGAACTAGTGCGAGTCTGCCTGTGTCCTGAATAACTGTGAGTCTGCCTGTGTCCTGAATCAGTGTGAGTCTGTCTGTGTCTGAATCAGTGTGAGTCTGCCTGTGTCCTGAATCAGTGGGTGTCTGTCTGTGTCCTGAATCAGTGTGAGTCTGTCTGTGTCCTGACTGTGTCTGTCTGTGTCCTGAATCAGTGTGAGTCTGTGTGGGTCCTGAATCAGTGTAAGTCTGCCTGTGTCCTGATTCAGTGTGAGTCTGCCTGTGTCCTGACTGTGTCTGCCTGTGTCCTCAATCAGTGTGAGTCTGTCTGTGTCCCGAATCAGTGTGAGTCTGCCTGTGTCCTTAATCAGTGTGAGTCTGTCTGTGTCCTGAATCAGTGTGAATCTATCTGTGTCCTGACTGTGTCTGCCTGTGTCCCGAATCGGTGTGTCTTCCTGTGTCCTCCATCAGTGTGTGTCTGCCTGTGTCCTGAATCAGTGTGAGTCTGCCTGTGTCCTGAATCAGTGTGAGTCTATCTGTGTCCTGAATCAGTGAGTCTGCCTGTGTCCTGCATCTGTGTGAGTCTATCTGTGTTCTGAATCACTGAGTGCCTGCCTGTGTCCTGAATCAGTGTGATTCTGCCTGTGTCCTGAATCAGTGTGAGTCTGCCTGTGTCCCGAATCAGTGTGAGTCTATCTGTGTCCTGAATCAGTGAGTCTGCCTGTGTCCTGCATCAGTGTGAGTCTGTCTGTGTCCTGAAACAGTGTGAGTCGTCTGTGTCCTGAATCAGTGTGAGTCTGCCTGTGTCCTGAATCACTGTGAGTCTGTCTGTGTCCTGAAACAGTGTGAGTCTGCCTGTGTCCTGAAATAGTGCGAGTCTGCCTGTGTCCTGAATAACTGAGAGTCTGCCTGCGTCCTGAAATAGTGCGAGTCTGCCTGTGTCCTGAATAACTGTGAGTCTGCCTGTGTCCTGAATCAGTGTGAGTCTGCCTGTGTCCTGAATAACTGTGAGTCTGCCCGCGTCCTGAATCACTGTGAGTCTGTCTGTGTCCTGAACTAGTGAGAGTCTGCCTGTGTCCTGAATAACTGTGAGTCTGCCTGTGTCCTGAATCAGTGTGAGTCTGTCTGTGTCTGAATCAGTGTGAGTCTGCCTGTGTCCTGAATCAGTGTGTGTCTGTCTGTGCCCTGAATCAGTGTGAGTCTGTCTGTGTCCTGACTGTGTCTGTCTGTGTCCTGAATCAGTGTGAGTCTGTGTGGGTCCTGAATCAGTGTGTCTGTCTGTGTCCTGAATCAGTGTAAGTCTGCCTGTGTCCTGATTCAGTGTGAGTCTGCCTGTGTCCTGACTGTGTCTGCCTGTGTCCTCAATCAGTGTGAGTCTGCCTGTGTCCCGAATCAGTGTGAGTCTGCCTGTGTCCTGAATCAGTGTGAGTCTGTCTGTGTCCTGAATCAGTGTGAATCTATCTGTGTCCTGACTGTGTCTGCCTGTGTCCCGAATCGGTGTGTCTTCCTGTGTCCTCCATCAGTGTGTGTCTGCCTGTGTCCTGAATCAGTGTGAGTCTGCCTGTGTCCTGAATCAGTGAGTCTGCCTGTGTCCTGCATCAGTGTGAGTCTATCTGTGTTCTGAATCACTGAGTGCCTGCCTGTGTCCTGAATCAGTGTGATTCTGCCTGTGTCCTGAATCAGTGTGATTCTGCCTGTGTCCTGAATCAGTGTGAGTCTGTCTGTGTCCTGAAACAGTGTGAGTCTGTCTGTGTCCTGAATCAGTGTGAGTCTGCCTGTGTCCCGAATCAGTGTGAGTCTGCCTGTGTCCTGAATCAGTGTGAGTCTGCCTGCGTCCTGAATCAGTGTGAGTCTGTCTGTGTCCTGAATCAGTGTGAGTCTGCCTGTGTCCTGAACCTGTGTGAGACTGCCTGTGTCCTGCATCAGTGTGTGTCTGCCTGTGTCCTGAATCACTGTGAGTCTGCCTGTGTCCTGAATCTCTGTGAGTCTGCCTGTGTCCTGCATCAGCGTGTGTCTGCCTGTGTCCTGAATCACTGTACGTCTGCCTGTGTCCTGAATCAGTGTGTCTGCCTGTGTCCTGAATCAGTGTGAGTCTCCCTGTGTCCTAAATCAGTGTGAGTCTGTGTCCTGAATCGGTGTGAGTCTGCCTGTGTCCTGCATCAGCGTGAGTCTGCCTGTGTCCTGAATCACTGTGAGTCCGCCTGTGCCCTGAATCAGTATGTGTCTGCCTGTGTCCTGAATCACTGTGAGTCTGCCTGTGTCCTGAATCACTGTGAGTCTGCCTTTGTCCTGAATCAGTGTGAGTCTGCCTTTGTCCTGAATCAGTGTGAGTCTGTCTGTGTCCTGAATCAGTGTGAGTCTGCTTGTGTCCTAACTGTATCTGCATTTCAGGTTTTTCCCGCTAATAGGTGACCCGTTAGCCTTTGGGTTTCACCCAATAGTAGCACTTTGTTCTGTCGCATGTCTTCTCGGCTCACCGCCTGTATTCCCTGTGCACTGTTATACACCGCCTGCAATCACAGCACATCGCCTGAATTCACTGTGCACCGTTATACACCGCCTGTAATCACAGCACATCGCCTGAATTCACTGTGCACTGTTATACACCGCCTGTAATCACAGCACATCACCTGAATTCACTGTGCACTGTTATACACAGCCTGTAATCACAGCACATCGCCTGAATTCACTGTGCACTGTTATACACCAGCTGTAATCACAGCACATCGCCTGAATTCACTGTGCACTGTTATACACCGGCTGTAATCACAGCACATCGCCTGAATTCACTGTGCACTGTTATACACCGCCTGTAATCACAGCACATCACCTGAATTCACTGTGCACTGTTATACACAGCCTGTAATCACAGCACATCGCCTGAATTCACTGTGCACTGTTATACACCGGCTGTAATCACAGCACATCGCCTGAATTCACTGTGCACTGTTATACATTGCCTGTAATCACAGCACATCGCCTGAATTCACTGTGCACTGTTATACACCGGCTGTAATCACAGCACATCGCCTGAATTCACTGTGCACTGTTATACACAGCCTGTAATCACAGCACATCGCCTGAATTCACTGTGCACTGTTATACACCGGCTGTAATCACAGCACATCGCCTGAATTCACTGTGCACTGTTATACATTGCCTGTAATCACAGCACATCGCCTGAATTCACTGTGCACTGTTATACACCGGCTGTAATCACAGCACATCGCCTGAATTCACTGTGCACTGTTATACATTGCCTGTAATCACAGCACATCGCCTGAATTCACTGTGCACTGTCATACATCGCCTGTAATCACAGCACATCACCTGAATTCACTGTGCACTGTTATACACAGCCTGTAATCACAGCACATCGCCTGAATTCACTGTGCACTGTTATACACCAGCTGTAATCACAGCACATCGCCTGAATTCACTGTGCACTGTTATACACCGGCTGTAATCACAGCACATCGCCTGAATTCACTGTGCACTGTTATACACCGCCTGTAATCACAGCACATCACCTGAATTCACTGTGCACTGTTATACACAGCCTGTAATCACAGCACATCGCCTGAATTCACTGTGCACTGTTATACACCGGCTGTAATCACAGCACATCGCCTGAATTCACTGTGCACTGTTATACATTGCCTGTAATCACAGCACATCGCCTGAATTCACTGTGCACTGTTATACACCGGCTGTAATCACAGCACATCGCCTGAATTCACTGTGCACTGTTATACATTGCCTGTAATCACAGCACATCGCCTGAATTCACTGTGCACTGTCATACATCGCCTGTAATCACAGCACATCGCCTGAATTCACTGTACAAAACTCTGGTACGGCCGAATTTGGAGTATTGCGTACAGTTCTGGTCACCACATTATAGGAAGGATATGGAAGCTTTGGAAAGGGTGCAGAGGAGATTTACCAGAATGTTGCCTGGTATGGAGGGAAGATCTTATGAGGAAAGGCCGAGGGACTTGAGGCTGTTTTCGTTAGAGAGAAGAAGGTTAAGAGGTGACTTAATTGAGGCATACAAGATGATCAGAGGATTAGATAGGGTGGACAGTGAGAGCCTTTTTCCTCGGATGGTGATGTCTAGCACGAGGGGCCATAGCTTTAAATTGAGGGGAGATAGATATAAGACAGATGTCAGAAGTAGGTTCTTTACTCAGAGAGTAGTAAGGGCGTGGAATGCACTGCCTGCAACAGTAGTGGACTCGCCAACATTAAGGGCATTCAAATGGTCATTGGATAGACATATGGACGATAAGGGAATAGTGTAGATGGGCTTTAGAGTGGTTTCACAGGTCGGCGCAACATCGAGGGCCGAAGGGCCCGTACTGCGCTGTAATGTTCTATTGTGTGTGCGTGGGATTCCTCCGGGTGCTCCGGTTTCCTCCCACAGTCCAAAGATTTTCAGGTTAGGTGGATTGTCAATTGCCCCTTAGTGTCCAAAAGGTGAGGTGTGGTCATGGAAATAGAGCATCAGCGGGCTGCTCTTTCCAAGGGCCGGTGCAGACTCAATGGGCCGAATGGCCTCCTTCTGCACTGTGGGGATTCTATGATCCTGAGGATTCGACACCACCTCAGATTACTCTGGATAAGAACTGGGAACAGGAGTGGGCTCACATCGAACCTCTTGTATGAAAATGTCCAGTTGCTTGGCCCCCAACAACTATCTGCTGAATTTGGTAAGATGTGGACACTTACTGAGGATGTTGTCCAGAATTGTGATGCGTTCCACAAACTCCTATTACGGCAGACAATCATCTGCACTAACATCTCAACATATTTAATTATTTTAATGTAATTAATTCACTTGGTTTATTTCAAACAAATTCATTCAACTAAATCGAGCATCTCCTTCCCTGTGGAATTCGCAATCTGCGCAAACTCTCCATTTTGCTCACATTACAATCCAGCTCGCTCTCGCATTACAATCTTATGTCCTATGCTCTCACAGACACCTTCTAAGCAACACTCTAGTTGTTAGCTTCCAAGTGACAACAATTCCCCCTATTTACACCTACACCACCTAATGACTCAACACAAGTGTAACTACTATACACCAGGTAGTCTATAATTACCGGACACAACCTGCAAATTATGTATACCATCTGCAATTAATGTAAGCCTGTAATTACAGTACGAGGCCGGATTCACTGTACACCGCCTACACTGAGGTGTTCTGACTGTATTAGGGGTTATTCTGCCTGTCCTGAGATGTTGTCTGTATTAATTAGAAGTTATTGTGTCTGTACTGAGATGTTCTGTCTGTGATCAGGTGTTCTGCCTGTACTGAGATGTGCTGTCTGTATTAGGTTATTCTGCCTGTACTGAGGTGTTCTGTTTGTATTAGGGGTTATTCTGCCTGTACTGAGGTGTTCTGCCTGTACTGAGATGTTGTTTGTATTAGGGGTTATTCTGCCTGTACTGAGGTGTTCTGCCTGTACGGAGGTGTTCTGTCTGTATTGATGCAAATTTCTTATGTTTAACACTATTTAACCTAGTCTTTCTCTCTTTCTGCTTTCAGATGGGGCTCTGGAAAGGTCTGTGTTTTAAACTAAGTCTGTGACTTACCCTGTTGAGTATGACACATTGTCATGTGTTCTGAAGCTGCAGCCACCTGAACACCACCTTAACACAGATTGTGTGTGTGTGAGATGTGTGTGTGTGTGTGTGTGTGAGATGTGTGTGTGTGTGAGATGTGTGTGTGTGAGAGATGTGAGTGTGTGTGAGAGATGTGAGTGTGTGTGAGGTGTGTGTGAGATGTGAATGTTTGTGTGTGTGAGAGTGAGGATTTATGAATATTCAAGGTGATGTCTGGAATAATGTTACTGTATAGTCTAATAATACTGTGTAAGTGAGTAGGTTTTTATAATAATAATCTTTATTAGTGAGACAAGTAGGTTTACACTAACACTGCAATGAAGTTACTGTGAAAAGCCCCTAGTCGCCACATTCCGGCGCCTGTTCGGGTCACAGAGGGAGAATTCAGAATGTCCAATCCACCTAACCTGCACATCTTTGGGCTGTGGGAGGAAACCGGAGCACCCGGAGGAAACCCACGCAGACACGGGGAGGACGTGCAGACTCCGCACAGACAGTGACCCAAGCCGGGAATCGAACCCGGGACCCTGGAGCTGTGAAGCAACAGTGCTAACCACTGTGTTATCGTGCTGCCCTTTTGATTTAAAACCAGCCCATTGGCACACGGTCACATGGTAACCAGTGCCCTGTTATTATGGGATGGTTTCACATGTCACTTTGTACGTGTTCTTGGTTGAAGGCGGGTGGGGGAGGGGAGTTGCTGGACACTCCGTGTCGAATACTGTCAGTGAAAATGACAGGTACTGTAGCAGCTAATGATTAATGATGGGCTAACAAGTGGTGGATTATTAGTGACTGTCAACTAGTGACAAGTATAACCAGTGATAGAGTAACAGGAACAATAGCAATAATTAGAAGTGATAATAATAGTGACGGAGTGATTTATGTTAGCGATGGATAATTAATGACTGTTACCTCGTCACAGTTGCTCTATCAGCCAGTACCTAATAATTAGTGATAAAGTAAACAGACAGTAGCAACTAGTAACTAATAAACAGTAACCGAATAGCAGGTACTTCAGCAGCTAGTGATGAATAACTAGTAATAGTGGGACTGGCATGGTGGTAACGAGTACCATTTTATTCTATCAGGTATAACCAGATGTAAAATGTATTTTTCTTGGGTGAGCTTTTCTGTTGACTGTGATGTCTACGATTGATGCTACTCTGCTGAATGTTTCCATTCTGTTGGTAAAACAAATAAAGTTGAAACCACTTTGATAAGCACAGCACAGATCTCCGTGATTAACTTGTCCAATGCTGCTCGTCACAAAGAACAAAGCACGTTATCTCTGGGCTTGAGGCAAACAAAGAACAAAGAAATGTACAGCACAGGAACAGGCCCTTCGGCCCTCCAAGCCCGTGCCGACCATGCTGCCCGACTAAACTACAATCTTCTACACTTCCTGGGTCCGTATCCCTCTATTCCCATCCTATTCATGTATTTGTCAAGATGCCCCTTAAATGTCACTATCATCCCTGCTTCCACCGCCTCCTCCGGCAGCGAGTTCCAGGCACCCACTACCCTCTGCGTAAAAATCTTGCCTCGTACATCTACTCTAAACCTTGCCCCCTAGTAATTGACCCCTCTACCCTGGGGAAAAGCCTCTGACTATCCACTCTGTCTATGCCCCTCATAATTTTGTAGACCTCTATCAGGTCGCCCCTCGACCTCCGTCGTTCCAGTGAGAACAAACCGAGTTTATTCAACCGCTCCTCATAGCTAATGCCCTCCATACCAGGCAACATTCTGGTAAATCTCTTCTGCACCCTCTCTAAAGCCTCCACATCTTTCTGGTAGTGTGGCGACCAGAATTGAACACTATACTCCAAGTGTGGCCTAATTAAGGTTCTATACAGCTGCAACATGACTTGCCAATTCTTATACTCAATGCCCCGGCCAATAAAGGCAAGCATGCCGTATGCCTTCTTGACTACCTTCTCCACCTGTGTTGCCCCTTTCAATGACCTGTGGACCTGTACTCCTAGATCTCTCTGACTTTCAATACACTTGAAGGTTCTACCATTCACTGTAGGAGGAACAGTTTCCTGCTGATCTTCAGGACATCAGCAAGGTTCAATCGAGAAGGAGGACAAGGGGAGGGAGATTGGGACAAGATTAGAGGCACGAGACTTTTTTAAAAAAAAGTTTAATTTGAGGACATTGGTGGCATTGTTGGAGATGTGGGTACTGGACACGCAGCCTTCTTGCACCTGGGTGGTTTATGTGTTTGCAGCTCTGTGGGTCAATCTTGGCTCCGTTGAATCACAAGGCTCCAGATTCAAATCCCATTTCAAAGCACGAGTATAAAACCCAAGGCTGACACTGCAGTGCAGCGTTGAGAGAGTGCCACACTGTTGGAAGTGCCATCTCTCAGCGGGTGTGAGTCAAGGTACCATCCACCTGCTCGGGCATTATTTTCAAGAGCGGGGCATTTCCGCTCGGTGTCCTGGCCAATATTTATCCCTCACTCCAACATTGCCAAACAGACTTTCACATTGCTGCGTGTGGGATCTTCCTGTGCCCACTGGTTTTCCCACATGACATCAGTGACGAGACTGCGGAAAGTGCTCCATTAGCTGTAAAACACATTGAGCTGTCCAGGGCCTGTGAATGGGGCGATATAAATGTCAGGTTATTTTGGTTGGAGAGGCGAGTGATTTCCTCAGCCCCAGAGGGTGGTTAAGAGGGGTGCTGCGGGATTCTGGACAACAAGAGGCCAGAGGAAAAGGAGAGTGGACCGTTCAGCCCTCGGAGACCATTAATCAGACCATGACTGACCTGCACCTCAGTTTCAATAAGGGACATGGTGCAGCGGGACAGTCACTGGGCTAGTAATCCGGGTCGGTGTAGCGGGACAGTCACTGGGTTAGTAATCCGGGTTGGTGCAGCGGGACAGTCACTGGGCTAGTAATCCAGGTCGGTGTAGCGGGACAGTCACTGGGCTAGTAATCCGGGTCAGTGCAGCGGGACAGTCACTGGGCTAGTAATCCGGGTGGGTGTAGCGGGACAGTCACTGCGCTAGTAATCCAGGTCGGTGCAGCGGGACAGTCACTGGGCTAGTAATCCAGGTCGGTGTAGCGGGACAGTCACTGGGCTAGTAATCCAGGTCGGTGGAGCGGGACAGTCACTGGGCTAGTAATCCGGGTCGGTGTAGCGGGACAGTCACTGGGCTAGTAATCCAGGTCGGTGTAGCGGGACAGTCACTGGGCTAGTAATCCAGGTCGGTGCAGCGGGACAGTCACTGGGCTAGTAATCCAGGTCGGTGGAGCGGGACAGTCACTGGGCTAGTAATCCAGGTCGGTGTAGCGGGACAGTCACTGGGCTAGTAATCCGGGTCGGTGTAGCGGGACAGTCACTGGGCGAGTAATCGGGGTCGGTGGAGCGGGACAGTCACTGGGCTAGTAATCCGGGTCGGTGCAGCGGGACAGTCACTGGGTTAGTAATCCAGGTCGGTGCAGCGGGACAGTCACTGGGCTAGTAATCCGGGTCGGTGTAGGGGGACAGTCACTGGGCTAGTAATCCAGGTCGGTGCAGCGGGACAGTCACTGGGCTAGTAATCCGGGTCGGTGGAGCGGGACAGTCACTGGGCTAGTAATCCGGGTCGGTGTAGCGGGACAGTCACTGGGCTAGTAATCCGGGTCGGTGTAGCGGGACAGTCGCTGGGCTAGTAATCCGGGTGGGTGTAGCGGGACAGTCACTGGGCTAGTAATCCGGGTCGGTGGAGCGGGACAGTCACTGGGCTAGTAATCCGGGTCGGTGTAGCGGGACAGTCACTGGGCTAGTAATCCGGGTCGGTGGAGCGGGACAGTCACTGGGCTAGTAATCCGGGTCGGTGGAGCGGGACAGTCACTGGGCTAGTAATCCGGGTCGGTGGAGCGGGACAGTCACTGGGCTAGTAATTCAGGTCGGTGTAGCGCGACAGTCACTGGGCTAGTAATCCAGGTCGGTGCAGTGGGACAGTCACTGGGCTAGTAATCCAGGTCGGTGTAGCGGGACAGTCACTGGGCTAGTAATCCAGGTCGGTGGAGCGGGACAGTCACTGGGCTAGTAATCCAGGTCGGTGTAGCGCGACAGTCACTGGGCTAGTAATCCAGGTCGGTGGAGCGGGACAGTCACTGGGCTAGTAATCCAGGTCGGTGTAGCGGGACAGTCACTGGGCTAGTAATCCAGGTCGGTGCAGCGGGACAGTCACTGGGCTAGTAATCCGGGTGGGTGTAGCGGGACAGTCAATGAGTTAGTAATCCGGGTGGGTGTAGCGGGACAGTCACTGGGCTAGTAATCCGGGTCGGTGCAGCGGGACAGTAACTGGGCGAGTAATCCAGGTCGGTGTAGCGGGACAGTCACTGGGCTAGTAATCCGGGTCGGTGCAGCGGGACAGTAACTGGGCGAGTAATCTAGGTCGGTGTAGCGGGACAGTCACTGCGCTAGTAATCCGGGTCGGTGTAGCGGGACAGTCACTGCGTTAGTAATCCGGGTCGGTGGAGCGGGACAGTCACTGGGCTAGTAATCCGGGTCGGTGTAGCGGGACAGTCGCTGGGCTAGTAATCCAGGTCGGTGTAGCGGGACAGTCACTGGGCTAGTAATCCGGGTCGGTGTAGCGGGACAGTCACTGGGCTAGTAATCCGGGTCGGTGTAGCGGGACAGTCACTGGGCTAGTAATCCAGGTCGGTGCAGCGGGACATTCACTGGGCTAGTAATCCAGGTCGGTGGAGTGGGACAGTCACTGGGCTAGTAATCCAGGTCGGTGGAGTGGGACAGTCACTGGGCTAGTAATCCAGGTCGGTGCAGCGGGACAGTCACTGGGCTAGTAATCCGGGTCGGTGCAGCGGGACAGTCACTGGGCTAGTAATCCAGGTCGGTGCAGCGGGACAGTCACTGGGCTAGTAATCCAGGTCGGTGCAGCGGGACAGTCACTGGGCTGGTAATCCAGGTTGGTGGAGCGGGACAGTCACTGCGCTAGTAATCCAGGTCGGTGCAGCGGGACAGTCACTGGGCTAGTAATCCGGGTCGGTGCAGCGGGACAGTCACTGGGCTTGTAATCCAGGTCGGTGCAGCGGGACAGTCACTGGGGTAGTAATCCAGGTCGGTGCAGCGGGACAGTCACTGGGTTAGTAATCCAGGTCGGTGTAGCGGGACAGTCACTGGGCTAGTAATCCGGGTCGGTGTAGCGGGACAGTCACTGGGCTAGTAATCCGGGTCGGTGTAGCGGGACAGTCACTGGGCTAGTAATCCAGGTCGGTGTAGCGGGACAGTCACTGGGCTAGTAATCCGGGTCGGTGTAGCGGGACAGTCACTGCGCTAGTAATCCGGGTCGGTGTAGCGGGACAGTCACTGGGCTAGTAATCCAGGTCGGTGCAGCGGGACAGTCACTGGGCTAGTAATCCGGGTCGGTGCAGCGGGACAGTCACTGGGCTAGTAATCCAGGTCGGTGTAGCGGGACAGTCACTGGGCTAGTAATCCGGGTCGGTGTAGCGGGACAGTCACTGGGCTAGTAATCCAGGTCGGTGTAGCGGGACAGTCACTGCGCTAGTAATCCGGGTCGGTGTAGCGGGACAGTCACTGGGCTAGTAATCCGGGTCGGTGTAGCGGGACAGTCACTGTGCTAGTAATCCAGGTCGGTGTAGCGGGACAGTCACGGGGCTAGTAATCCAGGTCGGTGTAGCGGGACAGTCACTGGGCTAGTAATCCGGGTCGGTGTAGCGGGACAGTCACTGGGCTAGTAATCCGGGTCGGTGTAGCGGGACAGTCACTGGGTTAGTAATCCGGGTTGGTGCAGCGGGACAGTCACTGGGCTAGTAATCCAGGTCGGTGTAGCGGGACAGTCACTGGGCTAGTAATCCGGGTCGGTGTAGCGGGACAGTCACTGGGCTAGTAATCCGGGTCGGTGCAGCGGGACAGTCACTGGGTTAGTAATCCAGGTCGGTGTAGCGGGACAGTCACTGGGTTAGTAATCCGGGTCGGTACAGCGGGACAGTCACTGGGCTAGTAATCCGGGTCGGTGCAGCGGGACAGTCACTGGGCTAGTAATCCAGGTCGGTACAGCGGGACAGTAACTGGGCTAGTAATCCGGGTCGGTGTAGCGGGACAGTCACTGGGCTAGTAATCCGGGTCGGTACAGCGGGACAGTCACTGGGCTAGTAATCCGGGTGGGTGTAGCGGGACAGTCACTGGGCTAGTAATCCGGGTCGGTGTAGCGGGACAGTCACTGCGCTAGTAATCCAGGTCGGTGTAGCGGGACAGTCACTGGGTTAGTAATCCGGGTGGGTGTAGCGGGACAGTCACTGGGCTAGTAATCCAGGTCGGTGTAGCGGGACAGTCACTGGGCTAGTAATCCGGGTGGGTGTAGCGGGACAGTCACTGGGCTAGTAATCCGGGTCAGTGTAGCGGGACAGTCACTGGGCTAGTAATCCAGGTCGGTGTAGCGGGACAGTCACTGGGCTAGTAATCCGGCTGGGTGTAGCGGGACAGTCACTGGTCAAGTAATCCAGGTCGGAGTAGCGGGACAGTCACTGGGCTAGTAATCCGGGTCGGTGTAGCGGGACAGTCACTGGGCTAGTAATCCGGCTGGGTGTAGCGGGACAGTCACTGGGCTAGTAATCCAGGTCGGTGCAGCGGGACAGTCACTGGGCTAGTAATCCGGGTCGGTGCAGCGGGACAGTCACTGGGCTAGTAATCCAGGTCGGTGCAGCGGGACAGTCACTGGGCTAGTAATCCAGGTCGGTGCAGCGGGACAGTCACTGGGCTAGTAATCCAGGTCGGTGCAGCGGGACAGTCACTGGGCTGGTAATCCAGGTCGGTGGAGCGGGACAGTCACTGCGCTAGTCATCCAGGTCGGTGCAGCGGGACAGTCACTGGGCTAGTAATCCGGGTCGGTGCAGCGGGACAGTCACTGGGCTTGTAATCCAGGTCGGTGCAGCGGGACAGTCACTGGGCTAGTAATCCAGGTCGGTGCAGCGGGACAGTCACTGGGTTAGTAATCCAGGTCGGTGTAGCGGGACAGTCACTGGGCTAGTAATCCGGGTCGGTGTAGCGGGACAGTCACTGGGCTAGTAATCCGGGTCGGTGTAGCGGGACAGTCACTGGGCTAGTAATCCGGGTCGGTGTAGCGGGACAGTCACTGGGCTAGTAATCCGGGTCGGTGTAGCGGGACAGTCACTGGGCTAGTAATCCGGGTCGGTGTAGCGGGACAGTCACTGGGCTAGTAATCCAGGTCGGTGTAGCGGGACAGTCACTGCGCTAGTAATCCAGGTCGGTGCAGCGGGACAGTCACTGGGCTAGTAATCCAGGTCGGTGTAGCGGGACAGTCACGGGGCTAGTAATCCGGGTCGGTATAGCGGGACAGTCACTGGGCTAGTAATCCAGGTCGGTGTAGCGGGACAGTCACTGGGCTAGTAATCCGGGTCGGTGCAGCGGGACAGTCACTGGGCTAGTAATCCGGGTCGGTGTAGCGGGACAGTCACTGGGCTAGTAATCCGGGTCGGTGTAGCGGGACAGTCACTGGGCTAGTAATCCAGGTCGGTGCAGCGGGACAGTCACTGGGCTAGTAATCCAGGTCGGTGTAGCGGGACAGTCACGGGGCTAGTAATCCAGGTCGGTGTAGCGGGACAGTCACGGGGCTAGTAATCCGGGTCGGTGTAGCGGGACAGTCACTGGGCTAGTAATCCAGGTCGGTGTAGCGGGACAGTCACTGGGCTAGTAATCCGGGTCGGTGTAGCGGGACAGTCACTGGGCTAGTAATCCGGGTGGGTGCAGCGGGACAGTCACTGGGTTAGTAATCCAGGTCGGTGCAGCGGGACAGTCACTGGGCGAGTAATCCGGGTCGGTGCAGAGGGACAGTCACTGGGTTAGTAATCCAGGTCGGTGTAGCGGGACAGTCACTGGGCTAGTAATCCAGGTCGGTGTAGCGGGACAGTCACTGGGCTAGTAATCCGGGTCGGTACAGCGGGACAGTCACTGGGCTAGTAATCCAGGTCGGTACAGCGGGACAGTCACTGGGCTAGTAATCCAGGTCGGTGTAGCGGGACAGTCACTGGGCTAGTAATCCGGGTTGGTGCAGCGGGACAGTCACTGGGCTAGTAATCCGGGTGGGTGTAGCGGGACAGTCACTGGGCTAGTAATCCGGGTCGGTGCAGCGGGACAGTCACTGGGTTAGTAATCCAGGTCGGTGTAGCGGGACAGTCACTGGGCTAGTAATCCAGGTCGGTGTAGCGGGACAGTCACTGGGCTAGTAATCCAGGTCGGTGTAGCGGGACAGTCACGGGGCTAGTAATCCGGGTCGGTGTAGCGGGACAGTCACTGGGCTAGTAATCCAGGTCGGTGCAGCGGGACAGTCACTGGGCTAGTAATCCAGGTCGGTGCAGCGGGACAGTCACTGGGCTAGTAATCCAGGTCGGTGCAGCGGGACAGTCACTGGGCTAGTAATCCAGGTCGGTGCAGCGGGACAGTCACTGGGCTAGTAATCCAGGTCGGTGTAGCGGGACAGTCACTGGGTTAGTAATCCGGGTTGGTGCAGCGGGACAGTCACTGGGCTAGTAATCCAGGTCGGTGTAGCGGGACAGTCACTGGGCTAGTAATCCAGGTCGGTGCAGCGGGACAGTCACTGGGCTAGTAATCCAGGTCGGTGCAGCGGGACAGTCACTGGGCTAGTAATCCAGGTCGGTGTAGCGGGACAGTCACTGGGTTAGTAATCCGGGTTGGTGCAGCGGGACAGTCACTGGGCTAGTAATCCAGGTCGGTGTAGCGGGACAGTCACGGGGCTAGTAATCCAGGTCGGTGTAGCGGGACAGTCACTGGGCTAGTAATCCGGGTCGGTGTAGCGGGACAGTCACTGGGCTAGTAATCCGGGTCGGTGCAGCGGGACAGTCACTGGGTTAGTAATCCAGGTCGGTGCAGCGGGACAGTCACTGGGCGAGTAATCCGGGTCGGTGCAGAGGGACAGTCACTGGGTTAGTAATCCAGGTCGGTGTAGCGGGACAGTCACTGGGCTAGTAATCCAGGTCGGTGTAGCGGGACAGTCACTGGGCTAGTAATCCGGGTCGGTACAGCGGGACAGTCACTGGGCTAGTAATCCAGGTCGGTACAGCGGGACAGTCACTGGGCTAGTAATCCAGGTCGGTGTAGCGGGACAGTCACTGGGCTAGTAATCCGGGTTGGTGCAGCGGGACAGTCACTGGGCTAGTAATCCGGGTGGGTGTAGCGGGACAGTCACTGGGCTAGTAATCCGGGTCGGTGCAGCGGGACAGTCACTGGGTTAGTAATCCAGGTCGGTGTAGCGGGACAGTCACTGGGCTAGTAATCCAGGTCGGTGTAGCGGGACAGTCACTGGGCTAGTAATCCAGGTCGGTGTAGCGGGACAGTCACGGGGCTAGTAATCCGGGTCGGTGTAGCGGGACAGTCACTGGGCTAGTAATCCAGGTCGGTGCAGCGGGACAGTCACTGGGCTAGTAATCCAGGTCGGTGCAGCGGGACAGTCACTGGGCTAGTAATCCAGGTCGGTGCAGCGGGACAGTCACTGGGCTAGTAATCCAGGTCGGTGCAGCGGGACAGTCACTGGGCTAGTAATCCAGGTCGGTGTAGCGGGACAGTCACTGGGTTAGTAATCCGGGTTGGTGCAGCGGGACAGTCACTGGGCTAGTAATCCAGGTCGGTGTAGCGGGACAGTCACTGGGCTAGTAATCCAGGTCGGTGCAGCGGGACAGTCACTGGGCTAGTAATCCAGGTCGGTGCAGCGGGACAGTCACTGGGCTAGTAATCCAGGTCGGTGTAGCGGGACAGTCACTGGGTTAGTAATCCGGGTTGGTGCAGCGGGACAGTCACTGGGCTAGTAATCCAGGTCGGTGTAGCGGGACAGTCACGGGGCTAGTAATCCAGGTCGGTGTAGCGGGACAGTCACTGGGCTAGTAATCCGGGTCGGTGTAGCGGGACAGTCACTGGGCTAGTGATCCAGGTCGGTGTAGCGGGACAGTCACTGGGCTAGTAATCCGGGTCAGTGCAGCGGGACAGTCACTGGGCTAGTAATCCAGGTCGGTGTAGCGGGACAGTCACTGGGCTAGTAATCCGGGTCGGTACAGCGGGACAGTCACTGGGCTAGTAATCCGGGTGGGTGTAGCGGGACAGTCACTGGGCTAGTAATCCGGGTGGGTGTAGCGGGACAGTCACTGGGCTAGTAATCCGGGTCGGTGTAGCGGGACAGTCACTGGGCTAGTAATCCGGCGGGGTGTAGCGGGACAGTCACTGGTCAAGTAATCCAGGTCGGAGTAGCGGGACAGTCACTGGGCTAGTAATCCGGGTCGGTGTAGCGGGACAGTCACTGGGCTAGTAATCCGGCTGGGTGTAGCGGGACAGTCACTGGGCTAGTAATCCAGGTCGGTGTAGCGGGACAGTCACTGGGCTAGTAATCCGGGTCGGTGTAGCGGGACAGTCACTGGGCTAGTAATCCAGGTCGGAGTAGCGGGACAGTCACTGGGCTAGTAATCCGGGTCGGTGCAGCGGGACAGTCACTGGGCTAGTAATCCGGGTGGGTGTAGCGGGACAGTCACTGGGCGAGTAATCCAGGTCGGTGTAGCGGGACAGTCGCTGGGCTAGTAATCCGGGTCGGTGTAGCGGGACAGTCACTGGGTTAGTAATCCAGGTCGGTGCAGCGGGACAGTCACTGGGCTAGTAATCCGGGTCGGTGCAGCGGGACAGTCACTGGGCTAGTAATCCGGGTGGGTGTAGCGGGACAGTCACTGGGCTAGTAATCCAGGTCGGAGTAGCGGGACAGTCACTGGGCTAGTAATCCGGGTCGGTGCAGCGGGACAGTCACTGGGTTAGTAATCCGGGTGGGTGTAGCGGGACAGTCACTGGGCGAGTAATCCAGGTCGGTGTAGCGGGACAGTCACTGGGCTAGTAATCCGGGTCGGTGTAGCGGGACAGTCACTGCGCTAGTAATCCAGGTCGGTGCAGCGGGACAGTCACAGGGCTAGTAATCCAGGTCGGTGGAGCGGGACAGTCACTGCGCTAGTAATCCAGGTCGGTGCAGCGGGACAGTCACTGGGCTAGTAATCCGGGTCGGTGCAGCGGGACAGTCACTGGGCTAGTAATCCAGGTCGGTGTAGCGGGACAGTCACTGGGCTAGTAATCCGGGTCGGTGCAGCGGGACAGTCACTGGGCTAGTAATCCGGGTCGGTGTAGCGGGACAGTCACTGGGTTAGTAATCCGGGTCGGTGTAGCGGGACAGTCACTGGGCTAGTAATCCGGGTCGGTGTAGCGGGACAGTCACTGGGCGAGTAATCCGGGTCGGTGTAGCGGGACAGTCACTGGGCTAGTAATCCGGGTCGGTGTAGCGGGACAGTCACTGGGCTAGTAATCCGGGTCGGTGTAGCGGGACAGTCACTGGGCTAGTAATCCGGGTCGGTGTAGCGGGACAGTCACTGGGCTAGTAATCCGGGTCGGTGTAGCGGGACAGTGACTGGGCTAGTAATCCGGGTCGGTGTAGCGGGACAGTCACTGGGCTAGTAATCCGGGTCGGTGTAGCGGGACAGTCACTGGGCTAGTAATCCGGGTCGGTGTAGCGGGACAGTCACTGGGCTAGTAATCCGGGTCGGTGTAGCGGGACAGTCACTGGGCTAGTAATCCGGGTCGGTGGAGTGGGACAGTCACTGGGCTAGTAATCCGGGTCGGTGTAGCGGGACAGTGACTGGGCTAGTAATCCGGGTCGGTGCAGCGGGACAGTCACTGGGCTAGTAATCCGGGTCGGTGCAGCGGGACAGTCACTGGGCTAGTAATCGGGATCGGTGTAGCGGGACAGTCACTGGGCTAGTAATCCGGGTCGGTGCAGCGGGACAGTCACTGGGTTAGTAATCCAGGTCGGTGCAGCGGGACAGTCACTGGGCTAGTAATCCAGGTCGGTGCAGCGGGACAGTCACTGGGTTAGTAATCCAGGTCGGTGCAGCGGGACAGTCACTGGGCTAGTAATCCAGGTCGGTGCAGCGGGACAGTCACTGGGCTAGTAATCCGGGTCGGTGCAGCGGGACAGTCACTGGGTTAGTAATCCAGGTCGGTGCAGCGGGACAGTCACTGGGCTAGTAATCCAGGTCGGTGTAGCGGGACAGTCACTGGGCTAGTAATCCAGGTCGGTGCAGCGGGACAGTCACTGGGCTAGTAATCCGGCTCGGTGCATCGGGACAGTCACTGGGCTAGTAATCCAGGTCGGTGCAGCGGGACAGTCACTGGGCTAGTAATCCAGGTCGGTGCAGCGGGACAGTCACTGGGCTAGTAATCCAGGTCGGTGTAGCGGGACAGTCACTGGGCTAGTAATCCAGGTCGGTGTCGCGGGACAGTCACTGGGCTAGTAATCCGGGTCGGTGTAGCGGGACAGTCACTGGGCTAGTAATCCGGGTCGGTGCAGCGGGACAGTCACTGGGCTAGTAATCCGGGTCGGTGTAGCGGGACAGTCACTGGGCTAGTAATCCGGGTCGGTGTAGCGGGACAGTCACTGCGCTAGTAATCCGGGTCGGTGTAGCGGGACAGTCACTGAGCTAGTAATCCAGGTCGGTGCAGCGGGACAGTCACTGGGCTAGTAATCCAGGTCGGTGCAGCGGGACAGTCACTGCGCTAGTAATCCGGGTCGGTGTAGCGGGACAGTCACTGGGCTGGTAATCCAGGTCGGTGCAGCGGGACAGTCACTGCGCTAGTAATCCAGGTCGGTGCAGCGGGACAGTCACTGGGCTAGTAATCCAGGTCGGTGTAGCGGGACAGTCACTGGGCTAGTAATCCGGGTGGGTGTAGCGGGACAGTCACTGGCTAGTAATCCGGGTCGGTGCAGCGGGACAGTCACTGCGCTGGTAATCCAGGTCGGTGCAGCGGGACAGTCACTGCGCTGGTAATCCAGGTCGGTGCAGCGGGACAGTCGCTGGGCTTGTAATTCAGGTCGGTGCAGCGGGACAGTCACTGCGCTGGTAATCCAGGTCGGTGTAGCGGGACAGTCACTGGGCTTGTAATTCAGGTCGGTGCAGCGGGACAGTCACTGGGCTAGTAATCCGGGTCGGTGTAGCGAGACAGTCACTGGGCTAGTAATCCGGGTCGGTGCAGCGGGACAGTCACTGGGCTAGTAATCCGGGTCGGTGCAGCGGGACAGTCACTGGGCTAGTAATCCAGGTCGGTGCAGCGGGACAGTCACTGGGCTAGTAATCCAGGTCGGTGTAGCGGGACAGTCACTGGGCTAGTAATCCGGGTGTGTGCAGCGGGACAGTCACTGGGCTAGTAATCCGGGTCGGTGGAGCGGGACAGTCACTGGGCTAGTAATCCAGGTCGGTGTAGCGGGACAGTCGCTTGGCTAGTAATCCGGGTCGGTGTAGCGGGACAGTCACTGGGTTAGTAATCCAGGTCGGTGCAGCGGGACAGTCACTTGGCTAGTAATCCGGGTCGGTGCAGCAGGACAGTCACTGGGCTAGTAATCCAGGTCGGTGCAGCGGGACAGTCACGGGGCTAGTAATCCGGGTCGGTGCAGCGGGACAGTCACTGGGCTAGTAATCCGGGTCGGTGCAGCGGGACAGTCACTGGGCTAGTAATCCGGGTCGGTGTAGCGGGACAGTCACTGAGCTAATAATCCGGGTCGGTGTAGCGGGACAGTCACTGCGCTAGTAATCCGGGTCGGTGTAGCGGGACAGTCACTGAGCTAGTAATCCAGGTCGGTGCAGCGGGACAGTCACTGGGCTAGTAATCCAGGTCGGTGCAGCGGGACAGTCACTGCGCTAGTAATCCGGGTCGGTGTAGCGGGACAGTCACTGGGCTGGTAATCCAGGTCGGTGCAGCGGGACAGTCACTGCGCTAGTAATCCAGGTCGGTGCAGCGGGACAGTCACTGGGCTAGTAATCCAGGTCGGTGTAGCGGGACAGTCACTGGGCTAGTAATCCGGGTGGGTGTAGCGGGACAGTCACTGGCTAGTAATCCGGGTCGGTGCAGCGGGACAGTCACTGCGCTGGTAATCCAGGTCGGTGCAGCGGGACAGTCACTGCGCTGGTAATCCAGGTCGGTGCAGCGGGACAGTCGCTGGGCTTGTACTTCAGGTCGGTGCAGCGGGACAGTCACTGCGCTGGTAATCCAGGTCGGTGTAGCGGGACAGTCACTGGGCTTGTAATTCAGGTCGGTGCAGCGGGACAGTCACTGGGCTAGTAATCCGGGTCGGTGTAGCGAGACAGTCACTGGGCTAGTAATCCGGGTCGGTGCAGCGGGACAGTCACTGGGCTAGTAATCCGGGTCGGTGCAGCGGGACAGTCACTGGGCTAGTAATCCAGGTCGGTGCAGCGAGACAGTCACTGGGCTAGTAATCCAGGTCGGTGCAGCGGGACAGTCACTGGGCTAGTAATCCGGGTCGGTGCAGTGGGACAGTCACTGGGCTAGTAATCCGGGTCGGTGTAGCGGGACAGTCACTGCGCTAGTAATCCAGGTCGGTGCAGCGGGACAGTCACTGGGCTAGTAATCCGGGTCGGTGCAGTGGGACAGTCACTGGGCTAGTAATCCGGGTCGGTGCAGTGGGACAGTCACTGGGCTAGTAATCCAGGTCGGTGCAGTGGGACAGTCACTGGGCTAGTAATCCAGGTCGGTGTAGCGGGACAGTCACTGGGCTAGTAATCCGGGTCGGTGTAGCGGGACAGTCACTGGGCGAGTAATCCAGGTCGGTGTAGCGGGACAGTCACTGGGCTAGTAATCCGGGTCGGTGTAGCGGGACAGTCACTGGGTTAGTAATAAGGGTCGGTGTAGCGGGACAGTCACTGGGCTAGTAATCCAGGTCGGTGCAGCGGGACAGTCACTGGGCTAGTAATTCAGGTCGGTGCAGCGGGACAGTCACTGGGCTAGTAATCCGGGTCGTTGTAGCGGGACAGACACTGGGCTTGTAATCCAGGTCGGTGTAGCGGGACAGTCACTGGGCTAGTAATCCGGGTCGGTGTAGCGGGACAGTCACTGGGCTAGTAATCCGGGTCGTTGTAGCGGGACAGACACTGGGCTTGTAATCCAGGTCGGTGTAGCGGGACAGTCACTGGGCTAGTAATCCAGGTCGGTGTAGCGGGACAGTCACTGGGCTAGTAATCCGCGTCGGTGCAGCGGGACAGTCACTGGGCTAGTAATCCGGGTCGGTGTAGCGGGACAGTCACTGGGCTAGTAATCCGGGTCGGTGGAGTGGGACAGTCACTGGGCTAGTAATCCGGGTCGGTGTAGCGGGACAGTGACTGGGCTAGTAATCCGGGTCGGTGCAGCGGGACAGTCACTGGGCTAGTAATCCGGGTCGGTGCAGCGGGACAGTCACTGGGCTAGTAATCGGGATCGGTGTAGCGGGACAGTCACTGGGCTAGTAATCCGGGTCGGTGCAGCGGGACAGTCACTGGGTTAGTAATCCAGGTCGGTGCAGCGGGACAGTCACTGGGCTAGTAATCCAGGTCGGTGCAGCGGGACAGTCACTGGGTTAGTAATCCAGGTCGGTGCAGCGGGACAGTCACTGGGCTAGTAATCCAGGTCGGTGCAGCGGGACAGTCACTGGGCTAGTAATCCGGGTCAGTGCAGCGGGACAGTCACTGGGTTAGTAATCCAGGTCGGTGCAGCGGGACAGTCACTGGGCTAGTAATCCAGGTCGGTGCAGCGGGACAGTCACTGGGCTAGTAATCCGGGTCGGTGCAGCGGGACAGTCACTGGGCTAGTAATCCAGGTCGGTGCAGCGGGACAGTCACTGGGCTAGTAATCCAGGTCGGTGCAGCGGGACAGTCACTGGGCTAGTAATCCAGGTCGGTGTAGCGGGACAGTCACTGGGCTAGTAATCCAGGTCGGTGTCGCGGGACAGTCACTGGGCTAGTAATCCGGGTCGGTGTAGCGGGACAGTCACTGGGCTAGTAATCCGGGTCGGTGCAGCGGGACAGTCACTGGGCTAGTAATCCGGGTCGGTGGAGTGGGACAGTCACTGGGCTAGTAATCCAGGTCGGTGCAGCGGGACAGTCACTGGGTTAGTAATCCAGGTCGGTGGAGTGGGACAGTCACTGGGCTAGTAATCCAGGTCGGTGCAGCGGGACAGTCACTGGGCTAGTAATCCAGGTCGGTGCAGCGGGACAGTCACTGGGCTAGTAATCCGGGTGGGTGCAGCGGGACAGTCACTGGGCTAGTAATCCGGGTCGGTGGAGCGGGACAGTCACTGGGCTAGTAATCCAGGTCGGTGTAGCGGGACAGTCGCTGGGTTAGTAATCCAGGTCGGTGCAGCGGGACAGTCACTGGGCTAGTAATCCAGGTCGGTGCAGCGGGACAGTCACGGGGCTAGTAATCCGGGTCGGTGCAGCGGGACAGTCACTGGGCTAGTAATCCGGGTCGGTGCAGCGGGACAGTCACTGGGCTAGTAATCCGGGTCGGTGTAGCGGGACAGTCACTGGGCTAGTAATCCGGGTCGGTGTAGCGGGACAGTCACTGCGCTAGTAATCCGGGTCGGTGTAGCGGGACAGTCACTGAGCTAGTAATCCAGGTCGGTGCAGCGGGACAGTCACTGGGCTAGTAATCCAGGTCGGTGCAGCGGGACAGTCACTGCGCTAGTAATCCGGGTCGGTGTAGCGGGACAGTCACTGGGCTGGTAATCCAGGTCGGTGCAGCGGGACAGTCACTGCGCTAGTAATCCAGGTCGGTGCAGCGGGACAGTCACTGGGCTAGTAATCCAGGTCGGTGTAGCGGGACAGTCACTGGGCTAGTAATCCGGGTGGGTGTAGCGGGACAGTCACTGGCTAGTAATCCGGGTCGGTGCAGCGGGACAGTCACTGCGCTGGTAATCCAGGTCGGTGCAGCGGGACAGTCACTGCGCTGGTAATCCAGGTCGGTGCAGCGGGACAGTCGCTGGGCTTGTAATTCAGGTCGGTGCAGCGGGACAGTCACTGCGCTGGTAATCCAGGTCGGTGTAGCGGGACAGTCACTGGGCTTGTAATTCAGGTCGGTGCAGCGGGACAGTCACTGGGCTAGTAATCCGGGTCGGTGTAGCGAGACAGTCACTGGGCTAGTAATCCGGGTCGGTGCAGCGGGACAGTCACTGGGCTAGTAATCCGGGTCGGTGCAGCGGGACAGTCACTGGGCTCGTAATCCAGGTCGGTGTAGCGAGACAGTCACTGGGCTAGTAATCCGGGTCGGTGCAGCGGGACAGTCACTGGGTTAGTAATCCGGGTCGGTGCAGCGGGACAGTCACTGGGCTAGTAATCCGGGTCGGTGTAGCGGGACAGTCACTGGGCTAGTAATCCAGGTCGGTGCAGCGGGACAGTCACTTGGCTAGTAATCCGGGTCGGTGCAGCGGGACAGTCACTGGGCTAGTAATCCAGGTCGGTGCAGCGGGACAGTCACGGGGCTAGTAATCCGGGTCGGTGCAGCGGGACAGTCACTGGGCTAGTAATCCGGGTCGGTGCAGCGGGACAGTCACTGGGCTAGTAATCCGGGTCGGTGTAGCGGGACAGTCACTGGGCTAGTAATCCAGGTCGGTGCAGCGGGACAGTCACTGGGCTAGTAATCCGGGTCGGTGTAGCGGGACAGTCACTGCGCTAGTAATCCGGGTCGGTGTAGCGGGACAGTCACTGAGCTAGTAATCCAGGTCGGTGCAGCGGGACAGTCACTGGGCTAGTAATCCAGGTCGGTGCAGCGGGACAGTCACTGCGCTAGTAATCCGGGTCGGTGTAGCGGGACAGTCACTGGGCTGGTAATCCAGGTCGGTGCAGCGGGACAGTCACTGCGCTAGTAATCCAGGTCGGTGCAGCGGGACAGTCACTGGGCTAGTAATCCAGGTCGGTGTAGCGGGACAGTCACTGGGCTAGTAATCCGGGTGGGTGTAGCGGGACAGTCACTGGCTAGTAATCCGGGTCGGTGCAGCGGGACAGTCACTGCGCTGGTAATCCAGGTCGGTGCAGCGGGACAGTCACTGCGCTGGTAATCCAGGTCGGTGCAGCGGGACAGTCGCTGGGCTTGTAATTCAGGTCGGTGCAGCGGGACAGTCACTGCGCTGGTAATCCAGGTCGGTGTAGCGGGACAGTCACTGGGCTTGTAATTCAGGTCGGTGCAGCGGGACAGTCACTGGGCTAGTAATCCGGGTCGGTGTAGCGAGACAGTCACTGGGCTAGTAATCCGGGTCGGTGCAGCGGGACAGTCACTGGGCTAGTAATCCGGGTCGGTGCAGCGGGACAGTCACTGGGCTAGTAATCCAGGTCGG
This sequence comes from Scyliorhinus torazame, assembly GCF_047496885.1. Classification (NCBI taxonomy): domain Eukaryota; kingdom Metazoa; phylum Chordata; class Chondrichthyes; order Carcharhiniformes; family Scyliorhinidae; genus Scyliorhinus; species Scyliorhinus torazame. Next base: position 374,623,611 of record NC_092710.1, on the reverse strand, counting down.
TGCAGCGAGACAGTCACTGGGCTAGTAATCCAGGTCGGTGCAGCGGGACAGTCACTGGGCTAGTAATCCGGGTCGGTGCAGTGGGACAGTCACTGGGCTAGTAATCCGGGTCGGTGTAGCGGGACAGTCACTGCGCTAGTAATCCAGGTCGGTGCAGCGGGACAGTCACTGGGCTAGTAATCCGGGTCGGTGCAGTGGGACAGTCACTGGGCTAGTAATCCGGGTCGGTGCAGTGGGACAGTCACTGGGCTAGTAATCCAGGTCGGTGCAGTGGGACAGTCACTGGGCTAGTAATCCAGGTCGGTCTAGCGGGACAGTCACTGGGCTAGTAATCCGGGTCGGTGTAGCGGGACAGTCACTGGGCGAGTAATCCAGGTCGGTGTAGCGGGACAGTCACTGGGCTAGTAATCCGGGTCGGTGTAGCGGGACAGTCACTGGGTTAGTAATAAGGGTCGGTGTAGCGGGACAGTCACTGGGCTAGTAATCCAGGTCGGTGCAGCGGGACAGTCACTGGGCTAGTAATTCAGGTCGGTGCAGCGGGACAGTCACTGGGCTAGTAATCCGGGTCGTTGTAGCGGGACAGACACTGGGCTTGTAATCCAGGTCGGTGTAGCGGGACAGTCACTGGGCTAGTAATCCGGGTCGGTGTAGCGGGACAGTCACTGGGCTAGTAATCCGGGTCGTTGTAGCGGGACAGACACTGGGCTTGTAATCCAGGTCGGTGTAGCGGGACAGTCACTGGGCTAGTAATCCAGGTCGGTGTAGCGGGACAGTCACTGGGCTAGTAATCCGCGTCGGTGCAGCGGGACAGTCACTGGGCTAGTAATCCGGGTCGGTGCAGCGGGACAGTCACTGGGCTAGTAATCCAGGTCGGTGCAGCGGGACAGTCACTGGGCTAGTAATCCAGGTCGGTGGAGCGGGACAGTCACTGGGCTAGTAATCCAGGTCGGTACAGCGGGACAGTCACTGGGCTAGTAATCCAGGTCGGTGCAGCGGGACAGTCACTGCGCTAGTAATCCAGGTCGGTGTAGCGGGACAGTCACTGGGTTAGTAATCCGGGTCGGTGTAGCGGGACAGTCACTGGGCTAGTAATCCGGGTCGGTGCAGCGGGACAGTCACTGGGCGAGTAATCCAGGTCGGTGCAGCGGGACAGTCACTGGGCTAGTAATCCGGGTCGGTGCAGCGGGACAGTCACTGGGCTAGTAATCCAGGTCGGTGCAGCGGGACAGTCACTGGGCTAGTAATCCAGGTCGGTGTAGCGGGACAGTCACGGGGCTAGTAATCCAGGTCGGTGCAGCGGGACAGTCACTGGGCTAGTAATCCAGGTCGGTGTAGCGGCACAGTCACTGGGCGAGTAATCCAGGTCGGTGCAGCGGGACAGTCACTGGGCTAGTAATCCAGGTCGGTGGAGCGGGACAGTCACTGGGCTAGTAATCCAGGTCGGTGTAGCGGGACAGTCACTGGGTTCGTAATCCGGGTCGGTGTAGCGCGACAGTCACTGGGCTAGTAATCCGGGTGGGTGGAGCGGGACAGTCACTGGGCTAGTAATCCGGGTCGGTGCAGCGGGACAGTCACTGGGCGAGTAATCCAGGTCGGTGTAGCGGGACAGTCACTGGGCTAGTAGTCCGGGTCGGTGTAGCGTGACAGTCACTGGGCTAGTAATCCAGGTCGGTGCAGCGGGACAGTCACTGGGCTAGTAATCCAGGTCGGTGTAGCGCGACAGTCACTGGGCTAGTAATCCGGGTGGGTGGAGCGGGACAGTCACTGGGCGAGTAATCCGGGTCGGTGCAGCGGGACAGTCACTGGGTTAGTAATCCAGGTCGGTGCAGCGGGACAGTCACTGGGCTAGTAATCCGGGTGGGTGGAGCGGGACAGTCACTGGGCGAGTAATCCGGGTCGGTGCAGCGGGACAGTCACTGGGTTAGTAATCCAGGTCGGTGCAGCGGGACAGTCACTGGGTTAGTAATCCGGGTCGGTGCAGCGGGACAGTCACTGGGCTAGTAATCCGGGTCGGTGCAGCGGGACAGTCACTGGGCTAGTAATCCGGGTCGGTGCAGCGGGACAGTCACTGGGCTAGTAATCCGGGTCGGTGCAGCGGGACAGTCACTGGGCTAGTAATCCAGGTCGGTGTAGCGGGACAGTCACTGGGCTAGTAATCCAGGTCGGTGCAGCGGGACAGTCACTGGGCTAGTAATCCAGGTCGGTGCAGCGGGACAGTCACTGGGCTAGTAATCCAGGTCGGTGCAGCGGGACAGTCACTGGGCTAGTAATCCGGGTCGGTGCAGCGGGACAGTCACTGGGTTAGTAATCCAGGTCGGTGTAGCGGGACAGTCACTGGGCTAGTAATCCAGGTCGGTGTAGCGGGACAGTCACTGGGCTAGTAATCCAGGTCGGTGCAGCGGGACAGTCACTGGGCTAGTAATCCAGGTCGGTGTAGCGGGACAGTCACTGGGCTAGTAGTCCGGGTCGGTGTAGCGGGACAGTCACTGGGTTAGTAATCCGGGTGGGTGTAGCGGGACAGTCACTGGGTTAGTAATCCGGGTCGGTGTAGTGGGACAGTCACTGGGCTAGTAATCCGGGTCGGTGTAGCGGGACAGTCACTGGGTTAGTAATCCAGGTCGGTGTAGCGGGACAGTCACTGGGCTAGTAATCCGGGTCGGTGCAGTGGGACAGTCACTGGGCTAGTAATCCGGGTCGGTGTAGCGGGACAGTCACTGGGCTAGTAATCCGGGTCGGTGTAGTGGGACAGTCACTGGGCTAGTAATCCGGGTCGGTGTAGCGGGACAGTCACTGGGCTAGTAATCCGGGTCGGTGTAGCGGGACAGTCACTGGGCTAGTAATCAAGGTCGGTGTAGCGGGACAGTCACTGGGCTAGTAGTCCGGGTCGGTGCAGCGGGACAGTCACTGGGCTAGTAATCCAGGTCGGTGCAGTGGGACAGTCACTGGGCTAGTAATCCGGGTCGGTGCAGCGGGACAGTCACTGGGTTAGTAATCCAGGTCGGTGCAGCGGGACAGTCACTGGGCTAGTAATCCGGGTCGGTGTAGCGGGACAGTCACTGGGTTAGTAATCCAGGTCGGTGCAGCGGGACAGTCACTGGGCTAGTAATCCGGGTCGGTGTAGCAGGACAGTCACTGGGCTAGTAATCCGGGTCGGTGCAGCGGGACAGTCACTGGGCGAGTAATCCGGGTCAGTGCAGCGGGACAGTCACTGGGCTAGTAATCCGGGTCGGTGTAGCGGGACAGTCACTGGGCTAGTAATCCGGGTCGGTGCAGCGGGACAGTCACTGGGCGAGTAATCCGGGTCAGTGCAGCGGGACAGTCACTGGGCTAGTAATCCGGGTCGGTGTAGCGGGACAGTCACTGGGCTAGTAATCCAGGTCGGTGTAGCGGGACAGTCACTGGGCTAGTAATCCGGGTCGGTGTAGCGGGACAGTCACTGGGCTAGTAATCCAGGTCGGTGCTGTGGGACAGTCACTGGGCTAGTAATCCGGGTGGGTGTAGCGGGACAGTCACTGGGCTAGTAATCCAGGTCGGTGCAGCGGGACAGTCACTGGGCTAGTAATCCGGGTCGGTGTAGCGGGACAGTCACTGGGCTAGTAATCCGGGTGGGTGCAGCGGGACAGTCACTGGGCTAGTAATCCAGGTCGGTGCAGCGGGACAGTCACTGGGCTAGTAATCCAGGTCGGTGTAGCGGGACAGTCACTGGGCTAGTAATCCAGGTCGGTGTAGCGGGACAGTCACTGGGCTAGTAATCCAGGTCGGTGCAGCGGGACAGTCACTGGGTTAGTAATCCGGGTCGGTGCAGCGGGACAGACACTGGGCTAGTAATCCAGGTCGGTGCAGCGGGACAGTCACTGGGTTAGTAATCCGGGTGGGTGTAGCGGGACAGTCACTGGGCTAGTAATCCGGGTCGGTGCAGCGGGACAGTCACTGGGCTAGTAATCCGGGTCGGTGCAGCGGGACAGTCACTGGGCTAGTAATCCGGGTCGGTGTAGCGGGACAGTCACTGGGTTAGTAATCCAGGTCGGTGCAGCGGGACAGTCACTGGGCTAGTAATCCAGGTCGGTGTAGCGCGACAGTCACTGGGCTAGTAATCCGGGTCGGTGTAGCGGGACAGTCACTGGGCTAGTAATCCGGGTCGGTGTAGCGGGACAGTCACTGGGTTAGTAATCCAGGTCGGTGTAGCGGGACAGTCACTGGGCTAGTAATCCGGGTCGGTGTAGCGGGACAGTCACTGGGCTAGTAATCCGGGTCGGTGCAGCGGGACAGTCACTGGGCTAGTAATCCGGGTCTGTGTAGCGGGACAGTCACTGGGTTAGTAATCCAGGTCGGTGTAGCGGGACAGTCACTGGGCTAGTAATCCGGGTCGGTATAGCGGGACAGTCACTGGGCTAGTAATCCGGGTAGGTGCAGCGGGACAGTCACTGGGCTAGTAATCCAGGTCGGTGTAGCAGGACAGTCACTGGGCTAGTAATCCAGGTCGGTGTAGCGGGACAGTCACTGGGCTAGTAATCCGGGTCGGTGCAGCGGGACAGTCACTGGGCTAGTAATCCGGGTCGGTGTAGCGGGACAGTCACTGGGCTAGTAATCCGGGTCGGTGTAGCGGGACAGTCACTGGGCTAGTAATCCGGGTCGGTGTAGCGGGACAGTCACTGGGCTAGTAATCCAGGTCGGTGTAGCGGGACAGTCACTGGGTTAGTAATCCAGGTCGGTGTAGCGGGACAGTCACTGGGCGAGTAATCCGGGTCGGTGCAGCGGGACAGTCACTGGGTTAGTAATCCAGGTCGGTGCAGAGGGACAGTCACTGGGTTAGTAATCCGGGTGGGTGTAGCGGGACAGTCACTGGGCTAGTAATCCAGGTCGGTGTAGCGGGACAGTCACTGGGCGAGTAATCCGGGTCGGTGCAGCGGGACAGTCACTGGGTTAGTAATCCAGGTCGGTGCAGAGGGACAGTCACTGGGTTAGTAATCCGGGTCGGTGTAGCGGGACAGTCACTGGGTTAGTAATCCGGGTCGGTGCAGCGGGACAGTCACTGGGCTAGTAATCCAGGTCGGTGTAGCGGGACAGTCACTGGGTTAGTAATCCAGGTCGGTGCAGCGGGACAGTCGCTGGGTTAGTAATCCGGGTCGGTGCAGAGGGACAGTCACTGGGTTAGTAATCCGGGTGGGTGTAGCGGGACAGTCACTGGGCTAGTAATCCGGGTCGGTGTAGCGGGACAGTCGCTGGGCTAGTAATCCGGGTCGGTGTAGCGGGACAGTCACTGGGCTAGTAATCCGGGTCGGTGCAGCGGGACAGTCACTGGGTTAGTAATCCGGGTCGGTGCAGCGGGACAGTCACTGGGCTAGTAATCCGGGTCGGTGTAGCGGGACAGTCACTGGGCTAGTAATCCGGGTCGGTGCAGCGGGACAGTCACTGGGCTAGTAATCCGGGTCGGTGTAGCGGGACAGTCACTGGGCTAGTAATCCGGGTCGGTGCAGCGGGACAGTCACTGGGCTAGTAATCCGGGTCGGTACAGCGGGACAGTCACTGGGCTAGTAATCCAGGTCGGTGTAGCGGGACAGTCACTGGGCTAGTAATCCGGGTCGGTGTAGCGGGACAGTCACTGGGTTAGTAATCCGGGTCGGTGTAGCGGGACAGTCACTGGGCTAGTAATCCGGGTCGGTGTAGCGGGACAGTCACTGGGCTAGTAATCCGGGTCGGTGAAGCGGGACAGTCACTGGGCTAGTAATCCGGGTCGGTGCAGCGGGACAGTCACTGGGTTAGTAATCCAGGTCGGTGCAGCGGGACAGTCACTGGGCTAGTAATCCAGGTCGGTGTAGCGGGACAGTCACTGGGTTAGTAATCCAGGTCGGTGCAGCGGGACAGTCACTGGGTTAGTAATCCGGGTCGGTGCAGAGGGACAGTCACTGGGTCAGTAATCCGGGTGGGTGTAGCGGGACAGTCACTGGGCTAGTAATCCGGGTCGGTGTAGCGGGACAGTCACTGGGTTAGTAATACGGGTCGGTGCAGCGGGACAGTCACTGGGCTAGTAATCCGGGTGGGTGTAGCGGGACAGTCACTGGGCTAGTAATCCGGGTCGGTGCAGCGGGACAGTCACTGGGCTAGTAATCCGGGTGGGTGTAGCGGGACAGTCACTGGGTTAGTAATCCGGGTCGGTGCAGCGCGACAGTCACTGGGTTAGTAATCCAGGTCGGTGTAGCGGGACAGTCACTGGGTTAGTAATCCGGGTCGGTGTAGCGGGACAGTCACTGGGCTAGTAATCCAGGTGGGTGTAGCGGGACAGTCACTGGGCTAGTAATCCAGGTCGGTGTAGCGGGACAGTCACTGGGCTAGTAATCCGGGTCGGTGCAGCGGGACAGTCACTGGGTTAGTAATCCAGGTCGGTGCAGCGGGACAGTCACTGGGCTAGTAATCCGGGTCGGTGTAGCGGGACAGTCACTGGGCGAGTAATCCGGGTCGGTGTAGCGGGACAGTCACTGGGCTAGTAATCCGGGTCGGTGTAGCGGGACAGTCACTGCGCTAGTAATCCAGGTCGGTGCAGCGGGACAGTCACTGGGTTAGTAATCCAGGTCGGTTTAGCGGGACAGTCACTGGGTTAGTAATCCGGGTCGGTGTAGCGGGACAGTCACTGGGCTAGTAATCCAGGTGGGTGTAGCGGGACAGTCACTGGGCTAGTAATCCAGGTCGGTGTAGCGGGACAGTCACTGGGCTAGTAATCCGGGTCGGTGCAGCGGGACAGTCACTGGGCTAGTAATCCGGGTCGGTGTAGCGGGACAGTCACTGGGCTAGTAATCCGGGTGGGTGCAGCGGGACAGTCACTGGGCTAGTAATCCGGGTCGGTGTAGCGGGACAGTCACTGGGCTAGTAATCCAGGTCGGTGCAGCGGGACAGTCACTGGGCTAGTAATCCGGGTCGGTGCAGCGGGACAGTCACTGGGTTAGTAATCCAGGTCGGTGCAGCGGGACAGTCACTGGGCTAGTAATCCGGGTCGGTGCAGCGGGACAGTCACTGGGCTAGTAATCCGGGTCGGTGCAGCGGGACAGTCACTGGGTTAGTAATCCGGGTCGGTGCAGCGGGACAGTCACTGGGCTAGTAATCCGGGTCGGTGTAGCGGGACAGTCACTGGGCTAGTAATCCGGGTCGGTGTAGTGGGACAGTCACTGGGCTAGTAATCCGGGTCGGTGTAGCGGGACAGTCGCTGGGCTAGTAATCCAGGTCGGTGTAGCGGGACAGTCACTGGGCTAGTAATCCGGGTCGGTGCAGCGGGACAGTCACTGGGCTAGTAATCCGGGTCGGTGCAGCGGGACAGTCACTGGGTTAGTAATCCGGGTCGGTGTAGCGGGACAGTCGCTGGGCTAGTAATCCAGGTCGGTGTAGCGGGACAGTCACTGGGTTAGTAATCCAGGTCGGTGTAGCGGGACAGTCACTGGGCTAGTAATCCGGGTCGGTGCAGCGGGACAGTCACTGGGCTAGTAATCCAGGTCGGTGTAGCGGGACAGTCACTGGGCTAGTAATCCAGGTCGGTGTAGCGGGACAGTCACTGGGCTAGTAATCCAGGTCGGTGTAGTGGGACAGTCACTGGGCTAGTAATCCAGGTCGGTGTAGCGGGACAGTCACTGGGCTAGTAATCCAGGTCGGTGTAGCGGGACAGTCACTGGGCTTGTAATCCAGGTCGGTGTAGCGGGACAGTCACTGGGCTAGTAATCCAGGTCGGTGTAGCGGGACAGTCACTGGGCTAGTAATCCAGGTCGGTGTAGCAGGACAGTCACTGGGCTAGTAATCCAGGTCGGTGTAGCGGGACAGTCACTGGGCGAGTAATCCAGGTCGGTGTAGCGGGACAGTCACTGGGCTAGTAATCCGGGTCGGTGCAGTGGGACAGTCACTGGGCTAGTAATCCAGGTCGGTGCAGCGGGACAGTCACTGGGCTAGTAATCCGGGTCGGTGCAGCGGGACAGTCACTGGGCTAGTAATCCGGGTCGGTGCAGTGGGACAGACACTGGGTTAGTAATCCAGGTCGGTGTAGTGGGACAGTCACTGGGCTAGTAATCCGGGTCGGTGCAGCGGGACAGTCACTGGGCTAGTAATCCGGGTCGGTGTAGCGGGACAGTCACTGGGCTAGTAATCCGGGTCGGTGCAGCGGGACAGTCACTGGGTTAGTAATCCGGGTCGGTGTAGCGGGACAGTCACTGCGCTAGTAATCCAGGTCGGTGCAGCGGGACAGTCACTGCGCTAGTAATCCAGGTCGGTGCAGCGGGACAGTCACTGCGCTAGTAATCCAGGTCGGTGCAGCGGGACAGTCACTGCGCTAGTAATCCAGGTCGGTGCAGCGGGACAGTCACTGCGCTAGTAATCCAGGTCGGTGCAGCGGGACAGTCACTGGGTTAGTAATCCGGGTCGTTGCAGCGGGACAGTCACTGGGCTAGTAATCCAGGTCGGTGCAGCGGGACAGTCACTGGGTTAGTAATCCGGGTCGGTGTAGCGGGACAGTCACTGGGCTAGTAATCCGGGTCGGTGCAGCGGGACAGTCACTGGGTTAGTAATCCGGGTCGGTGTAGCGGGACAGTCACTGGGTTAGTAATCCAGGTCGGTGTAGCGGGACAGTCACTGGGCTAGTAATCCAGGTCGGTGTAGCGGGACAGTCACTGGGCTAGTAATCCGGGTCGGTGTAGCGGGACAGTCGCTGGGCTAGTAATCCAGGTCGGTGTAGCGGGACAGTCACTGGGTTAGTAATCCAGGTCGGTGTAGCGGGACAGTCACTGGGCTAGTAATCCAGGTCGGTGTAGCGGGACAGTCACTGGGCTAGTAATTCAGGTCGGTGTAGCGGGACAGTCACTGGGCGAGTAATCCGGGTCGGTGTAGCGGGACAGTCACTGGGCTAGTAATCCGGGTCGGTGTAGCGGGACAGTCACTGGGCTAGTAATCCAGGTCGGTGTAGCGGGACAGTCACTGGGCTAGTAATCCGGGTCGGTGTAGCGGGACAGTCACTGGGCTAGTAATCCAGGTCGGTGTAGCGGGACAGTCACTGGGCTAGTAATCCGGGTCGGTGTAGCGGGACAGTCACTGGGCTAGTAATCCAGGTCGGTGCAGCGGGACAGTCACTGGGCTAGTAATCCGGGTCGGTGTAGCGGGACAGTCACTGGGCTAGTAATCCAGGTCGGTGTAGCGGGACAGTCACTGGGCTAGTAATCCGGGTGGGTGTAGCGGGACAGTCACTGGGCTAGTAATCCAGGTCGGTGTAGCGGGACAGTCACTGGGCTAGTAATCCGGGTCGGTGTAGCGGGACAGTCACTGGGCTAGTAATCCAGGTCGGTGTAGCGGGACAGTCACTGGGTTAGTAATCCAGGTCGGAGTAGCGGGACAGTCACTGGGCTAGTAATCCAGGTCGGTGTAGCGGGACAGTCACTGGGCTAGTAATCCGGGTCGGTGTAGCGGGACAGTCACTGGGCTAGTAATCCAGGTCGTTGCAGCGGGACAGTCACTGGGCTAGTAATCCAGGTGGGTGTAGCGGGACAGTCACTGGGCTAGTAATCCGGGTCGGTGCAGCGGGACAGTCACTGGGTTAGTAATCCAGGTCGGTGCAGCGGGACAGTCACTGGGCTAGTAATCCAGGTCGGTGGAGCGGGACAGTCACTGGGCTAGTAATCCGGGTCGGTGTAGTGGGACAGTCACTGGGCTAGTAATCCGGGTCGGTGCAGCGGGACAGTCACTGGGCTAGTAATCCAGGTCGGTGGAGCGGGACAGTCACTGGGCTAGTAATCCAGGTCGGTGCAGCGGGACAGTCACTGGGCTAGTAATCCAGGTCGGTGTAGCGGGACAGTCACTGGGTTAGTAATCCAGGTCGGTGTAGCGGGACAGTCACTGGGCTAGTAATCCGGGTCGGTGTAGCGGGACAGTCACTGGGCTAGTAATCCAGGTCGGTGTAGCGGGACAGTCACTGCGCTAGTAATCCAGGTCGGTGTAGCGGGACAGTCACTGGGCTAGTAATCCAGGTCGGTGTAGCGGGACAGTCACTGGGCTAGTAATCCAGGTCGGTGTAGCGGGACAGACACTGGGTTAGTAATCCGGGTCGGTGTAGCGGGACAGTCACTGGGCTAGTAATCCGGGTCGGTGGAGCGGGACAGTCACTGGGCTAGTAATCCGGGTCGGTGTAGTGGGACAGTCACTGGGCGAGTAATCCAGGTCGGTGTAGCGGGACAGTCACTGGGCTAGTAATCCGGGTCGGTGGAGTGGGACAGTCACTGGGCTAGTAATCCAGGTCGGTGTAGCGGGACAGTCACTGGGCTAGTAATCCGGGTCGGTGTAGCGGGACAGTCACTGGGCTTGTAATCCAGGTCGGTGCAGCGGGACAGTCACTGGGCTAGTAATCCGGGTCGGTGTAGCGGGACAGTCACTGGGCTAGTAATCCAGGTGGGTGTAGCGGGACAGTCACTGGGTTAGTAATCCAGGTCGGAGTAGCGGGACAGTCACTGGGTTAGTAATCCGGGTCGGTGCAGCGGGACAGTCACTGGGCTAGTAATCCAGGTCGGTGTAGCGGGACAGTCACTGGGCGAGTAATCCGGGTCGGTGTAGTGGGACAGTCACGGGGCTAGTAATCCGGGTTGGTGCAGCGGGACAGTCACTGGGCTAGTAATCCAGGTGGGTGTAGCGGGACAGTCACTGGGCTAGTAATCCGGGTCGGTGTAGCGGGACAGTCACTGGGTTAGTAATCCGGGTCGGTGTAGCGGGACAGTCACTGGGTTAGTAATCCGGGTGGGTGTAGCGGGACAGTCACTGGGCGAGTAATCCGGGTCGGTGCAGCGGGACAGTCACTGGGCTAGTAATCCGGGTCGGTGTAGCGGGACAGTCACTGGGCTAGTAATCCGGGTCGGTGTAGCGGGACAGTCACTGCGCTAGTAATCCAGGTCGGTGAAGCGGGACAGAGACTGGGTTAGTAATCCGGGTCGGTGTAGCGGGACAGTCACTGGGCTAGTAATCCAGGTTGGTGCAGCGGGACAGACACTGGGTTAGTAATCCAGGTCGGTGTAGCGGGACAGTCACTGGGCTAGTAATCCAGGTCGGTGGAGCGGGACAGTCACTGGGCTAGTAATCCGGGTCGGTGTAGCGGGACAGTCACTGGGCTAGTAATCCGGGTCGGTGTAGCGGGACAGTCACTGGGCTAGTAATCCAGGTGGGTGCAGCGGGACAGTCACTGGGCTAGTAATCCGGGTCGGTGTAGCGGGACAGTCACTGGGCTAGTAATCCAGGTCGGTGTAGCGGGACAGTCACTGGGCTAGTAATCCGGGTCGGTGTAGCGGGACAGTCACTGGGCTAGTAATCCGGGTCGGTGCAGCGGGACAGTCACTGGGCCAGTAATCCGGGTCGGTGTAGCGGGACAGTCACTGGGCTAGTAATCCAGGTGGGTGTAGCGGGACAGTCACTGGGCTAGTAATCCAGGTCGGTGCAGCGGGACAGTCACTGGGCTAGTAATCCGGGTCGGTGGAGCGGGACAGTCACTGGGTTAGTAATCCAGGTCGGTGCAGCGGGACAGTCACTGGGCTAGTAATCCGGGTCGGTGTAGCGGGACAGTCACTGGGCTAGTAATCCGGGTCGGTGTAGCGGGACAGTCACTGGGCTAGTAATCCAGGTCGGTGTAGCGGGACAGTCACTGGGCTAGTAATCCAGGTCGGTGCAGCGGGACAGTCACTGGGTTAGTAATCCAGGTCGGTGTAGCGGGACAGTCACTGGGCTAGTAATCCGGGTCGGTGTAGCGGGACAGTCACTGGGCTAGTAATCCGGGTCGGTGTAGCGGGACAGTCACTGGGTTAGTAATCCGGGTCGGTGTAGCGGGACAGTCACTGGGCTAGTAATCCAGGTCGGTGCAGCGGGACAGTCACTGGATTAGTAATCCGGGTCGGTGCAGCGGGACAGTCACTGGGCTAGTAATCCAGGTCGGTGCAGCGGGACAGTCACTGGGCTAGTAATCCAGGTCGGTGCAGCGGGACAGTCACTGGGCCAGTAATCCGGGTCGGTGGAGCGGGACAGTCACTGGGTTAGTAATCCAGGTCGGTGCAGCGGGACAGTCACTGGGCTAGTAATCCGGGTCGGTGTAGCGGGACAGTCACTGGGCTAGTAATCCAGGTCGGTGCAGCGGGACAGTCACTGGGCCAGTAATCCGGGTCGGTGGAGCGGGACAGTCACTGGGTTAGTAATCCAGGTCGGTGCAGCGGGACAGTCACTGGGCTAGTAATCCGGGTCGGTGTAGCGGGACAGTCACTGGGCTAGTAATCCAGGTCGGTGCAGCGGGACAGTCACTGGGCTAGTAATCCAGGTCGGAGTAGCGGGACAGTCACTGGGCTAGTAATCCAGGTCGGTGTAGCGGGACAGTCACTGGGTTAGTAATCCAGGTCGGAGTAGCGGGACAGTCACTGGGCTAGTAATCCGGGTCGGTGTAGTGGGACAGTCACTGGGCTAGTAATCCGGGTTGGTGCAGCGGGACAGTCACTGGGCTAGTAATCCGGGTGGGTGTAGCGGGACAGTCACTGGGCCAGTAATCCGGGTCGGTGTAGCGGGACAGTCACTGGGCTAGTAATCCGGGTCGGTGCAGCGGGACAGTCGCTGGGTTAGTAATCCGGGTGGGTGTAGCGGGTCAGTCACTGGGCTAGTAATCCAGGTCGGTGCAGCGGGACAGTCACTGGGCTAGTAATCCGGGTCGGTGGAGCGGGACAGTCACTGGGTTAGTAATCCGGGTCGGTGCAGCGGGACAGTCACTGGGTTAGTAATCCGGGTCGGTGCAGCGGGACAGTCACTGGGCTAGTAATCCGGGTCGGTGCAGCGGGACAGTCACTGGGTTAGTAATCCGGGTCGGTGCAGCGGGACAGTCACTGGGCTAGTAATCCGGGTCGGTGTAGCGGGACAGTCACTGGGCTAGTAATCCGGGTCGGTGTAGCGGGACAGTCACTGGGTTAGTAATCCGGGTCGGTGTAGCGTGACAGTCACTGGGTTAGTAATCCGGGTCGGTGTAGCGGGACAGTCACTGGGCGAGTAATCCGGGTCGGTGTAGCGGGACAGTCACTGGGCTAGTAATCCGGGTGGGTGGAGCGGGACAGTCACTGGGCTAGTAATCCAGGTCGGAGTAGCGGGACAGTCACTGGGCTAGTAATCCGGGTCGGTGGAGCGGGACAGTCACTGGGCTAGTAATCCAGGTCGGTGGAGCGGGACAGTCACTGGTCAAGTAATCCGGGTCGGTGGAGCGGGACAGTCACTGGGCTAGTAATCCAGGTCGGTGGAGTGGGACAGTCACTGCGCTAGTAATCCAGGTCGGTGCAGCGGGACAGTCACTGGGCTAGTAATCCAGGTCGGTGGAGTGGGACAGTCACTGGGCTAGTAATCCAGGTCGGTGTAGCGGGACAGTCACTGGGCTAGTAATCCAGGTCGATGTAGCGGGACAGTCACTGGGCTAGTAATCCAGGTCGGTGCAGCGGGACAGTCACTGGGCTAGTAATCCAGTTCGGTGTAGCGGGACAGTCACTGTGCTAGTAATCCAGGTCGGTGTAGCGGGACAATCAATGGGCTAGTAATCGGGATCGGTGTAGCGGGACAGTGACTGGGCTAGTAATCCGGGTCGGTGGAGCGGGACAGTCACTGGGCTAGTAATCCGGGTCGGTGTAGCGGGACAGTCACTGGGTTAGTAATCCGGGTCGGTGTAGCGGGACAGTCACTGGGCTAGTAATCCGGGGGGGTGTAGCGGGACAGTCACTGGGCTAGTAATCCAGGTCGGTGCAGCGGGACAGTCACTGGGCGAGTAATCCGGGTCGGTGCAGCGGGACAGTCACTGGGCGAGTAATCCGGGTCGGTGTAGTGGGACAGTCACTGGGCTAGTAATCCAGGTCGGTGCAGCGGGACAGTCACTGGGCTAGTAATCGGGGTCGGTGCAGCGGGACAGTCACTGGGCTAGTAGTCCGGGTCGGTGTAGTGGGACAGTCACTGGGCTAGTAATCCGGGTCGGTGCAGCGGGACAGAGACTGGGTTAGTAATCCGGGTCGGTGCAGCGGGACAGTCACTGGGCTAGTAATCCAGGTCGGTGCAGCGGGACAGTCACTGGGCTAGTAATCGGGGTCGGTGTAACGGGACAGTCACTGGGCTAGTAATCCGGGTCGGTGTAGCGCGACAGTCACTGGGCTAGTAATCCGGGTCGGTGTAGCGGGACAGACACTGGGCTAGTAATCCAGGTGGGTGCAGCGGGACAGTCACTGGGTTAGTAATCCGGGTCGGTGCAGCGGGACAGTCACTGGGCTAGTAATCCAGGTCGGTGCAGCGGGACAGTCACTGGGCTAGTAATCCAGGTCGGTGCAGCGGGACAGTCACTGGGTTAGTAATCCGGGTGGGTGTAGCGGGACAGTCACTGGGCTAGTAATCCAGGTCGGTGTAGGGGGACAGTCACTGGGCTAGTAATCCAGGTCGGTGTAGAGGGACAGTCACTGGGCTAGTAATCCGGGTCGGTGTAGAGGGACAGTCAATGGGCTAGTAATCGGGGTCGGTGTAGCGGGACAGTGACTGGGCTAGTAATCCGGGTCGGTGTAGAGGGACAGTCACTGGGCTAGTAATCCGGGTCGGTGTAGAGGGACAGTCAATGGGCTAGTAATCCAGGTCGGTGTAGCGGGACAGTCACTGGGCTAGTAATCCAGGTCGGTGTAGAGGGACAGTCAATGGGCTAGTAATCGGGGTCGGTGTAGCGGGACAGTGACTGGGCTAGTAATCCGGGTCGGTGTAGCGGGACAGTCACTGGGCTAGTAATCCAGGTCGGTGTAGCGGGACAGTCACTGGGTTAGTAATCCAGGTCGGTGCAGCGGGACAGTCACTGGGCTAGTAGTCCGGGTCGGTGCAGCGGGACAGTCACTGGGCTAGTAATCCAGGTTGGTGTAGCGGGACAGTCACTGGGCTAGTAATCCAGGTCGGTGTAGCGGGACAGTCACTGGGCTAGTAATCCAGGTCGGTGTAGCGGGACAGTGACTGGGCTAGTAATCCGGGTCGGTGCAGCGGGACAGTCACTGGGTTAGTAATCCGGGTGGGTGTAGCGGGACAGTCACTGGGCGAGTAATCCGGGTGGGTGTAGCGGGACAGTCACTGGGCGAGTAATCCGGGTCGGTGTAGCGGGACAGTCACTGGGCGAGTAATCCGGGTGGGTGTAGCGGGACAGTCACTGGGCGAGTAATCCGGGTCGGTGCAGCGGGACAGTCACTGTGCTAGTAATCCGGGTCGGTGTAGCGGGACAGTCACTGGGCGAGTAATCCGGGTCGGTGTAGCGGGACAGTCACTGGGCTAGTAATCCGGGTGGGTGTAGCGGGACAGTCACTGGGCTAGTAATCCGGGTGGGTGTAGCGGGACAGTCACTGGGCTAGTAATCCAGGTCGGTGCAGCGGGACAGAGACTGGGTTAGTAATCCGGGTCGGTGCAGCGGGACAGTCACTGGGCTAGTAATCCGGGTCGGTGCAGCGGGACAGTCACTGGGCTAGTAATCCGGGTCGGTGGAGCGGGACAGTCACTGGGCGAGTAATCCGGGTCGGTGTAGCGGGACAGTCACTGGGCTAGTAATCCGGGTCGGTGTAGCGGGACAGTCACTGGGCTAGTAATCCAGGTCGGTGTAGCGGGACAGTCACTGGGCTAGTAATCCGGGTCGGTGTAGCGGGACAGTCACTGGGCTAGTAATCCGGGTCGGTGTAGCGGGACAGTCACTGGGCTAGTAATCCAGGTCGGTGCAGCGGGACAGAGACTGGGTTAGTAATCGGGGTCGGTGTAGCGGGACAGTCACTGGGCTAGTAATCCGGGTCGGTGCAGCGAGACAGTCACTGGGCTAGTAATCCGGGTGGGTGCAGCGGGACAGTCACTGGGCTAGTAATCCAGGTCGGTGGAGTGGGACAGTCACTGGGCTAGTAATCCAGGTCGGTGTAGCGGGACAGTCACTGGGCTAGTAATCCGGGTCGGTGCAGCGGGACAGTCACTGAGCTAGTAATCCAGGTCGGTGTAGCGGGACAGTCACTGGGCTAGTAATCCAGGTCGGTGCAGCGGGACAGAGACTGGGTTAGTAATCGGGGTCGGTGTAGCGGGACAGTCACTGGGCTAGTAATCGAGGTCGGTGTAGCGGGACAGTCACTGGGCTAGTAATCCGGGTCGGTGTAGCGGGACAGTCACTGGGCTAGTAATCCAGGTCGGTGTAGCGGGACAGTCACTGGGCTAGTAATCCAGGTCGGTGTAGCGGGACAGTCACTGGGCTAGTAATCCGGGTCGGTGGAGCGGGACAGTCACTGGGCTAGTAATCCAGGTCGGTGCAGCGGGACAGTCACTGGGTTAGTAATCCAGGTCGGTGGAGCGGGACAGTCACTGGGCTAGTAATCCGGGTCGGTGCAGCGGGACAGTCACTGGGCTAGTAATCCAGGTCGGTGCAGCGGGACAGTCACTGGGCTAGTAATCCAGGTCGGTGCAGCGGGACAGTCACTGGGTTAGTAATCCGGGTGGGTGTAGCGGGACAGTCACTGGGCTAGTAATCCGGGTGGGTGTAGCGGGACAGTCACTGGGTTAGTAATCCAGGTCGGTGCAGCGGGACAGTCACTGGGCTAGTAATCCAGGTCGTTGCAGCGGGACAGTCACTGGGCTAGTAATCCAGGTCTGTGTAGCATGACAGTCACTGGGCTAGTAATCCGGGTGGGTGTAGCGGGACAGTCACTGGGCTAGTAATCCAGGTCGGTGTAGCGGGACAGTCACTGGGCTAGTAATCCAGGTCGTTGCAGCGGGACAGTCACTGGGCTAGTAATCCAGGTCTGTGTAGCATGACAGTCACTGGGCTAGTAATCCGGGTGGGTGTAGCGGGACAGTCACTGGGCTAGTAATCCAGGTCTGTGTAGCATGACAGTCACTGGGCTAGTAATCCGGGTCGGTGTAGCGGGACAGTCACTGGGCTAGTAATCCAGGTCGGTGTAGCGGGACAGTCACTGGGCTAGTAATCCGGGTCGGTGTAGCGGGACAGTCACTGGGCTAGTAATCCAGGTCGGTGTAGCGGGACAGTCACTGGGCTAGTAATCCGGGTCGGTGCAGCGGGACAGTCACTGGGCTAGTAATCCGGGACGGTGCAGCGGGACAGTCACTGGGCTAGTAATCCGGGTGGGTGCAGCGGGACAGTCACTGGGCTAGTAATCCGGGTCGGTGTAGCGGGACAGTCACTGGGCTAGTAATCCAGGTCGGAGTAGCGGGACAGTCACTGGGCTAGTAATCCGGGTCGGTGGAGCGGGACAGTCACTGGGCTAGTAATCCAGGTCGGTGGAGCGGGACAGTCACTGGTCAAGTAATCCGGGTCGGTGGAGCGGGACAGTCACTGGGCTAGTAATCCAGGTCAGTGGAGTGGGACAGTCACTGGGCTAGTAATCCGGGTCGGTGTAACGGGACAGTCACTGGGCTAGTAATCCGGGTCGGTGTAGCGCGACAGTCACTGGGCTAGTAATCCAGGTCGGTGCAGCGGGACAGTCACTGGGCTAGTAATCCGGGTCGGTGTAACGGGACAGTCACTGGGCTAGTAATCCGGGTCGGTGTAGCGCGACAGTCACTGGGCTAGTAATCCGGGTCGGTGTAGCGGGACAGACACTGGGCTAGTAATCCAGGTGGGTGCAGCGGGACAGTCACTGGGTTAGTAATCCGGGTCGGTGCAGCGGGACAGTCACTGGGCTAGTAATCCAGGTCGGTGCAGCGGGACAGTCACTGGGCTAGTAATCCAGGTCGGTGCAGCGGGACAGTCACTGGGTTAGTAATCCGGGTGGGTGTAGCGGGACAGTCACTGGGCTAGTAATCCAGGTCGGTGTAGGGGGACAGTCACTGGGCTAGTAATCCAGGTCGGTGTAGAGGGACAGTCACTGGGCTAGTAATCCGGGTCGGTGTAGAGGGACAGTCAATGGGCTAGTAATCGGGGTCGGTGTAGCGGGACAGTGACTGGGCTAGTAATCCGGGTCGGTGTAGAGGGACAGTCACTGGGCTAGTAATCCGGGTCGGTGTAGAGGGACAGTCAATGGGCGAGTAATCCAGGTCGGTGTAGCGGGACAGTCACTGGGCTAGTAATCCAGGTCGGTGTAGAGGGACAGTCAATGGGCTAGTAATCGGGGTCGGTGTAGCGGGACAGTGACTGGGCTAGTAATCCGGGTCGGTGTAGCGGGACAGTCACTGGGCTAGTAATCCAGGTCGGTGTAGCGGGACAGTCACTGGGTTAGTAATCCAGGTCGGTGCAGCGGGACAGTCACTGGGCTAGTAGTCCGGGTCGGTGCAGCGGGACAGTCACTGGGCTAGTAATCCAGGTTGGTGTAGCGGGACAGTCACTGGGCTAGTAATCCAGGTCGGTGTAGCGGGACAGTCACTGGGCTAGTAATCCAGGTCGGTGTAGCGGGACAGTGACTGGGCTAGTAATCCGGGTCGGTGCAGCGGGACAGTCACTGGGTTAGTAATCCGGGTGGGTGTAGCGGGACAGTCACTGGGCGAGTAATCCGGGTGGGTGTAGCGGGACAGTCACTGGGCGAGTAATCCGGGTCGGTGTAGCGGGACAGTCACTGGGCGAGTAATCCGGGTGGGTGTAGCGGGACAGTCACTGGGCGAGTAATCCGGGTCGGTGCAGCGGGACAGTCACTGTGCTAGTAATCCGGGTCGGTGTAGCGGGACAGTCACTGGGCGAGTAATCCGGGTCGGTGTAGCGGGACAGTCACTGGGCTAGTAATCCGGGTGGGTGTAGCGGGACAGTCACTGGGCTAGTAATCCGGGTGGGTGTAGCGGGACAGTCACTGGGCTAGTAATCCAGGTCGGTGCAGCGGGACAGAGACTGGGTTAGTAATCCGGGTCGGTGCAGCGGGACAGTCACTGGGCTAGTAATCCGGGTCGGTGCAGCGGGACAGTCACTGGGCTAGTAATCCGGGTCGGTGGAGCGGGACAGTCACTGGGCGAGTAATCCGGGTCGGTGTAGCGGGACAGTCACTGGGCTAGTAATCCGGGTCGGTGTAGCGGGACAGTCACTGGGCTAGTAATCCAGGTCGGTGTAGCGGGACAGTCACTGGGCTAGTAATCCGGGTCGGTGTAGCGGGACAGTCACTGGGCTAGTAATCCGGGTCGGTGTAGCGGGACAGTCACTGGGCTAGTAATCCAGGTCGGTGCAGCGGGACAGAGACTGGGTTAGTAATCGGGGTCGGTGTAGCGGGACAGTCACTGGGCTAGTAATCCGGGTCGGTGCAGCGAGACAGTCACTGGGCTAGTAATCCGGGTGGGTGCAGCGGGACAGTCACTGGGCTAGTAATCCAGGTCGGTGGAGTGGGACAGTCACTGGGCTAGTAATCCAGGTCGGTGTAGCGGGACAGTCACTGGGCTAGTAATCCGGGTCGGTGCAGCGGGACAGTCACTGAGCTAGTAATCCAGGTCGGTGTAGCGGGACAGTCACTGGGCTAGTAATCCAGGTCGGTGCAGCGGGACAGAGACTGGGTTAGTAATCGGGGTCGGTGTAGCGGGACAGTCACTGGGCTAGTAATCGAGGTCGGTGTAGCGGGACAGTCACTGGGCTAGTAATCCGGGTCGGTGTAGCGGGACAGTCACTGGGCTAGTAATCCAGGTCGGTGTAGCGGGACAGTCACTGGGCTAGTAATCCAGGTCGGTGTAGCGGGACAGTCACTGGGCTAGTAATCCGGGTCGGTGGAGCGGGACAGTCACTGGGCTAGTAATCCAGGTCGGTGCAGCGGGACAGTCACTGGGTTAGTAATCCAGGTCGGTGGAGCGGGACAGTCACTGGGCTAGTAATCCGGGTCGGTGCAGCGGGACAGTCACTGGGCTAGTAATCCAGGTCGGTGCAGCGGGACAGTCACTGGGCTAGTAATCCAGGTCGGTGCAGCGGGACAGTCACTGGGTTAGTAATCCGGGTGGGTGTAGCGGGACAGTCACTGGGCTAGTAATCCGGGTGGGTGTAGCGGGACAGTCACTGGGTTAGTAATCCAGGTCGGTGCAGCGGGACAGTCACTGGGCTAGTAATCCAGGTCGTTGCAGCGGGACAGTCACTGGGCTAGTAATCCAGGTCTGTGTAGCATGACAGTCACTGGGCTAGTAATCCGGGTGGGTGTAGCGGGACAGTCACTGGGCTAGTAATCCAGGTCGGTGTAGCGGGACAGTCACTGGGCTAGTAATCCAGGTCGTTGCAGCGGGACAGTCACTGGGCTAGTAATCCAGGTCTGTGTAGCATGACAGTCACTGGGCTAGTAATCCGGGTGGGTGTAGCGGGACAGTCACTGGGCTAGTAATCCAGGTCTGTGTAGCATGACAGTCACTGGGCTAGTAATCCGGGTCGGTGTAGCGGGACAGTCACTGGGCTAGTAATCCAGGTCGGTGTAGCGGGACAGTCACTGGGCTAGTAATCCGGGTCGGTGTAGCGGGACAGTCACTGGGCTAGTAATCCAGGTCGGTGTAGCGGGACAGTCACTGGGCTAGTAATCCGGGTCGGTGCAGCGGGACAGTCACTGGGCTAGTAATCCGGGACGGTGCAGCGGGACAGTCACTGGGCTAGTAATCCGGGTGGGTGCAGCGGGACAGTCACTGGGCTAGTAATCCGGGTCGGTGTAGCGGGACAGTCACTGGGCTAGTAATCCAGGTCGGAGTAGCGGGACAGTCACTGGGCTAGTAATCCGGGTCGGTGGAGCGGGACAGTCACTGGGCTAGTAATCCAGGTCGGTGGAGCGGGACAGTCACTGGTCAAGTAATCCGGGTCGGTGGAGCGGGACAGTCACTGGGCTAGTAATCCAGGTCAGTGGAGTGGGACAGTCACTGGGCTAGTAATCCGGGTCGGTGGAGCGGGACAGTCACTGGGCTAGTAATCCGGGTCGGTGGAGCGGGACAGTCACTGGGCTAGTAATCCAGGTCGGTGGAGCGGGACAGTCACTGGTCAAGTAATCCGGGTCGGTGTAGCGGGACAGTCACTGGGCTAGTAATCCAGGTCGTTGCAGCGGGACAGTCACTGGGCTAGTAATCCAGGTCTGTGTAGCATGACAGTCACTGGGCTAGTAATCCGGGTGGGTGTAGCGGGACAGTCACTGGGCTAGTAATCCAGGTCGGTGTAGCGGGACAGTCACTGGGCTAGTAATCCGGGTCGGTGTAGCGGGACAGTCACTGGGCGAGTAATCCGGGTCGGTGTAGCGGGACAGTCACTGGGCTAGTAATCCAGGTCGGAGTAGCGGGACAGTCACTGGGCTAGTAATCCGGGTCGGTGGAGCGGGACAGTCACTGGGCTAGTAATCCAGGTCGGTGGAGCGGGACAGTCACTGGTCAAGTAATCCGGGTCGGTGGAGCGGGACAGTCACTGGGCTAGTAATCCAGGTCGGTGGAGTGGGACAGTCACTGCGCTAGTAATCCAGGTCGGTGCAGCGGGACAGTCACTGGGCTAGTAATCCAGTTCGGTGTAGAGGGACAGTCACTGGGCTAGTAATCCAGGTCGGTGTAACGGGACAGTCACTGGGCTAGTAATCCGGGTCGGTGCAGCGGGACAGAGACTGGGTTAGTAATCCAGGTTGGTGTAGCGGGACAGTCACTGGGCTAGTAATCCAGGTCGGTGCAGCGGGACAGTCACTGGGCTAGTAATCCGGGTCGGTGTAGCGGGACAGTCACTGGGCTAGTAATCCAGGTCGGTGCAGCGGGACAGTCACTGGGGTAGTAATCCAGGTCGGTGTAGCGGGACAGTCACTGGGCTAGTAATCCGGGTCGGTGTAGCGGGACAGTCACTGGGCTAGTAATCCGGGTCGGTGTAGCGGGACAGTCACTGGGCTAGTAATCCAGGTCGGTGCAGCGGGACAGAGACTGGGTTAGTAATCGGGGTCGGAGGAGCGGGACAGTCACTGGGCTAGTAATCCAGGTCGGTGTAGCGGGACAGTCACTGGGCTAGTAATCCGGGTCGGTATAGCGGGACAGTCACTGGGCTAGTAATCCGGGTCGGTGTAGCGGGACAGTCACTGGGCTAGTAATCCGGGTGGGTGTAGCGGGACAGTCACTGGGCTAGTAATCCGGGTGGGTGTAGCGAGACAGTCACTGGGCTAGTAATCCGGGTGGGTGTAGCGGGACAGTCACTGGGCTAGTAATCCAGGTCGGTGCAGCGGGACAGAGACTGGGTTAGTAATCCGGGTCGGTGCAGCGGGACAGTCACTGGGCTAGTAATCCGGGTCGGTGCAGCGGGACAGTCACTGGGCTAGTAATCCGGGTCGGTGGAGCGGGACAGTCACTGGGCGAGTAATCCGGGTCGGTGTAGCGGGACAGTCACTGGGCTAGTAATCATGGTCGGTGTAGCGGGACAGTCACTGGGCTAGTAATCCAGGTCGGTGTAGCGGGACAGTCACTGGGCTAGTAATCCGGGTCGGTGTAGCGGGACAGTCACTGGGCTAGTAATCCGGGTCGGTGTAGCGGGACAGTCACTGGGCTAGTAATCCAGGTCGGTGCAGCGGGACAGAGACTGGGTTAGTAATCGGGGTCGGTGTAGCGGGACAGTCACTGGGCTAGTAATCCGGGTCGGTGCAGCGAGACAGTCACTGGGCTAGTAATCCGGGTGGGTGCAGCGGGACAGTCACTGGGCTAGTAATCCAGGTCGGTGTAGCGGGACAGTCACTGGGCTAGTAATCCAGGTCGGTGTAGCGGGACAGTCACTGGGCTAGTAATCCGGGTCGGTGGAGCGGGACAGTCACTGGGCTAGTAATCCAGGTCGGTGCAGCGGGACAGTCACTGGGTTAGTAATCCAGGTCGGTGGAGCGGGACAGTCACTGGGCTAGTAATCCGGGTCGGTGCAGCGGGACAGTCACTGGGCTAGTAATCCAGGTCGGTGCAGCGGGACAGTCACTGGGCTAGTAATCCAGGTCGGTGCAGCGGGACAGTCACTGGGTTAGTAATCCGGGTGGGTGTAGCGGGACAGTCACTGGGCTAGTAATCCGGGTGGGTGTAGCGGGACAGTCACTGGGTTAGTAATCCAGGTCGGTGCAGCGGGACAGTCACTGGGCTAGTAATCCAGGTCGTTGCAGCGGGACAGTCACTGGGCTAGTAATCCAGGTCTGTGTAGCATGACAGTCACTGGGCTAGTAATCCGGGTGGGTGTAGCGGGACAGTCACTGGGCTAGTAATCCAGGTCGGTGTAGCGGGACAGTCACTGGGCTAGTAATCCAGGTCGTTGCAGCGGGACAGTCACTGGGCTAGTAATCCAGGTCTGTGTAGCATGACAGTCACTGGGCTAGTAATCCGGGTGGGTGTAGCGGGACAGTCACTGGGCTAGTAATCCAGGTCTGTGTAGCATGACAGTCACTGGGCTAGTAATCCGGGTCGGTGTAGCGGGACAGTCACTGGGCGAGTAATCCAGGTCGGTGTAGCGGGACAGTCACTGGGCTAGTAATCCGGGTCGGTGTAGCGGGACAGTCACTGGGCTAGTAATCCAGGTCGGTGTAGCGGGACAGTCACTGGGCTAGTAATCCGGGTCGGTGCAGCGGGACAGTCACTGGGCTAGTAATCCGGGACGGTGCAGCGGGACAGTCACTGGGCTAGTAATCCGGGTGGGTGCAGCGGGACAGTCACTGGGCTAGTAATCCAGGTCGGAGTAGCGGGACAGTCACTGGGCTAGTAATCCGGGTCGGTGGAGCGGGACAGTCACTGGGCTAGTAATCCAGGTCGGTGGAGCGGGACAGTCACTGGTCAAGTAATCCGGGTCGGTGTAGCGGGACAGTCACTGGGCGAGTAATCCAGGTCGGTGTAGCGGGACAGTCACTGGGCTAGTAATCCGGGTCGGTGTAGCGGGACAGTCACTGGGCTAGTAATCCAGGTCGGTGTAGCGGGACAGTCACTGGGCTAGTAATCCGGGTCGGTGCAGCGGGACAGTCACTGGGCTAGTAATCCGGGACGGTGCAGCGGGACAGTCACTGGGCTAGTAATCCGGGTGGGTGCAGCGGGACAGTCACTGGGCTAGTAATCCGGGTCGGTGTAGCGGGACAGTCACTGGGCTAGTAATCCAGGTCGGAGTAGCGGGACAGTCACTGGGCTAGTAATCCGGGTCGGTGGAGCGGGACAGTCACTGGGCTAGTAATCCAGGTCGGTGGAGCGGGACAGTCACTGGTCAAGTAATCCGGGTCGGTGGAGCGGGACAGTCACTGGGCTAGTAATCCAGGTCGGTGGAGTGGGACAGTCACTGGGCTAGTAATCCGGGTCGGTGGAGCGGGACAGTCACTGGGCTAGTAATCCGGGTCGGTGGAGCGGGACAGTCACTGGGCTAGTAATCCAGGTCGGTGGAGCGGGACAGTCACTGGTCAAGTAATCCGGGTCGGTGTAGCGGGACAGTCACTGGGCTAGTAATCCAGGTCGTTGCAGCGGGACAGTCACTGGGCTAGTAATCCAGGTCTGTGTAGCATGACAGTCACTGGGCTAGTAATCCGGGTGGGTGTAGCGGGACAGTCACTGGGCTAGTAATCCAGGTCGGTGTAGCGGGACAGTCACTGGGCTAGTAATCCGGGTCGGTGTAGCGGGACAGTCACTGGGCGAGTAATCCGGGTCGGTGTAGCGGGACAGTCACTGGGCTAGTAATCCAGGTCGGAGTAGCGGGACAGTCACTGGGCTAGTAATCCGGGTCGGTGGAGCGGGACAGTCACTGGGCTAGTAATCCAGGTCGGTGGAGCGGGACAGTCACTGGTCAAGTAATCCGGGTCGGTGGAGCGGGACAGTCACTGGGCTAGTAATCCAGGTCGGTGGAGTGGGACAGTCACTGCGCTAGTAATCCAGGTCGGTGCAGCGGGACAGTCACTGGGCTAGTAATCCAGTTCGGTGTAGCGGGACAGTCACTGGGCTAGTAATCCAGGTCGGTGTAACGGGACAGTCACTGGGCTAGTAATCCGGGTCGGTGCAGCGGGACAGAGACTGGGTTAGTAATCCAGGTTGGTGTAGCGGGACAGTCACTGGGCTAGTAATCCAGGTCGGTGCAGCGGGACAGTCACTGGGCTAGTAATCCGGGTCGGTGTAGCGGGACAGTCACTGGGCTAGTAATCCAGGTCGGTGCAGCGGGACAGTCACTGGGGTAGTAATCCAGGTCGGTGTAGCGGGACAGTCACTGGGCTAGTAATCCGGGTCGGTGTAGCGGGACAGTCACTGGGCTAGTAATCCGGGTCGGTGTAGCGGGACAGTCACTGGGCTAGTAATCCAGGTCGGTGCAGCGGGACAGAGACTGGGTTAGTAATCGGGGTCGGAGGAGCGGGACAGTCACTGGGCTAGTAATCCAGGTCGGTGTAGCGGGACAGTCACTGGGCTAGTAATCCGGGTCGGTATAGCGGGACAGTCACTGGGCTAGTAATCCGGGTCGGTGTAGCGGGACAGTCACTGGGCTAGTAATCCGGGTGGGTGTAGCGGGACAGTCACTGGGCTAGTAATCCAGGTCGTTGCAGCGGGACAGTCACTGGGCTAGTAATCCAGGTCTGTGTAGCATGACAGTCACTGGGCTAGTAATCCAGGTCGGTGTAGCGGGACAGTCACTGGGCTAGTAATCCAGGTCTGTGTAGCATGACAGTCACTGGGCTAGTAATCCGGGTGGGTGTAGCGGGACAGTCACTGGGCTAGTAATCCAGGTCTGTGTAGCATGACAGTCACTGGGCTAGTAATCCGGGTCGGTGTAGCGGGACAGTCACTGGGCTAGTAATCCGGGTCGGTGTAGCGGGACAGTCACTGGGCTAGTAATCCGGGTGGGTGTAGCGGGACAGTCACTGGGCTAGTAATCCAGGTCGTTGCAGCGGGACAGTCACTGGGCTAGTAATCCAGGTCTGTGTAGCATGACAGTCACTGGGCTAGTAATCCAGGTCGGTGTAGCGGGACAGTCACTGGGCTAGTAATCCAGGTCTGTGTAGCATGACAGTCACTGGGCTAGTAATCCGGGTGGGTGTAGCGGGACAGTGACTGGGCTAGTAATCCGGGTCGGTGTAGTGGGACAGTCACTGGGCGAGTAATCCAGGTCGGTGCAGCGGGAGAGTCACTGGGCTAGTAGTCCGGGTCGGTGCAGCGGGACAGTCACTGGGTTAGTAATCGGGGTCGGAGGAGCGGGACAGTCACTGGGCTAGTAATCCAGGTCGGTGTAGCGGGACAGTCACTGGGCTAGTAATCCAGGTCGGTGTAGCGGGACAGTCACTGGGTTAGTAATCCGGGTGGGTGTAGCGGGACAGTCACTGGGCTAGTAATCCAGGTCGGTGTAGCGGGACAGTCACTGGGCTAGTAATCGGGGTCGGTGCAGCGGGACAGTCACTGGGCGAGTAATCCGGGTGGGTGTAGCGGGACAGTCACTGGGCTAGTAATCCAGGTTGGTGTAGCGGGACAGTCACTGGGCTAGTAATCCAGGTCGGTGCAGCGGGACAGAGACTGGGTTAGTAATCCGGGTCGGTGGAGCGGGACAGTCACTGGGCGAGTAATCCGGGTCGGTGTAGCGGGACAGTCACTGGGCTAGTAATCCGGGTCGGTGTAGCGGGACAGTCACTGGGCTAGTAATCCAGGTTGGTGTAGCGGGACAGTCACTGGGCTAGTAATCCAGGTCGGTGCAGCGGGACAGTCACTGGGCTAGTAATCCGGGTCGGTGTAGCGGGACAGTCACTGGGCTAGTAATCCAGGTTGGTGTAGCGGGACAGTCACTGGGCTAGTAATCCGGGTCGGTGTAGCGGGACAGTCACTGGGCTCGTAATCCAGGTCGGTGCAGCGGGACAGAGACTGGGTTAGTAATCGGGGTCGGTGTAGCGGGACAGTCACTGGGCTAGTAATCCAGGTCGGTGTAGCGGGACAGTCACTGGGCTAGTAATCCGGGTTGGTGTAGCAGGACAGTCACTGGGCTAGTAATCCGGGTCGGTGCAGCGGGACAGTCACTGGGCTAGTAATCCGGGTCGGTGTAGCGGGACAGTCACTGGGCTAGTAATCCGGGTGGGTGTAGCGGGACAGTCACTGGGCTAGTAATCCAGGTCGTTGCAGCGGGACAGTCACTGGGCTAGTAATCCAGGTCTGTGTAGCATGACAGTCACTGGGCTAGTAATCCGGGTGGGTGTAGCGGGACAGTCACTGGGCTAGTAATCCAGGTCGGTGTAGCGGGACAGTCACTGGGCTAGTAATCCAGGTCGGAGTAGCGGGACAGTCACTGGGCTAGTAATCCGGGTCGGTGGAGCGGGACAGTCACTGGGCTAGTTCTCCAGGTCGGTGGAGCGGGACAGTCACTGGTCAAGTAATCCGGGTCGGTGGAGCGGGACAGTCACTGGGCTAGTAATCCAGGTCGGTGGAGTGGGACAGTCACTGCGCTAGTAATCCAGGTCGGTGCAGCGGGACAGTCACTGGGCTAGTAATCCAGGTCGGTGTAGCGGGACAGTCACTGGGCTAGTAATCCAGGTCGGTGTAGCGGGACAGTCAATGGGCTAGTAATCGGGGTCGGTGCAGCGGGACAGTCACTGGGCGAGTAATCCGGGTGGGTGTAGCGGGACAGTCACTGGGCTAGTAATCCAGGTTGGTGTAGCGGGACAGTCACTGGGCTAGTAATCCAGGTCGGTGCAGCGGGACAGAGACTGGGTTAGTAATCCGGGTCGGTGGAGCGGGACAGTCACTGGGCGAGTAATCCGGGTCGGTGTAGCGGGACAGTCACTGGGCTAGTAATCCGGGTCGGTGTAGCGGGACAGTCACTGGGCTAGTAATCCAGGTTGGTGTAGCGGGACAGTCACTGGGCTAGTAATCCAGGTCGGTGCAGCGGGACAGTCACTGGGCTAGTAATCCGGGTCGGTGTAGCGGGACAGTCACTGGGCTAGTAATCCAGGTTGGTGTAGCGGGACAGTCACTGGGCTAGTAATCCGGGTCGGTGTAGCGGGACAGTCACTGGGCTCGTAATCCAGGTCGGTGCAGCGGGACAGAGACTGGGTTAGTAATCGGGGTCGGTGTAGCGGGACAGTCACTGGGCTAGTAATCCAGGTCGGTGTAGCGGGACAGTCACTGGGCTAGTAATCCGGGTTGGTGTAGCAGGACAGTCACTGGGCTAGTAATCCGGGTCGGTGCAGCGGGACAGTCACTGGGCTAGTAATCCGGGTCGGTGTAGCGGGACAGTCACTGGGCTAGTAATCCGGGTGGGTGTAGCGGGACAGTCACTGGGCTAGTAATCCAGGTCTGTGTAGCATGACAGTCACTGGGCTAGTAATCCGGGTGGGTGTAGCGGGACAGTCACTGGGCTAGTAATCCAGGTCGGTGTAGCGGGACAGTCACTGGGCTAGTAATCCAGGTCGGAGTAGCGGGACAGTCACTGGGCTAGTAATCCGGGTCGGTGGAGCGGGACAGTCACTGGGCTAGTTCTCCAGGTCGGTGGAGCGGGACAGTCACTGGTCAAGTAATCCGGGTCGGTGGAGCGGGACAGTCACTGGGCTAGTAATCCAGGTCGGTGGAGTGGGACAGTCACTGCGCTAGTAATCCAGGTCGGTGCAGCGGGACAGTCACTGGGCTAGTAATCCAGGTCGGTGTAGCGGGACAGTCACTGGGCTAGTAATCCAGGTCGGTGTAGCGGGACAGTCAATGGGCTAGTAATCGGGATCGGTGTAGCGGGACAGTCACTGGGCTAGTAATCCAGGTCGGTGTAGTGGGACAGTGACTGGGCTAGTAATCCGGGTCGGTGGAGTGGGACAGTCACTGGGCGAGTAATCCAGGTCGGTGTAGTGGGACAGTCACTGGGCTAGTAATCCAGGTCGGTGTAGTGGGACAGTGACTGGGCTAGTAATCCGGGTCGGTGCAGCGGGACAGTCACTGGGCTAGTAATCCGGGTCGGTGGAGTGGGACAGTCACTGGGCGAGTAATCCAGATCGGTGTAGCGGGACAGTCACTGGGCTAGTAATCCAGGTCGGTGTAGTGGGACAGTGACTGGGCTAGTAATCCGGGTCGGTGCAGCGGGACAGTCACTGGGTTAGTAATCCGGGTCGGTGTAGCGGGACAGTCACTGGGCTAGTAATCCGGGTCGGTGCAGCGGGACAGTCACTGGGCTAGTAATCCGGGTCGGTGTAGCGGGACAGTCACGGGGTTAGTAATCCGGGTCGGTGTACCGGGACAGTCACTGGGCTAGTAATCCGGGTCGGTGTAGCGGGACAGTCACTGGGCTAGTAATCCAGGTGGGTGCAGCGGGACAGTCACTGGGTTAGTAATCCAGGTCGGTGTAGCGGGACAGTCACTGGGTTAGTAATCCAGGTCGGTGTAGCGGGACAGTCACTGGGCTAGTAATCCAGGTGGGTGCAGCGGGACAGTCACTGGGTTAGTAATCCAGGTCGGTGTAGCGGGACAGTCACTGGGCTAGTAATCCGGGTCGGTGCAGCGGGACAGTCACTGGGCTAGTAATCCAGGTCGGTGCAGCGGGACAGTCACTGGGTTAGTAATCCAGGTGGGTGCAGCGGGACAGTCACTGGGCTAGTAATCCAGGTCGGTGCAGCGGGACAGTCACTG
Organism: Scyliorhinus torazame; assembly: GCF_047496885.1. Classification (NCBI taxonomy): domain Eukaryota; kingdom Metazoa; phylum Chordata; class Chondrichthyes; order Carcharhiniformes; family Scyliorhinidae; genus Scyliorhinus; species Scyliorhinus torazame. The sequence continues at coordinate 374,594,142 of NC_092710.1, read as the reverse complement.
GGTTAGTAATCCGGGTCGGTGTAGCGGGACAGTCACTGGGCTAGTAATCCGGGTCGGTGCAGCGGGACAGTCACTGGGTTAGTAATCCGGGTCGGTGTAGCGGGACAGTCACTGGGCTAGTAATCCTGGTCGGTGCAGCGGGACAGTCACTGGGTTAGTAATCCAGGTGGGTGCAGCGGGACAGTCACTGGGCTAGTAATCCAGGTGGGTGCAGCGGGACAGTCACTGGGCTAGTAATCCAGGTCGTTGCAGCGGGACAGTCACTGGGCTAGTAATCCAGGTCTGTGTAGCATGACAGTCACTGGGCTAGTAATCCGGGTGGGTGTAGCGGGACAGTCACTGGGTTAGTAATCCAGGTCGGTGTAGCGGGACAGTCACTGGGTTAGTAATCCGGGTCGGTGTAGCGGGACAGTCACTGGGCTAGTAATCCAGGTGGGTGTAGCGGGACAGTCACTGGGCTAGTAATCCAGGTCGTTGCAGCGGGACAGTCACTGGGCTAGTAATCCAGGTCTGTGTAGCATGACAGTCACTGGGCTAGTAATCCAGGTCGGTGTAGCGGGACAGTCACTGGGCTAGTAATCCAGGTCTGTGTAGCATGACAGTCACTGGGCTAGTAATCCGGGTGGGTGTAGCGGGACAGTGACTGGGCTAGTAATCCGGGTCGGTGTAGTGGGACAGTCACTGGGCGAGTAATCCAGGTCGGTGCAGCGGGAGAGTCACTGGGCTAGTAGTCCGGGTCGGTGCAGCGGGACAGTCACTGGGTTAGTAATCGGGGTCGGAGGAGCGGGACAGTCACTGGGCTAGTAATCCAGGTCGGTGTAGCGGGACAGTCACTGGGCTAGTAATCCAGGTCGGTGTAGCGGGACAGTCACTGGGTTAGTAATCCGGGTGGGTGTAGCGGGACAGTCACTGGGCTAGTAATCCAGGTCGGTGTAGCGGGACAGTCACTGGGCTAGTAATCGGGGTCGGTGCAGCGGGACAGTCACTGGGCGAGTAATCCGGGTGGGTGTAGCGGGACAGTCACTGGGCTAGTAATCCAGGTTGGTGTAGCGGGACAGTCACTGGGCTAGTAATCCAGGTCGGTGCAGCGGGACAGAGACTGGGTTAGTAATCCGGGTCGGTGGAGCGGGACAGTCACTGGGCGAGTAATCCGGGTCGGTGTAGCGGGACAGTCACTGGGCTAGTAATCCGGGTCGGTGTAGCGGGACAGTCACTGGGCTAGTAATCCAGGTTGGTGTAGCGGGACAGTCACTGGGCTAGTAATCCAGGTCGGTGCAGCGGGACAGTCACTGGGCTAGTAATCCGGGTCGGTGTAGCGGGACAGTCACTGGGCTAGTAATCCAGGTTGGTGTAGCGGGACAGTCACTGGGCTAGTAATCCGGGTCGGTGTAGCGGGACAGTCACTGGGCTCGTAATCCAGGTCGGTGCAGCGGGACAGAGACTGGGTTAGTAATCGGGGTCGGTGTAGCGGGACAGTCACTGGGCTAGTAATCCAGGTCGGTGTAGCGGGACAGTCACTGGGCTAGTAATCCGGGTTGGTGTAGCAGGACAGTCACTGGGCTAGTAATCCGGGTCGGTGCAGCGGGACAGTCACTGGGCTAGTAATCCGGGTCGGTGTAGCGGGACAGTCACTGGGCTAGTAATCCGGGTGGGTGTAGCGGGACAGTCACTGGGCTAGTAATCCAGGTCGTTGCAGCGGGACAGTCACTGGGCTAGTAATCCAGGTCTGTGTAGCATGACAGTCACTGGGCTAGTAATCCGGGTGGGTGTAGCGGGACAGTCACTGGGCTAGTAATCCAGGTCGGTGTAGCGGGACAGTCACTGGGCTAGTAATCCAGGTCGGAGTAGCGGGACAGTCACTGGGCTAGTAATCCGGGTCGGTGGAGCGGGACAGTCACTGGGCTAGTTCTCCAGGTCGGTGGAGCGGGACAGTCACTGGTCAAGTAATCCGGGTCGGTGGAGCGGGACAGTCACTGGGCTAGTAATCCAGGTCGGTGGAGTGGGACAGTCACTGCGCTAGTAATCCAGGTCGGTGCAGCGGGACAGTCACTGGGCTAGTAATCCAGGTCGGTGTAGCGGGACAGTCACTGGGCTAGTAATCCAGGTCGGTGTAGCGGGACAGTCAATGGGCTAGTAATCGGGGTCGGTGCAGCGGGACAGTCACTGGGCGAGTAATCCGGGTGGGTGTAGCGGGACAGTCACTGGGCTAGTAATCCAGGTTGGTGTAGCGGGACAGTCACTGGGCTAGTAATCCAGGTCGGTGCAGCGGGACAGAGACTGGGTTAGTAATCCGGGTCGGTGGAGCGGGACAGTCACTGGGCGAGTAATCCGGGTCGGTGTAGCGGGACAGTCACTGGGCTAGTAATCCGGGTCGGTGTAGCGGGACAGTCACTGGGCTAGTAATCCAGGTTGGTGTAGCGGGACAGTCACTGGGCTAGTAATCCAGGTCGGTGCAGCGGGACAGTCACTGGGCTAGTAATCCGGGTCGGTGTAGCGGGACAGTCACTGGGCTAGTAATCCAGGTTGGTGTAGCGGGACAGTCACTGGGCTAGTAATCCGGGTCGGTGTAGCGGGACAGTCACTGGGCTCGTAATCCAGGTCGGTGCAGCGGGACAGAGACTGGGTTAGTAATCGGGGTCGGTGTAGCGGGACAGTCACTGGGCTAGTAATCCAGGTCGGTGTAGCGGGACAGTCACTGGGCTAGTAATCCGGGTTGGTGTAGCAGGACAGTCACTGGGCTAGTAATCCGGGTCGGTGCAGCGGGACAGTCACTGGGCTAGTAATCCGGGTCGGTGTAGCGGGACAGTCACTGGGCTAGTAATCCGGGTGGGTGTAGCGGGACAGTCACTGGGCTAGTAATCCAGGTCTGTGTAGCATGACAGTCACTGGGCTAGTAATCCGGGTGGGTGTAGCGGGACAGTCACTGGGCTAGTAATCCAGGTCGGTGTAGCGGGACAGTCACTGGGCTAGTAATCCAGGTCGGAGTAGCGGGACAGTCACTGGGCTAGTAATCCGGGTCGGTGGAGCGGGACAGTCACTGGGCTAGTTCTCCAGGTCGGTGGAGCGGGACAGTCACTGGTCAAGTAATCCGGGTCGGTGGAGCGGGACAGTCACTGGGCTAGTAATCCAGGTCGGTGGAGTGGGACAGTCACTGCGCTAGTAATCCAGGTCGGTGCAGCGGGACAGTCACTGGGCTAGTAATCCAGGTCGGTGTAGCGGGACAGTCACTGGGCTAGTAATCCAGGTCGGTGTAGCGGGACAGTCAATGGGCTAGTAATCGGGATCGGTGTAGCGGGACAGTCACTGGGCTAGTAATCCAGGTCGGTGTAGTGGGACAGTGACTGGGCTAGTAATCCGGGTCGGTGGAGTGGGACAGTCACTGGGCGAGTAATCCAGGTCGGTGTAGTGGGACAGTCACTGGGCTAGTAATCCAGGTCGGTGTAGTGGGACAGTGACTGGGCTAGTAATCCGGGTCGGTGCAGCGGGACAGTCACTGGGCTAGTAATCCGGGTCGGTGGAGTGGGACAGTCACTGGGCGAGTAATCCAGATCGGTGTAGCGGGACAGTCACTGGGCTAGTAATCCAGGTCGGTGTAGTGGGACAGTGACTGGGCTAGTAATCCGGGTCGGTGCAGCGGGACAGTCACTGGGTTAGTAATCCGGGTCGGTGTAGCGGGACAGTCACTGGGCTAGTAATCCGGGTCGGTGCAGCGGGACAGTCACTGGGCTAGTAATCCGGGTCGGTGTAGCGGGACAGTCACGGGGTTAGTAATCCGGGTCGGTGTACCGGGACAGTCACTGGGCTAGTAATCCGGGTCGGTGTAGCGGGACAGTCACTGGGCTAGTAATCCAGGTGGGTGCAGCGGGACAGTCACTGGGTTAGTAATCCAGGTCGGTGTAGCGGGACAGTCACTGGGTTAGTAATCCAGGTCGGTGTAGCGGGACAGTCACTGGGCTAGTAATCCAGGTGGGTGCAGCGGGACAGTCACTGGGTTAGTAATCCAGGTCGGTGTAGCGGGACAGTCACTGGGCTAGTAATCCGGGTCGGTGCAGCGGGACAGTCACTGGGCTAGTAATCCAGGTCGGTGCAGCGGGACAGTCACTGGGTTAGTAATCCAGGTGGGTGCAGCGGGACAGTCACTGGGCTAGTAATCCAGGTCGGTGCAGCGGGACAGTCACTGGGTTAGTAATCCGGGTCGGTGTAGCGGGACAGTCACTGGGCTAGTAATCCGGGTCGGTGCAGCGGGACAGTCACTGGGTTAGTAATCCGGGTCGGTGTAGCGGGACAGTCACTGGGCTAGTAATCCTGGTCGGTGCAGCGGGACAGTCACTGGGTTAGTAATCCAGGTGGGTGCAGCGGGACAGTCACTGGGCTAGTAATCCAGGTGGGTGCAGCGGGACAGTCACTGGGCTAGTAATCCGGGTCGGTGTAGCGGGACAGTCACTGGGCTAGTAATCCAGGTCGGTGTAGCGGGACAGTCACTGGGCTAGTAATCCGGGTCGGTGTAGCGGGACAGTCACTGGGCTAGTAATCCGGGTCGGTGCAGAGGGACAGTCACTGGGTTAGTAATCCAGGTGGGTGCAGCGGGACAGTCACTGGGCTAGTAATCCGGGTCGGTGTAGCGGGACAGTCACTGGGCTAGTAATCCGGGTCGGTGTAGCGGGACAGTCACATGGGCTAGTAATCCAGGTGGGTGTAGCGGGACAGTCACTGGGCTAGTAATCCGGGTCGGTGTAGCGGGACAGTCACTGGGCTAGTAATCCGGGTCGGTGTAGCGGGACAGTCACTGGGCTAGTAATCCAGGTCGGTGTAGCGGGACAGTCACTGGGCTAGTAATCCAGGTCGGTGCAGCGGGACAGTCACTGGGCTAGTAATCCGGGTCGGTGCAGCGGGACAGTCACTGGGTTAGTAATCCAGGTCGGTGTAGCGGGACAGTCACTGCGCTAGTAATCCGGGTCGGTGTAGCGGGACAGTCACTGGGCTAGTAATCCAGGTCGGTGTAGCGGGACAGTCACTGGGCGAGTAATCCAGGTCGGTGTAGCGGGACAGTCACTGGGTTAGTAATCCGGGTCGGTGCAGCGGGACAGTCACTGGGTTAGTAATCCGGGTCGGTGCAGCGGGACAGTCACTGGGCTAGTAATCCAGGTCGGTGCAGCGGGACAGTCACTGGGCTAGTAATCCAGGTGGGTGCAGCGGGACAGTCACTGGGCTAGTAATCCAGGTCGGTGCAGCGGGACAGTCACTGGGCTAGTAATCCAGGTGGGTGCAGCGGGACAGTCACTGGGTTAGTAATCCGGGTCGGTGCAGCGGGACAGTCACTGGGCTAGTAATCCAGGTCGGTGTAGCGGGACAGTCACTGGGTTAGTAATCCGGGTGGGTGTAGCGGGACAGTCACTGGGCTAGTACTCCAGGTCGGTGTAGTGGGACAGTCACTGGGCTAGTAATCCAGGTCGGTGCAGCGGGACAGTCACTGGGCTAGTAATCCGGGTCGGTGCAGCGGGACAGTCACTGGGTTAGTAATCCGGGTCGGTGTAGCGGGACAGTCACTGGGCTAGTAATCCGGGTCGGTGCAGCGGGACAGTCACTGGGCGAGTAATCCGGGTCGGTGCAGCGGGACAGTCACTGGGCTAGTAATCCAGGTCGGTGTAGCGGGACAGTCACTGGGCTAGTAATCCGGGTCGGTGCAGCGGGACAGTCACTGGGCTAGTAATCCAGGTCGGTGTAGCGGGACAGTCACTGCGCTAGTAATCCAGGTCGGTGTAGCGGGACAGTCACTGGGCTAGTAATCCGGGTCGGTGCAGTGGGACAGTCACTGGGCTAGTAATCCAGGTCGGTGTAGCGGGACAGTCACTGGGCTAGTAATCCGGGTCGGTGCAGCGGGACAGTCACTGGGCTAGTAATCCGGGTCGGTGCAGCGGGACAGTCACTGGGCTAGTAATCCAGGTCAGTGTAGCGGGACAGTCACTGGGCTAGTAATCCGGGTGGGTGTAGCGGGACAGTCACTGGGCTAGTAATCCGGGTGGGTGTAGCGGGACAGTCACTGGGTTAGTAATCCAGGTCGGTGTAGCGGGACAGTCACTGGGCTAGTAATCCGGGTGGGTGTAGCGGGACAGAGACTGGGTTAGTAATCCGGGTCGGTGTAGCGGGACAGTCACTGGGCTAGTAATCCGGGTCGGTGCAGCGGGACAGTCACTGGGCTAGTAATCCAGGTCGGTGTAGCGGGACAGTCACTGCGCTAGTAATCCAGGTCGGTGTAGCGGGACAGTCACTGGGCTAGTAATCCGGGTCGGTGCAGTGGGACAGTCACTGGGCTAGTAATCCAGGTCGGTGTAGCGGGACAGTCACTGGGCTAGTAATCCGGGTCGGTGCAGCGGGACAGTCACTGGGCTAGTAATCCGGGTCGGTGCAGCGGGACAGTCACTGGGCTAGTAATCCAGGTCAGTGTAGCGGGACAGTCACTGGGCTAGTAATCCGGGTGGGTGTAGCGGGACAGTCACTGGGCTAGTAATCCGGGTGGGTGTAGCGGGACAGTCACTGGGTTAGTAATCCAGGTCGGTGTAGCGGGACAGTCACTGGGCTAGTAATCCGGGTGGGTGTAGCGGGACAGAGACTGGGTTAGTAATCTGGGTCGGTGCAGCGGGACAGTCACTGGGCTAGTAATCCGGGTCGGTGCAGCGGGACAGTCACTGGGTTAGTAATCCAGGTCGGTGCAGCGGGACAGTCACTGGGTTAGTAATCCGGGTCGGTGCAGCGGGACAGTCACTGGGCTAGTAATCCGGGTCGGTGCAGCGGGACAGTCACTGGGCTAGTAATCCAGGTCGGTGTAGCGGGACAGTCACTGGGCTAGTAATCCAGGTCGGTGCAGCGGGACAGTCACTGGGCTAGTAATCCGGGTCGGTGCAGCGGGACAGTCACTGGGCTAGTAATCCAGGTCGGTGCAGCGGGACAGTCACTGGGTTAGTAATCCAGGTCGGTGCAGCGGGACAGTCACTGGGCTAGTAATCCAGGTCGGTGCAGCGGGACAGTCACTGGGCTAGTAATCCGGGTCGGTGCAGCGGGACAGTCACTGGGCTAGTAATCCAGGTCGGTGCAGCGGGACAGTCACTGGGCTAGTAATCCGGGTCGGTGCAGCGGGACAGTCACTGGGCTAGTAATCCAGGTCGGTGCAGCGGGACAGTCACTGGGTTAGTAATCCGGGTGGGTGTAGCGGGACAGAGACTGGGTTAGTAATCCGGGTCGGTGTAGCGGGACAGTCACTGGGCTAGTAATCCAGGTCGGTGTAGCGGGACAGTCACTGGGCTAGTAATCCGGGTCGGTGCAGCGGGACAGTCACTGGGCTAGTAATCCAGGTCGGTGCAGCGGGACAGTCACTGGGTTAGTAATCCGGGTGGGTGTAGCGGGACAGAGACTGGGTTAGTAATCCGGGTCGGTGTAGCGGGACAGTCACTGGGCTAGTAATCCAGGTCGGTGTAGCGGGACAGTCACTGGGCTAGTAATCCGGGTCGGTGTAGCGGGACAGTCGCTGGGTTAGTAATCCAGGTCGGTGTAGCGGGACAGTCACTGGGCTAGTAATCCAGGTCGGTGTAGCGGGACAGTCACTGGGCTAGTAATCCAGGTCGGTGCAGTGGGACAGTCACTGGGCTAGTAATCCAGGTCGGTGTAGCGGGACAGTCACTGGGCTAGTAATCCAGGTCGGTGTAGCGGGACAGTCACTGGGTTAGTAATCCGGGTCGGTGTAGCGGGACAGTCACTGGGCTAGTAATCCGGGTCGGTGCAGTGGGACACTCACTGGGCTAGTAATCCAGGTCGGTGTAGCGGGACAGTCACTGGGCTAGTAATCCGGGTGGGTGTAGCGGGACAGTCACTGGGCTAGTAATCCAGGTCGGTGTAGCGGGACAGTCACTGCGCTAGTAATCCGGGTGGGTGTAGCGGGCCAGTCACTGGGCTAGTAATCCAGGTCGGTGTAGCGGGACAGTCACTGGGCTAGTAATCCAGGTCGGTGCAGCGGGACAGTCACTGGGCTAGTAATCCAGGTCGGTGGAGTGGGACAGTCACTGCGCTAGTAATCCAGGTCGGTGCAGCGGCACAGTCACTGGGCTAGTAATCCGGGTGGGTGTAGCGGGACAGTCACTGCGCTAGTAATCCGGGTGGGTGTAGCGGGACAGTCACTGCGCTAGTAATCCAGGTCGGTGTAGCGGGACAGTCACTGGGCTAGTAATCCAGGTCGGTGCAGCGGGACAGTCACTGGGCTAGTAATCCAGGTCGGTGGAGTGGGACAGTCACTGCGCTAGTAATCCAGGTCGGTGCAGCGGGACAGTCACTGGGCTAGTAATCCGGGTCGGTGTAGCGGGACAGTCGCTGGGCTAGTAATCCGGGTCGGTGTAGCGGGACAGTCACTGGGCTAGTAATCCAGGTCGGTGTAGCGGGACAGTCACTGGGCTAGTAATCCAGGTCGGTGTAGCGGGACAGTCACTGGGCTAGTAATCCAGGTCGGTGCAGCGGGACAGTCACTGGGTTAGTAATCCAGGTCGGTGTAGCGGGACAGTCACTGGGCTAGTAATCCAGGTCGGTGTAGCGGGACAGTCACTGGGCTAGTAATCCAGGTCGGTGCAGCGGGACAGTCACTGGGCTAGTAATCCAGGTCAGTGCAGCGGGACAGTCACTGGGCTAGTAATCCAGGTCGGTGCAGCGGGACAGTCACTGGGCTAGTAATCCAGGTCGGTGCAGCGGGACAGAGACTGGGTTAGTAATCCGGGTCGGTGCAGCGGGACAGTCACTGGGCTAGTAATCCGGGTCGGTGTAGCGGGACAGTCACTGGGCTAGTAAACCAGGTCGGTGCAGCGGGACAGTCACTGGGCTAGTAATCCAGGTCGGTGTAGCGGGACAGTCACTGGGCTAGTAATCCGGGTTGGTGTAGCGGGACAGTCACTGGGTTAGTAATCCGGGTCGGTGTAGCGGGACAGTCACTGGGCTAGTAATCCAGGTCGGTGTAGCGGGACAGTCACTGGGCTAGTAATCCAGGTCGGTGTAGCGGGACAGTCACTGGGCTAGTAATCCAGGTCGGTGTAGCGGGACAGTCACTGGGCTAGTAATCCGGGTCGGTGCAGCGGGACAGTCACTGGGTTAGTAATCCGGGTCGGTGTAGCGGGACAGTCACTGGGCTAGTAATCCAGGTCGGTGCAGCGGGACAGTCACTGGGCTAGTAATCCAGGTCGGTGTAGCGGGACAGTCACTGGGCTAGTAATCCGGGTTGGTGTAGCGGGACAGTCACTGGGTTAGTAATCCGGGTCGGTGTAGCGGGACAGTCACTGCGCTAGTAATCCAGGTCGGTGTAGCGGGACAGTCACTGGGCTAGTAATCCAGGTCGGTGTAGCGGGACAGTCACTGGGCTAGTAATCCAGGTCGGTGTAGCGGGACAGTCACTGGGCTAGTAATCCAGGTCGGTGTAGCGGGACAGTCACTGGGCTAGTAATCCAGGTCGGTGTAGCGGGACAGTCACTGGGCTAGTAATCCGGGTCGGTGGAGCGGGACAGTCACTGGGTTAGTAATCCAGGTCGGTGCAGCGGGACAGTCACTGGGCTAGTAATCCAGGTCGGTGTAGCGGGACAGTCACTGGGTTAGTAATCCGGGTCGGTGTAGCGGGACAGTCGCTGGGTTAGTAATCCAGGTCGGTGCAGCGGGACAGTCACTGGGCTAGTAATCCAGGTCGGTGCAGCGGGACAGTCACTGGGCTAGTAATCCAGGTCGGTGTAGTGGGACAGTCACTGGGCTAGTAATCCGGGTCGGTGCAGCGGGACAGTCACTGGGCTAGTAATCCGGGTCGGTGTAGCGGGACAGTCACTGGGTTAGTAATCCGGGTGGGTGTAGCGGGACAGTCACTGGGCTAGTAATCCAGGTCGGTGTAGTGGGACAGTCACTGGGCTAGTAATCCGGGTCGGTGCAGCGGGACAGTCACTGGGCTAGTAATCCAGGTCGGTGTAGCGGGACAGTCACTGGGCTAGTAATCCAGGTCGGTGTAGCGGGACAGTCACTGGGCTAGTAATCCAGGTCGGTGTAGCGGGACAGTCACTGGGCGAGTAATCCAGGTCGGTGCAGCGGGACAGTCACTGGGCTAGTAATCCGGGTCGGTGTAGCGGGACAGTCACTGGGCTAGTAATCCGGGTCGGTGTAGCGGGACAGTCACTGGGTTAGTAATCCGGGTCGGTGCAGCGGGACAGTCACTGGGTTAGTAATCCAGGTGGGTGTAGCGGGACAGTCACTGGGTTAGTAATCCAGGTGGGTGTAGCGGGACAGTCACTGGGTTAGTAATCCAGGTCGGTGTAGCGGGACAGTCACTGGGCTAGTAATCCGGGTGGGTGTAGCGGGACAGTCACTGCGCTAGTAATCCAGGTCGGTGTAGCGGGACAGTCACTGGGCTAGTAATCCGGGTGGGTGTAGCGGCACAGTCACTGGGCTAGTAATCCGGGTCGGTGCAGCGGGACAGTCACTGGGCTAGTAATCCGGGTCGGTGTAGCGGGACAGTCACTGGGCTAGTAATCCAGGTCGGTGCAGCGGGACAGTCACTGGGTTAGTAATCCGGGTCGGTGTAGCGGGACAGTCACTGGGCTAGTAATCCGGGTCGGTGCAGCGGGACAGTCACTGGGCTAGTAATCCAGGTCGGTGCAGCGGGACAGTCACTGGGTTAGTAATCCAGGTCGGTGCAGCGGGACAGTCACTGGGCTAGTAATCCGGGTCGGTGTAGCGGGACAGTCACTGGGTTAGTAATCCAGGTCGGTGGAGCGGGACAGTCACTGGGCTAGTAATCCAGGTCGGTGTAGCGGGACAGTCACTGGGCTAGTAATCCGGGTCGGTGCAGCGGGACAGTCACTGGGCTAGTAATCCGGGTCGGTGCAGCGGGACAGTCACTGGGCTAGTAATCCGGGTCGGAGCAGCGGGACAGTCACTGGGCTAGTAATCCGGGTCAGTGTAGCGGGACAGTCACTGGGCTAGTAATCCAGGTCGGTGCAGCGGGACAGTCACTGGGCTAGTAATCCGGGTCGGTGCAGCGGGACAGTCACTGGGCTAGTAATCCGGGTCGGTGCAGCGGGACAGTCACTGGGCTAGTAATCCGGGTCGGTGTAGCGGGACAGTCACTGGGTTAGTAATCCAGGTCGGTGTGGCGGGACAGTCACTGGGCTAGTAATCCGGGTCGGTGCAGCGGGACAGTCACTGGGCTAGTAATCCGGGTCGGTGCAGCGGGACAGTCACTGGGCTAGTAATCCGGGTCGGTGTAGCGGGACAGTCACTGGGTTAGTAATCCAGGTCGGTGTGGCGGGACAGTCACTGGGTTAGTAATCCGGGTCGGTGCAGCGGGACAGTCACTGGGCTAGTAATCCAGGTCGGTGCAGCGGGACAGTCACTGGGCTAGTAATCCGGGTCGGTGTAGCGGGACAGTCACTGGGTTAGTAATCCAGGTCGGTGTGGCGGGACAGTCACTGGGTTAGTAATCCAGGTCGGTGTAGCGGGACAGTCACTGGGCTAGTAATCCAGGTCGGTGTAGCGGGACAGTCAATGGGCTAGTAATCCAGGTCGGTGCAGCGGGACAGTCACTGGGCTAGTAATCCGGGTCGGTGTAGCGGGACAGTCACTGGGCTAGTAATCCGGGTCGGTGGAGCGAGACAGTCACTGGGCTAGTAATCCGGGTCGGTGTAGCGGGACAGTCACTGGGCTAGTAATCCAGGTCGGTGCAGCGGGACAGTCACTGGGCTAGTAATCCAGGTCAGTGCAGCGGGACAGTCACTGCGCTAGTAATCCGGTTCGGTGTAGTGGGACAGTCACTGGGTTAGTAATCCGGGTCGGTGGAGCGAGACAGTCACTGGGCTAGTAATCCAGGTCGGTGCAGCGGGACAGTCACTGGGCTAGTAATCCAGGTCAGTGCAGCGGGGCAGTCACTGGGCTAGTAATCCGGGTCGGTGCAGCGGGACAGTCACTGGGCTAGTAATCCAGGTCGGTGTAGCGGGACAGTCACTGGGCTAGTAGTCCGGGTCGGTGTAGCGGGACAGTCACTGGGCTAGTAATCCAGGTCGGTGTAGCGGGACAGTCACTGGGCTAGTAGTCCGGGTCGGTGCAGCGGGACAGTCACTGGGCTAGTAATCCGGGTCGGTGCAGCGGGACAGTCACTGGGTTAGTAATCCGGGTCGGTGTAGCGGGACAGTCACTGGGTTAGTAATCCAGGTCGGTGCAGCGGGACAGTCACTGGGCTAGTAATCCGGGGCGGTGCAGCGGGACAGTCACTGGGCTAGTAATCCGGGTCGGTGCAGCGGGACAGTCACTGGGCTAGTAATCCGGGTCGGTGTAGCGGGACAGTCACTGGGCTAGTAATCCAGGTCGGTGCAGCGGGACAGTCACTGGGTTAGTAATCCGGGTCGGCGCAGCGGGACAGTCACTGGGTTAGTAATCCGGGTGGGTGTAGCGGGACAGTCACTGGGTTAGTAATCCAGGTCGGTGTAGCGGGACAGTCACTGGGCTAGTAATCCAGGTCGGTGCAGCGGGACAGTCACTGGGCGAGTAATCCAGTTCGGTGTAGCGGGACAGTCACTGGGCTAGTAATCCGGGTCGGTGTAGCGGGACAGTCACTGGGCTAGTAATCCGGGTCGGTGTTACGGGACAGTCACTGGGCTAGTAATCCAGGTCGGTGTAGTGGGACAGTCACTGGGCTAGTAATCCAGGTCGGTGCAGCGGGACAGTCACTGGGCTAGTAATCCAGGTCGGTGCAGCGGGACAGTCACTGGGCTAGTAATCCGGGTGGGTGTAGCGCGACAGTCACTGGGCTAGTAATCCAGGTGGGTGCAGCGGGACAGTCACTGGGCTAGTAATCCGGGTCGGTGCAGCGGGACAGAGACTGGGTTAGTAATCCAGGTCAGTGCAGCGGGACAGTCACTGGGCTAGTAATCCAGGTCGGTGTAGCGGGACAGTCACTGGGCTAGTAATCCGGGTCGGTGTAGCGGGACAGTCACTGGGTTAGTAATCCGGGTCAGTGCAGCGAGACAGTCACTGGGCTAGTAATCCAGGTCGGTGTAGCGGGACAGTCACTGGGCTAGTAATCCGGGTCGGTGTAGCGGGACAGTCACTGGGCTAGTAATCCAGGTCAGTGCAGCGGGACAGTAACTGGGCTAGTAATCCAGGTCAGTGCAGCGGGACAGACACTGGGCTAGTAATCCGGGTCGGTGTAGCGGGACAGTCACTGGGCTAGTAATCCAGGTCGGTGTAGCGGGACAGTCACTGGGCTAGTAATCCAGGTCGGTGTAGCGGGACAGTCACTGGGCTAGTAATCCAGGTCGGTGTAGCGGGACAGTCACTGGGCTAGTAATCCAGGTCGGTGCAGCGGGACAGTGACTGGGCTAGTAATCCGTCGGTGTAGCGGGACAGTCAGTGGGCTAGAAATCCAGGTTAGTGCAGCGGGACAGACACTGGGCTAGTAATCCGGGTCGGTGTAGCGGGACAGACACTGGGCTAGTAATCCGGGTCGGTGCAGCGGGACAGTCACTGGGCTAGTAATCCGGGTCGGTGCAGCGGGAGAGTCACTGGGCTAGTAATCCGGGTCGGTGCAGCGGGACAGTCACTGGGCTAGTAATCCAGGTCGGTGTAGCGGGACAGTCACTGGGCTAGTAATCCGGGTGGGTGCAGCGGGACAGTCACTGGGCTAGTAATCCAGGTCGGTGCAGCGGGACAGTCACTGGGCTAGTAATCCAGGTCGGTGCAGCGGGACAGTCACTGGGCTAGTAATCCAGGTCGGTGCAGCGGGACAGTCACTGGGCTAGTAATCCGGGTCGGTGTAGCGGGACAGTCACTGGGCTAGTAATCCAGGTCGGTGCAGCGGAACAGTCACTGGGCTAGTAATCCGGGTCGGTGCAGTGGGACAGTCACTGGGTTAGTAATCCAGGTCGGTGTAGCGGGACAGTCACTGGGCTAGTAATCCGGGTCGGTGCAGCGGGAGAGTCACTGGGCTAGTAATCCGGGTTGGTGTAGCGGGACAGTCACTGGGCTAGTAATCCAGGTCGGTGTAGCGGGACAGTCACTGGGCTAGTAATCCAGGTCAGTGTAGCGGGACAGTCACTGGGCTAGTAATCCGGGTTGGTGTAGCGGGACAGTCACTGGGCTAGTAATCCAGGTCGGTGCAGCGGGACAGTCACTGGGCTAGTAATCCAGGTCGGTGTAGCGGGACAGTCACTGGGCTAGTAATCCAGGTCGGTGCAGCGGGACAGTCACTGGGCTAGAAATCCAGGTCGGTGCAGCGGGACAGTCACTGGGCTAGTAATCCAGGTCGGTGTAGCGGGACAGTCACTGGGAGAGTAATCCGGGTCGGTGCAGCGGGAGAGTCACTGGGCTAGTAATCCGGGTCGGTGCAGCGGGACAGTCACTGGGCTAGTAATCCGGGTCGGTGCAGCGGGACAGTCACTGGGCTAGTAATCCAGGTGGGTGCAGTGGGACAGTCACTGGGCCAGTAATCCGGGTCGGTGCAGCGGGAGAGTCACTGGGAGAGTAATCCGGGTCGGTGCAGCGGGAGAGTCACTGGGCTAGTAATCCGGGTCGGTGCAGCGGGACAGTCACTGGGCTAGTAATCCAGGTGGGTGCAGTGGGACAGTCACTGGGCCAGTAATCCGGGTCGGTGTAGAGGGACAGTCACTGGGCTAGAAATCCAGGTTGGTGTAGCGGGACAGTCACTGGGCTAGTAATCCGGGTTGGTGTAGCGGGACAGTCACTGGGCTAGTAATCCGGGTCGGTGTAGTGGGACAGTCACTGTGCTAGTAATCCGGGTCGGTGGAGCGGGACAGTCACTGGGCTAGTAATCCGGGTCGGTGCAGCGGGACAGAGACTGGGCTAGTAATCCAGGTCGGTGTAGCGGGACAGTCACTGGGCTAGTAATCCGGGTGGGTGTAGCGGGACAGTCACTGGGCTAGTAATCCAGGTCGGTGCAGCGGGACAGTCACTGGGTTAGTAATCCGGGTCGGTGTAGGGGGACAGTCACTGGGCGAGTAATCCGGGTCGGTGTAGCGGGACAGTCACTGGGCTAGTGATCCGGGTCGGTGTAGCGGGACAGTCACTGGGCTAGTGATCCGGGTCGGTGTAGCGGGACAGTCACTGGGCTAGTAATCCAGGTCGGTGGAGCGGGACAGTCACTGCGCTAGTAATCCAGGTCGGTGTAGCGGACAGTCACTGGGCTAGTAATCCAGGTCGGTGGAGCGGGACAGTCACTGGGCTAGTAATCCGGGTCGGTGCAGCGGGACAGTCACGGGGCTAGTAATCCAGGTCGGTGCAGCGGGACAATCACTGTGCTAGTAATCCAGGTCAGTGTAGCGGGACAGTCACTGGGCTAGTAATCCGGGTTGGTGTAGCGGGACAGTCACTGGGCTAGTAATCCGGGTCGGTGTAGCGGGACAGTCACTGGGCTAGTAATCCGGGTCGGCGTAGCGGGACAGTATCTGGGCTAGTAATCCGGGTCGGTGTAGCGGGACAGTCACTGGGCTAGTAATCCGGGTCGGTGGAGCGGGACAGTCACTGGGCTAGTAATCCGGGTCCGTGTAGCGGGACAGTCACTGGGCTAGTAATCCGGGTCGGTGTAGCGGGACAGTCACTGGGCTAGTAATCCGGGTCGGTGTAGCGGGACAGTCACTGGGCTAGTAATCCAGGTCGGTGCAGCGGGACAGTCACTGGGTTAGTAATCCGGGTCGGCGCAGCGGGACAGTCACTGGGCTAGAAATCCAGGTCGGTGCAGCGGGACAGAGACTGGGTTAGTAATCGGGGTCGGTGTAGCGGGACAGTCACTGGGTTAGTAATCCAGGTCGGTGCAGCGGGACAGTCACTGGGTTAGTAATCCGGGTCGGCGCAGCGGGACAGTCACTGGGCTAGAAATCCAGGTCGGTGCAGCGGGACAGAGACTGGGTTAGTAATCGGGGTCGGCGCAGCGGGACAGTCACTGGGTTAGTAATCCAGGTCGGTGCAGCGGGACAGAGACTGGGTTAGTAATCGGGGTCGGTGTAGCGGGACAGTCACTGGGCTAGTAATCCAGGTTGGTGTAGCGGGACAGTCACTGGGCTAGTAATCCGGGTCGGTGCAGCGGGACAGTCACTGGGCTAGTAATCCGGGTCGGTGTAGCAGGACAGTCACTGGGCTAGTAATCCAGGTCGGTGGAGCGGGAAAGTCACTGGGCTAGTAATCCGGGTCGGTGTAGCGGGACAGTCACTGGGCGAGTAATCCAGGTCGGTGCAGCGGGACAGTCACTGGGCTAGTAATCCAGGTCAGTGCAGCGGGACAGTCACTGGGCTAGTAATCGGGGTCGGTGTAGCGGGACAGTCACTGGGCTAGTAATCCAGGTCGGTGCAGCGGGACAGTCACTGGGCTAGTAATCCAGGTCGGTGGAGCGGGACAGTCACTGGGCTAGTAATCCGGGTCGGTGTAGCGGGACAGTCACTGCGCTAGTAATCCAGGTCGGTGGAGCGGGACAGTCACTGGGCTAGTAATCCGGGTCGGTGTAGCGGGACAGTCACTGGGCTGGTAATCCAGGTCGGTGTAGCGGGACAGTCACTGGGCTGGTAATCCAGGTCGGTGTAGTGGGACAGTTACTGGGCTAGTAATCGGGGTCGGTGTAGCGGGACAGTCACTGCGCTAGTAATCCGGGTCGGTGTAGCGGGACAGTCGCTGGGCTAGTAATCCGGGTCGGTGTAGTGGGACAGTCACTGGGCTAGTAATCCGGGTCGGTGTGGCGGGACAGTCACTGGGCTAGTAATCCGGGTCGGTGTAGTGGGACAGACACTGGGTTAGTAATGCGGGTCGGTGTAGCGGGACAGTCACGGGTCTTGTAATCCGGGTCGGTGTAGAGGGACAGTCACTGGGCTAGTAATCCGGGTGGGTGTAGCAGGACAGTCACTGGGCTAGTAATCCAGGTCGGTGTAGTGGGACAGTTACTGGGCTAGTAATCCGGGTCGGTGTAGAGGGACAGTCACTGGGCTAGTAATCCGGGTCGGTGTAGAGGGACAGTCACTGGGCTAGTAATCCGGGTCGGTGTAGCGAGACAGTCACTGGGCTAGTAATCCAGGTGGGTGTAGCGGGACAGTCACTGGGCGAGTAATCCGGGTCGGTATAGCGGGACAGTCACTGGGCTAGTAATCCAGGTCGGTGGAGCGGGACAGTCACTGGGCTAGTAATCCGGTTCGGTGCAGCGGGACAGTCACTGGGCTAGTAATCCGGGTCGGTGTAGCGGGACAGTCACCGGGCTAGTAATCCGGGTCGGTGCAGCGGGACAGTCACTGGGCTAGTAATCCGGGAGGGTGTAGCGGGACAGTCACTGGGCTAGTAATCCGGGTCGGTGCAGCGGGACAGTCACTGGGCTAGTAATCCGGGTTGGTGTAGCGGGACAGTCACTGGGCTAGTGATCCGGGTCGGTGTAGCGGGACAGTCACTGTTCTAGAAATCCAGGTCGGTGTAGCGGGACAGTCACTGGGCTAATAATCCAGGTCAGTGGAGCGGGACAGTCACTGGGCTAGTAATCCGGGTCGGTGGAGCGGGACAGTCACTGGGTTAGTACTACGGGTCGGTGTAGCGGGACAGTCACTGGGCTAGTAATCCAGGTCGGTGGAGCGGGACAGTCACTGGGCTAGTAATCCAGGTCGGTGCAGCGGGACAGTCACTGGGCTAGTAATCCGGGTCGGTGCAGCGGGACAGTCACTGGGCTAGTAATCCGGGTCGGTGTAGCGGGACAGTCACTGGGCTAGTAATCCGGGTCGGTGCAGCGGGACAGACACTGGGCTAGTAATCCGGGTCGGTGCAGCGGGACAGTCACTGGGCTAGTAATCCAGGTCGGTGTAGCATGACAGTCACTGGGCTAGTAGTCCGGGTCGGTGCAGCGGGACAGTCACTGGGCTAGTAATCCGGGTTGGTGTAGCGGGACAGTCACTGGGCTAGTAATCCAGGTCGGTGTAGCGGGACAGTCACTGGGCTAGTAATCCAGGTTGGTGTAGCGGGACAGTCACTGGGCTAGTAATCCGGGTTGGTGTAGCGGGACAGTCACTGGGCTAGTAATCCGGGTCGGTGTAGCGGGACAGTCACTGGGCTAGTAATCCGGGTCGGTGCAGTGGGACAGTCACTGGGCTAGTAATCCAGGTCGGTGCAGCGGGACAGTCACTGGGCTAGTAATCCAGGTCGGTGTAGCGGGACAGTCACTGGGCTAGTAATCCGGGTCGGTGCAGTGGGACAGTCACTGGGCTAGTAATCCAGGTCGGTGCAGCGGGACAGTCACTGGGCTAGTAATCCAGGTCGGTGTAGCGGGACAGTCACTGGGCTAGTAATCCAGGTCGGTGCAGCGGGACAGTCACTGGGCTAGAAATCCAGGTCGGTGCAGCGGGACAGTCACTGGGCTAGTAATCCAGGTCGGTGTAGCGGGACAGTCGCTGGGCTAGTAATCCGGGTCGGTGCAGCGGGAGAGTCACTGGGCTAGTAATCCGGGTCGGTGTAGAGGGACAGTCACTGGGCTAGAAATCCAGGTTGGTGTAGCGGGACAGTCACTGGGCTAGTAATCCGGGTTGGTGTAGCGGGACAGTCACTGGGCTAGTAATCCGGGTCGGTGTAGTGGGACAGTCACTGTGCTAGTAATCCGGGTCGGTGGAGCGGGACAGTCACTGGGCTAGTAATCCGGGTCGGTGCAGCGGGACAGAGACTGGGCTAGTAATCCAGGTCGGTGTAGCGGGACAGTCACTGGGCTAGTAATCCGGGTGGGTGTAGCGGGACAGTCACTGGGCTAGTAATCCGGGTCGGTGCAGCGGGACAGAGACTGGGCTAGTAATCCAGGTCGGTGTAGCGGGACAGTCACTGGGCTAGTAATCCGGGTGGGTGTAGCGGGACAGTCACTGGGCTAGTAATCCGGGTGGGTGTAGCGGGACAGTCACTGGGTTAGTAATCCGGGTGGGTGTAGCGGGACAGAGACTGGGCTAGTAATCCGGGTCGGTGCAGCGGGACAGTCACTGGGTTAGTAATCCAGGTCGGTGCAGCGGGACAGTCACTGGGCTAGTAATCCGGGTGGGTGCAGCGGGACAGTCACTGGGCTAGTAATCCAGGTCGGTGCAGCGGGACAGTCACTGGGTTAGTAATCCGGGTCGGTGTAGCGGGACAGTCACTGGGCGAGTAATCCAGGTCGGTGCAGCGGGACAGTGACTGGGCCAGTAATCCAGGTCGGTGCAGCGGGACAGTCACTGGGCTAGTAATCCGGGTCCGTGTAGCGGGACAGTCACTGCGCTAGTAATCCAGGTCGGTGGAGCGGGACAGTCACTGGGTTAGTAATCCGGGTCGGTGTAGCGGGACAGTCACTGGGCTGGTAATCCAGGTCGGTGTAGCGGGACAGTCACTGGGCTAGTAATCCGGGTCGGTGTAGCGGGACAGTCACTGGGCTGGTAATCCGGGTCGGTGTAGCGGGACAGTCACTGGGCTAGTAATCCAGGTCGGTGGAGCGGGACAGTCACTGGGCTAGTAATCCGGGTCGGTGTAGCGGGACAGTCACTGCGCTAGTAATCCAGGTCGGTGGAGCGGGACAGTCACTGGGCTAGTAATCCAGGTCGGTGTAGCGGGACAGTCACTGGGCTAGTAATCCAGGTCGGTGGAGCGGGACAGTCACTGGGCTAGTAATCCGGGTCGGTGTAGCGGGACAGTCACTGCGCTAGTAATCCAGGTCGGTGGAGCGGGACAGTCACTGGGTTAGTAATCCGGGTCGGTGTAGCGGGACAGTCACTGGGCTGGTAATCCAGGTCGGTGTAGCGGGACAGTCACTGGGCTAGTAATCCGGGTCGGTGTAGCGGGACAGTCACTGGGCTGGTAAACCAGGTCGGTGTAGCGGGACAGTCACTGCGCTAGTAATCCGGGTCGGTGTAGTGGGACAGTCACTGGGCTAGTAATCCGGGTCGGTGTAGTGGGACAGTCACTGGGCTAGTAATCCGGGTCGGTGTGGCGGGACAGTCACTGGGCTAGTAATCCGGGTCGGTGTAGTGGGACAGACACTGGGTTAGTAATGCGGGTCGGTGTAGCGGGACAGTCACGGGTCTTGTAATCCGGGTCGGTGTAGAGGGACAGTCACTGGGCTAGTAATCCGGGTGGGTGTAGCAGGACAGTCACTGGGCTAGTAATCCAGGTCGGTGTAGTGGGACAGTTACTGGGCTAGTAATCCGGGTCGGTGTAGAGGGACAGTCACTGGGCTAGTAATCCGGGTCGGTGTAGAGGGACAGTCACTGGGCTAGTAATCCGGGTCGGTGTAGCGGGACAGTCACTGGGCTAGTAATCCAGGTGGGTGTAGCGGGACAGTCACTGGGCGAGTAATCGGGGTCGGTATAGCGGGACAGTCACTGGGCTAGTAATCCAGGTCGGTGGAGCGGGACAGTCACTGGGCTAGTAATCAGGTTCGGTGCAGCGGGACAGTCACTGGGCTAGTAATCCGGGTCGGTGTAGCGGGACAGTCACCGGGCTAGTAATCCGGGTCGGTGCAGCGGGACAGTCACTGGGCTAGTAATCCGGGAGGGCGTAGCGGGACAGTCACTGGGCTAGTGATCCGGGTCGGTGTAGCGGGACAGTCACTGTTCTAGAAATCCAGGTCGGTGTAGCGGGACAGTCACTGGGCTAATAATCCAGGTCAGTGGAGCGGGACAGTCACTGGGCTAGTAATCCGGGTCGGTGGAGCGGGACAGTCACTGGGTTAGTACTACGGGTCGGTGTAGCGGGACAGTCACTGGGCTAGTAATCCAGGTCGGTGGAGCGGGACAGTCACTGGGCTAGTAATCCAGGTCGGTGCAGCGGGACAGTCACTGGGCTAGTAATCCGGGTCGGTGCAGCGGGACAGTCACTGGGCTAGTAATCCGGGTCGGTGTAGCGGGACAGTCACTGGGCTAGTAATCCGGGTCGGTGCAGCGGGACAGACACTGGGCTAGTAATCCGGGTCGGTGCAGCGGGACAGTCACTGGGCTAGTAATCCAGGTCGGTGTAGCATGACAGTCACTGGGCTAGTAGTCCGGGTCGGTGCAGCGGGACAGTCACTGGGCTAGTAATCCGGGTTGGTGTAGCGGGACAGTCACTGGGCTAGTAATCCAGGTCGGTGTAGCGGGACAGTCACTGGGCTAGTAATCCAGGTCGGTGTAGCGGGACAGTCACTGGGCTAGTAATCCGGGTTGGTGTAGCGGGACAGTCACTGGGCTAGTAATCCGGGTCGGTGTAGCGGGACAGTCACTGGGCTAGTAATCCGGGTCGGTGCAGTGGGACAGTCACTGGGCTAGTAATCCAGGTCGGTGCAGCGGGACAGTCACTGGGCTAGTAATCCAGGTCGGTGTAGCGGGACAGTCACTGGGCTAGTAATCCGGGTCGGTGCAGTGGGACAGTCACTGGGCTAGTAATCCAGGTCGGTGCAGCGGGACAGTCACTGGGCTAGTAATCCAGGTCGGTGTAGCGGGACAGTCACTGGGCTAGTAATCCAGGTCGGTGCAGCGGGACAGTCACTGGGCTAGAAATCCAGGTCGGTGCAGCGGGACAGTCACTGGGCTAGTAATCCAGGTCGGTGTAGCGGGACAGTCACTGGGCTAGTAATCCGGGTCGGTGCAGCGGGAGAGTCACTGGGCTAGTAATCCGGGTCGGTGTAGTGGGACAGTCACTGGGCCAGTAATCCGGGTCGGTGTAGAGGGACAGTCACTGGGCTAGAAATCCAGGTTGGTGTAGCGGGACAGTCACTGGGCTAGTAATCCGTGTTGGTGTAGCGGGACAGTCACTGGGCTAGTAATCCGGGTCGGTGTAGTGGGACAGTCACTGTGCTAGTAATCCGGGTCGGTGGAGCGGGACAGTCACTGGGCTAGTAATCCGGGTCGGTGCAGCGGGACAGAGACTGGGCTAGTAATCCAGGTCGGTGTAGCGGGACAGTCACTGGGCTAGTAATCCGGGTGGGTGTAGCGGGACAGTCACTGGGCTAGTAATCCAGGTCGGTGCAGCGGGACAGTCACTGGGTTAGTAATCCGGGTCGGTGTAGCGGGACAGTCACTGGGCGAGTAATCCGGGTCGGTGTAGCGGGACAGTCACTGGGCTAGTGATCCGGGTCGGTGTAGCGGGACAGTCACTGGGCTAGTGATCCGGGTCGGTGTAGCGGGACAGTCACTGGGCTAGTAATCCAGGTCGGTGGAGCGGGACAGTCACTGCGCTAGTAATCCAGGTCGGTGTAGCGGACAGTCACTGGGCTAGTAATCCAGGTCGGTGGAGCGGGACAGTCACTGGGCTAGTAATCCAGGTCGGTGTAGCGGGACAGTCACTGGGCTAGTAATCCGGGTCGGTGTAGCGGGACAGTCACTGGGATAGTAATCCGGGTCGGTGCAGCGGGACAGACACTGGGAGAGTAATCCGGGTCGGTGAAACGGGACAGTCACTGGGCTAGTAATCCGGGTCGGTGCAGCGGGACAGTCACGGGGCTAGTAATCCAGGTCGGTGCAGCGGGACAATCACTGTGCTAGTAATCCAGGTCAGTGTAGCGGGACAGTCACTGGGCTAGTAATCCGGGTTGGTGTAGCGGGACAGTCACTGGGCTAGTAATCCGGGTCGGTGTAGCGGGACAGTCACTGGGCTAGTAATCCGGGTCGGCGTAGCGGGACAGTATCTGGGCTAGTAATCCAGGTCGGTGTAGCGGGACAGTCACTGGGCTAGTAATCCGGGTCGGTGGAGCGGGACAGTCACTGGGCTAGTAATCCGGGTCCGTGTAGCGGGACAGTCACTGGGCTAGTAATCCGGGTCGGTGTAGCGGGACAGTCACTGGGCTAGTAATCCAGGTCGGTGTAGCGGGACAGTCACTGGGCTAGTAATCCAGGTCGGTGTAGCGGGACAGTCACTGGGCTAGTAATCCGGGTTGGTGTAGCGGGACAGTCACTGGGCTAGTAATCCGGGTCGGTGTAGCGGGACAGTCACTGGGCTAGTAATCCGGGTCGGTGCAGTGGGACAGTCACTGGGCTAGTAATCCAGGTCGGTGCAGCGGGACAGTCACTGGGCTAGTAATCCAGGTCGGTGTAGCGGGACAGTCACTGGGCTAGTAATCCGGGTCGGTGCAGTGGGACAGTCACTGGGCTAGTAATCCAGGTCGGTGCAGCGGGACAGTCACTGGGCTAGTAATCCAGGTCGGTGTAGCGGGACAGTCACTGGGCTAGTAATCCAGGTCGGTGTAGCGGGACAGTCACTGGGCTAGTAATCCGGGTCGGTGTAGCGGGACAGTCACTGGGCTAGCAATCCAGGTCGGTGTAGCGGGACAGTCACTGCGCTAGTAATCCAGGTCGGTGCAGCGGGACAGTCACTGGGCTAGTAATCCGGGTCGGTGTAGCGGGACAGTCACTGGGCTAGTAATCCAGGTCGGTGCAGCGGGACAGTCACTGGGCTAGTAATCCGGGTCGGTGTAGCGGGACAGTCACTGGGCTAGTAATCCAGGTCGGTGCAGCGGGACAGTCACTGGGCTAGTAATCCGGGTCGGTGTAGCGGGACAGTCACTGGGCTAGTAATCCGGGTCGGTGCAGCGGGACAGTCACTGGGCCAGTAATCCAGGTCGGTGTAGCGGGACAGTCACTGGGCTAGTAATCCGGGTCGGTGCAGCGGGACAGTCACTGGGCTAGTAATCCAGGTCGGTGCATCGGGACAGTCACTGGGCTAGTAATCCGGGTCGGTGTAGCGGGACAGTCACTGGGCTAGTAATCCGGGTCGGTGTAGCGGGACAGTCAATGGGTTAGTAATCCGAGTCGGTGCAGCGGGACAGTCACTGGGCTAGTAATCCAGGTCGGTGCAGCGGGACAGTCACTGGGCTAGTAATCCAGGTCGGTGCAGCGGGACAGTCACTGGGCTAGTAATCCGGGTCGGTGGAGTGGGACAGTCACTGGGCTAGTAATCCGGGTCGGTGCAGCGGGACAGTCACTGGGCTAGTAATCCAGGTCGGTGCAGCGGGACAGTCACTGGGCTAGTAATCCGGGTCGGTGTAGCGGGACAGTCACTGGGCTAGTAATCCAGGTCGGTGTAGCGGGACAGTCACTGGGCTAGTAATCCAGGTCGGTGCAGCGGGACAGTCACTGGGCTAGTAATCCGGGTCGGTGTAGCAGGACAGTCACTGGGCTAGTAATCCAGGTCGGTGCAGCGGGACAGTCACTGGGTTAGTAATCCAGGTCGGTGTAGTGGGACAGTCACTGGGCTAGTAATCCGGGTCGGTGTAGCGGGACAGTCACTGGGCTAGTAATCCAGGTCGGTGCAGCGGGACAGTCACTGGGCTAGTAATCTAGGTCAGTGCAGCGGGACAGTCACTGGGCTAGTAATCCGGGTCGGTGCAGCGGGACAGTCACTGGGCTAGTAATCCAGGTCAGTGCAGCGGGACAGTCACTGGGCTAGTAATCCGGGTCGGTGTAGTGGGGCAGTCACTGGGCTAGTAATCGGGGTCGGTGTAGCGGGACAGTCACTGGGCTAGTAATCCAGGTCGGTGTAGCGGGACAGTCACTGGGCGAGTAATCCGGGTCGGTGCAGCGGGACAGTCACTGGGCTAGTAATCCGGGTCGGTGCAGCGGGACAGTCACTGGGCTAGTAATCCAGGTCAGTGCAGCGGGACAGTCACTGGGCTAGTAATCCGGGTCGGTGCAGCGGGACAGTCACTGGGCTAGTAATCCAGGTCAGTGCAGCGGGACAGTCACTGGGCTAGTAATCCGGGTCGGTGTAGTGGGGCAGTCACTGGGCTAGTAATCCAGGTTGGTGTAGCGGGACAGTCACTGGGCTAGTAATCCAGGTCGGTGCAGCGGGAGAGTCACTGGGCTAGTAATCCGGGTCGGTGTAGCGGGACAGTCACTGGGCTAGTAATCCGGGTCGGTGCAGCGGGACAGACACTGGGCTAGTAATCCGGGTCGGTGCAGCGGGACAGTCACTGGGCTAGTAATCCAGGTCGGTGTAGCATGACAGTCACTGGGCTAGTAGTCCGGGTCGGTGCAGCGGGACAGTCACTGGGCTAGTAATCCGGGTTGGTGTAGCGGGACAGTCACTGGGCTAGTAATCCAGGTCGGTGTAGCGGGACAGTCACTGGGCTAGTAATCCAGGTCGGTGTAGCGGGACAGTCACTGGGCTAGTAATCCGGGTTGGTGTAGCGGGACAGTCACTGGGCTAGTAATCCGGGTCGGTGTAGCGGGACAGTCACTGGGTTAGTAATCCGGGTCGGTGCAGTGGGACAGTCACTGGGCTAGTAATCCAGGTCGGTGCAGCGGGACAGTCACTGGGCTAGTAATCCAGGTCGGTGTAGCGGGACAGTCACTGGGCTAGTAATCCGGGTCGGTGCAGTGGGACAGTCACTGGGCTAGTAATCCAGGTCGGTGCAGCGGGACAGTCACTGGGCTAGTAATCCAGGTCGGTGTAGCGGGACAGTCACTGGGCTAGTAATCCAGGTCGGTGCAGCGGGACAGTCACTGGGCTAGAAATCCAGGTCGGTGCAGCGGGACAGTCACTGGGCTAGTAATCCAGGTCGGTGTAGCGGGACAGTCACTGGGCTAGTAATCCGGGTCGGTGCAGCGGGAGAGTCACTGGGCTAGTAATCCGGGTCGGTGTAGTGGGACAGTCACTGGGCCAGTAATCCGGGTCGGTGTAGAGGGACAGTCACTGGGCTAGAAATCCAGGTTGGTGTAGCGGGACAGTCACTGGGCTAGTAATCCGGGTTGGTGTAGCGGGACAGTCACTGGGCTAGTAATCCGGGTCGGTGTAGTGGGACAGTCACTGTGCTAGTAATCCGGGTCGGTGGAGCGGGACAGTCACTGGGCTAGTAATCCGGGTCGGTGCAGCGGGACAGAGACTGGGCTAGTAATCCAGGTCGGTGTAGCGGGACAGTCACTGGGCTAGTAATCCGGGTCGGTGTAGCGGGACAGTCACTGGGCGAGTAATCCGGGTCGGTGTAGCAGGACAGTCACTGGGTTAGTAATCCGGGTCGGTGTAGCGGGACAGTCACTGGGCGAGTAATCCAGGTCGGTGCAGCGGGACAGTCACTGGGCTAGTAATCTGGGTCGGTGTAGCAGGACAGTCACTGGGCTAGTAATCCAGGTCGGTGTAGCGGGACAGTCACTGGGCGAGTAATCCAGGTCGGTGCAGCGGGACAGTCACTGGGCGAGTAATCCGGGTCGGTGCAGCGGGACAGTCACTGGGTTAGTAATCCGGGTCGGTGCAGAGGGACAGTCACTGGGCTAGTAATCCGGGTCGGTGTAGCGGGACAGTCACTGGGCGAGTAATCCAGGTCGGTGGAGCGGGAAAGTCACTGGGCTAGTAATCCGGGTCGGTGTAGCGGGACAGTCACTGGGCGAGTAATCCAGGTCGGTGCAGCGGGACAGTCACTGGGCTTGTAATCCGGGTCGGTGTAGCGGGACAGTCACTGGGCTAGTAATCCAGGTCGGTGCAGCGGGACAGTCACTGGGCTAGTAATCCGGGTCGGTGCAGCGGGACAGTCACTGGGTTAGTAATCCGGGTCGGTGCAGCGGGACAGTCACTGGGCTAGTAATCCGGGTCGGTGCAGCGGGACAGTCACTGGGCTAGTAATCCAGGTCGGTGTAGCGGGACAGTCACTGGGCTTGTAATCCGGGTCGGTGTAGCGGGACAGTCACTGGGCGAGTAATCCGGGTCGGTGTAGCGGGACAGTCACTGGGTTAGTAATCCGGGTCGGTGCAGCGGGACAGTCACTGGGTTAGTAATCCGGGTCGGTGCAGCGGGACAGTCACTGGGCTAGTAATCCGGGTCGGTGCAGCGGGACAGTCACTGGGCTAGTAATCCAGGTCGGTGTAGCGGGACAGTCACTGGGCTTGTAATCCGGGTCGGTGTAGCAGGACAGTCACTGGGCTAGTAATCCAGGTCGGTGTAGCGGGACAGTCACTGGGTTAGTAATCCGGGTCGGTGCAGCGGGACAGTCACTGGGCTAGTAATCCGGGTCGGTGCAGCGGGACAGTCACTGGGCTAGTAATCCAGGTCGGTGTAGCGGGACAGTCACTGGGCTTGTAATCCGGGTCGGTGTAGCAGGACAGTCACTGGGCTAGTAATCCAGGTCGGTGTAGCGGGACAGTCACTGGGCGAGTAATCCAGGTCGGTGGAGCGGGACAGTCACTGGGCTAGTAATCCGGGTCGGTGTAGCGGGACAGTCACTGCGCTAGTAATCCAGGTCGGTGGAGCGGGACAGTCACTGGGCTAGTAATCCGGGTCGGTGTAGCGGGACAGTCACTGGGCTGGTAATCCAGGTCGGTGTAGCGGGACAGTCACGGGTCTTGTAATCCGGGTCGGTGTAGAGGGACAGTCACTGGGCTAGTAATCCGGGTGGGTGTAGCAGGACAGTCACTGGGCTAGTAATCCAGGTCGGTGTAGTGGGACAGTTACTGGGCTAGTAATCCGGGTCGGTGTAGAGGGACAGTCACTGGGCTAGTAATCCGGGTCGGTGTAGAGGGACTGTCACTGGGCTAGTAATCCGGGTCGGTGTAGCGGGACAGTCACTGGGCTAGTAATCCAGGTGGGTGTAGCGGGACAGTCACTGGGCGAGTAATCGGGGTCGGTATAGCGGGACAGTCACTGGGCTAGTAATCCAGGTCGGTGGAGCGGGACAGTCACTGGGCTAGTAATCCGGTTCGGTGCAGCGGGACAGTCACTGGGCTAGTAATCCGGGTCGGTGTAGCGGGACAGTCACCGGGCTAGTAATCCGGGTCGGTGCAGCGGGACAGTCACTGGGCTAGTAATCCGGGTCGGTGTAGCGGGACAGTCACCGGGCTAGTAATCCGGGTCGGTGCAGCGGGACAGTCACTGGGCTAGTGATCCGGGTCGGTGTAGCGGGACAGTCACTGTTCTAGAAATCCAGGTCGGTGTAGCGGGACAGTCACTGGGCTAATAATCCAGGTCAGTGGAGCGGGACAGTCACTGGGCTAGTAATCCGGGTCGGTGGAGCGGGACAGTCACTGGGTTAGTAATCCAGGTCGGTGCAGCGGGACAGTCACTGGGCTAGTAATCCAGGTCGGTGGAGCGGGACAGTCACTGGGCTAGTAATCCAGGTCGGTGCAGCGGGACAGTCACTGGGCTAGTAATCCGGGTCGGTGCAGCGGGACAGTCACTGGGCTAGTAATCCGGGTCGGTGTAGCGGGACAGTCACTGGGCTAGTAATCCGGGTCGGTGCAGCGGGACAGACACTGGGCTAGTAATCCGGGTCGGTGCAGCGGGACAGTCACTGGGCTAGTAATCCAGGTCGGTGTAGCATGACAGTCACTGGGCTAGTAGTCCGGGTCGGTGCAGCGGGACAGTCACTGGGCTAGTAATCCGGGTTGGTGTAGCGGGACAGTCACTGGGCTAGTAATCCAGGTCGGTGTAGCGGGACAGTCACTGGGCTAGTAATCCAGGTCGGTGTAGCGGGACAGTCACTGGGCTAGTAATCCGGGTTGGTGTAGCGGGACAGTCACTGGGCTAGTAATCCGGGTCGGTGTAGCGGGACAGTCACTGGGCTAGTAATCCGGGTCGGTGCAGTGGGACAGTCACTGGGCTAGTAATCCAGGTCGGTGCAGCGGGACAGTCACTGGGCTAGTAATCCAGGTCGGTGTAGCGGGACAGTCACTGGGCTAGTAATCCGGGTCGGTGCAGTGGGACAGTCACTGGGCTAGTAATCCAGGTCGGTGCAGCGGGACAGTCACTGGGCTAGTAATCCAGGTCGGTGTAGCGGGACAGTCACTGGGCTAGTAATCCAGGTCGGTGCAGCGGGACAGTCACTGGGCTAGAAATCCAGGTCGGTGCAGCGGGACAGTCACTGGGCTAGTAATCCAGGTCGGTGTCGCGGGACAGTCACTGGGCTAGTAATCCGGGTCGGTGCAGCGGGAGAGTCACTGGGCTAGTAATCCGGGTCGGTGTAGTGGGACAGTCACTGGGCCAGTAATCCGGGTCGGTGTAGAGGGACAGTCACTGGGCTAGAAATCCAGGTTGGTGTAGCGGGACAGTCACTGGGCTAGTAATCCGGGTTGGTGTAGCGGGACAGTCACTGGGCTAGTAATCCGGGTCGGTGTAGTGGGACAGTCACTGTGCTAGTAATCCGGGTCGGTGGAGCGGGACAGTCACTGGGCTAGTAATCCGGGTCGGTGCAGCGGGACAGAGACTGGGCTAGTAATCCAGGTCGGTGTAGCGGGACAGTCACTGGGCTAGTAATCCGGGTGGGTGTAGCGGGACAGTCACTGGGCTAGTAATCCAGGTCGGTGCAGCGGGACAGTCACTGGGTTAGTAATCCGGGTCGGTGTAGCGGGACAGTCACTGGGCGAGTAATCCGGGTCGGTGTAGCGGGACAGTCACTGGGCTAGTGATCCGGGTCGGTGTAGCGGGACAGTCACTGGGCTAGTGATCCGGGTCGGTGTAGCGGGACAGTCACTGGGCTAGTAATCCAGGTCGGTGGAGCGGGACAGTCACTGCGCTAGTAATCCAGGTCGGTGTAGCGGACAGTCACTGGGCTAGTAATCCAGGTCGGTGGAGCGGGACAGTCACTGGGCTAGTAATCCAGGTCGGTGTAGCGGGACAGTCACTGGGCTAGTAATCCGGGTCGGTGTAGCGGGACAGTCACTGGGCTAGTAATCCGGGTCGGTGCAGCGGGACAGACACTGGGAGAGTAATCCGGGTCGGTGAAACGGGACAGTCACTGGGCTAGTAATCCGGGTCGGTGCAGCGGGACAGTCACGGGGCTAGTAATCCAGGTCGGTGCAGCGGGACAATCACTGTGCTAGTAATCCAGGTCAGTGTAGCGGGACAGTCACTGGGCTAGTAATCCGGGTTGGTGTAGCGGGACAGTCACTGGGCTAGTAAACCGGGTCGGTGTAGCGGGACAGTCACTGGGCTAGTAATCCGGGTCGGCGTAGCGGGACAGTATCTGGGCTAGTAATCCAGGTCGGTGTAGCGGGACAGTCACTGGGCTAGTAATCCGGGTCGGTGGAGCGGGACAGTCACTGGGCTAGTAATCCGGGTCCGTGTAGCGGGACAGTCACTGGGTTAGTAATCCGGGTCGGTGTAGCGGGACAGTCACTGGGCTAGTAATCCAGGTCGGTGTAGCGGGACAGTCACTGGGCTAGTAATCCAGGTCGGTGTAGCGGGACAGTCACTGGGCTAGTAATCCGGGTTGGTGTAGCGGGACAGTCACTGGGCTAGTAATCCGGGTCGGTGTAGCGGGACAGTCACTGGGCTACTAATCCGGGTCGGTGCAGTGGGACAGTCACTGGGCTAGTAATCCAGGTCGGTGCAGCGGGACAGTCACTGGGCTAGTAATCCAGGTCGGTGTAGCGGGACAGTCACTGGGCTAGTAATCCGGGTCGGTGCAGTGGGACAGTCACTGGGCTAGTAATCCAGGTCGGTGCAGCGGGACAGTCACTGGGCTAGTAATCCAGGTCGGTGTAGCGGGACAGTCACTGGGCTAGTAATCCAGGTCGGTGCAGCGGGACAGTCACTGGGCTAGAAATCCAGGTCGGTGCAGCGGGACAGTCACTGGGCTAGTAATCCAGGTCGGTGTAGCGGGACAGTCACTGGGCTAGTAATCCGGGTCGGTGCAGCGGGAGAGTCACTGGGCTAGTAATCCGGGTCGGTGTAGTGGGACAGTCACTGGGCCAGTAATCCGGGTCGGTGTAGAGGGACAGTCACTGGGCTAGAAATCCAGGTTGGTGTAGCGGGACAGTCACTGGGCTAGTAATCCGGGTTGGTGTAGCGGGACAGTCACTGGGCTAGTAATCCGGGTCGGTGTAGTGGGACAGTCACTGTGCTAGTAATCCGGGTCGGTGGAGCGGGACAGTCACTGGGCTAGTAATCCAGGTCGGTGTAGCGGGACAGTCACTGGGCTAGTAATCCAGGTCGGTGGAGCGGGACAGTCAATGGGCTAGTAATCCAGCTCGGTGGAGCGGGACAGTCACTGGGCTAGTAATCCGGGTCGGTGCAGCGGGACAGTCAATGGGCTAGTAATCCAGGTCGGTGGAGCGGGACAGTCAATGGGCTAGTAATCCAGGTCGGAGTAGCGGGACAGTCACTGGGCTAGTAATCCAGGTCGGTGTAGCGGACAGTCACTGGGCTAGAAATCCAGGTCGGTGCAGCGGGACAGTCACTGGGCTAGTAATCCAGGTCGGTGTAGAGGGACAGTCACTGGGCTAGTAATCCGGGTCGGTGTAGCGGGACAGTCACTGGGCTAGTAATCCGGGTCGGTGTAGCGGAACTGTCACTGGGCTAGTAATCCAGGTCGGTGCAGCGGGACAGTCACTGGGCTAGTAATCTGGGTCGGTGCAGCGGGACAGTCACTGCGCTAGTAATCCAGGTCGGTGTAGCGGGACAGTCACTGGGCTAGTAATCCGGGTCGGTGTAGCGGGACAGTCACTGGGCTAGTAAGCCGGGTGGGTGTAGCGGGACAGTCACTGGGCTAGTAAACCGGGTGGGTGCAGCGGGACAGTCACTGGGCTAGTAATCCAGGTCGGTGTAGCCGGACAGTCACTGGGCTAGTAATCCAGGTCGGTGTAGCCGGACAGTCACTGGGCTAGTAATCCGGGTCGGTGTAGCGGGACAGTCACTGGGCTAGTAATCCAGGTCGGTGTAGCGGGACAGTCACTGGGCTAGTAATCCAGGTCGGTGCAGCGGGACAGTCACTGGGCTAGTAATCCGGGTCGGTGTAGCGGGACAGTCACTGGGCTAGTAATCCAGGTCGGTGCAGCGGGACAGTCACTGGGCTAGTAATCCGGGTCGGTGCAGCGGGACAGTCACTGGGCTAGTAATCCAGGTCGGTGTAGCGGGACAGTCACTGGGCTAGTAATCCAGGTCGGTGCAGCGGGACAGTCACTGGGCTAGTAATCCGGGTCGGTGTAGCGGGACAGTCACTGGGCTAGTAATCCAGGTCGGAGTAGCCGGACAGTCACTGGGCTAGTAATCCAGGTCGGTGTAGCCGGACAGTCACTGGGCTAGTAATCCGGGTCGGTGTAGCAGGACAGTCACTGGGTTAGTAATCCGGGTCAGTGGAGCGGGACAGTCACTGGGCTAGTAATCCGGGTGGGTGTAGCGGGACAGTCACTGGGCTAGTAATCCAGGTCGGTGCAGCGGGACAGTCACTGGGCTAGTAATCCAGGTCGGTGTAGCGGGACAGTCACTGGGCTAGTAATCCAGGTCGGTGTAGCGGGACAGTCACTGGGCTAGTAATCCGGGTCGGTGCAGCGGGACAGTCACTGGGCGAGTAATCCGGGTCGGTGTAGCGGGACAGTCACTGGGCTAGTAATCCGGGTCGGTGCAGCGGGACAGTCACTGGGCTAGTAATCCAGGTTGGTGCAGCGGGACAGTCACTGGGCTAGTAATCCGGGTCGGTGTAGCGGGACAGTCACTGGGTTAGTAATCCGGGTCGGTGTAGCGGGACAGTCACTGGGCTAGTAATCCAGGTCGGTGCAGCGGGACAGTCACTGGGCTAGTAATCCAGGTCGGTGCAGCGGGACAGTCACTGGGCTAGTAATCCAGGTTGGTGCAGCGGGACAGTCACTGGGCTAGTAATCCAGGTCGGTGCAGCGGGACAGTCACTGGGCCAGTAATCCAGGTCGGTGTAGCGGGACAGTCACTGGGCTAGTAATCCGGGTCGGTGTAGCGGGACAGTCACTGGGCTAGTAATCCGGGTCGGTGCAGCGGGACAGTCACTGGGCTAGTAATCCGGGTCGGTGTAGCGGGACAGTCACTGGGCTAGTAATCCGGGTCGGTGTAGCGGGACAGTCACTGGGCTAGTAATCCAGGTCGGTGCAGCGGGACAGTCACTGGGCGGGTAATCCAGGTCGGTGCAGCGGGACAGTCACTGGGCTAGTAATCCGGGTCGGTGTAGCGGGACAGTCACTGGGCGAGTAATCCAGGTCGGTGTAGCGGGACAGTCACTGGGCTAGTAATCCGGGTGGGTGTAGCGGGACAGTCACTGGGCTAGTAATCCAGGTCGGTGTAGCGGGACAGTCACTGGGCTAGTAATCCGGGTCGGTGTAGCGGGACAGTCACTGGGCTAGTAATCCGGGTCGGTGCAGCGGGACAGTCACTGGGCTAGTAATCCGGGTGGTGTAGCGGGACAGTCACTGGGCTAGTAATCCAGGTCGGTGTAGCGGGACAGTCACTGGGCTAGTAATCCAGGTCGGTGCAGCGGGACAGTCACTGGGCTAGTAATCCAGGTCGGTGCAGCGGGACAGTCACTGGGCTAGTAATCCAGGTCGGTGTAGCGGGACAGTCACTGGGTTAGTAATCCGGGTCGGTGCAGCGGGACAGTCACTGGGCTAGTAATCCGGGTCGGTGTAGCGGGACAGTCACTGGGCTAGTAATCCGGGTCGGTGTACCGGGACAGTCACTGGGCTAGTAATCCGGGTGGGTGGAGTGGGACAGTCACTGGGCTAGTAATCCGGGTCGGTGTAGCGGGACAGTCACTGGGCTAGTAATCCAGGTCGGTGTAGCGGGACAGTCACTGGGCTAGTAATCCAGGTCGGTGTAGCGGGACAGTCACTGGGCTAGTAATCCGGGTCGGTGTAGCGGGACAGTCACTGGGTTAGTAATCCGGGTCGGTGTAGCGGGACAGTCACTGGGCTAGTAATCCGGGTCGGTGCAGCGGGACAGTCACTGGGTTAGTAATCCGGGTGGGTGTAGCGGGACAGTCACTGGGCTAGTAATCCAGGTCGGTGTAGCGGGACAGTCACTGGGCTAGTAATCCGGGTTGGTGTAGCGGGACAGTCACTGGGCTAGTAATCCAGGTCGGTGCAGAGGGACAGTCACTGGGTTAGTAATCCAGGTCGG
Source organism: Scyliorhinus torazame (assembly GCF_047496885.1). Lineage (NCBI taxonomy): Eukaryota > Metazoa > Chordata > Chondrichthyes > Carcharhiniformes > Scyliorhinidae > Scyliorhinus > Scyliorhinus torazame. The sequence continues at coordinate 374,560,347 of NC_092710.1, read as the reverse complement.
TGCAGCGGGACAGTCACTGGGCTAGTAATCCAGGTCGGTGCAGCGGGACAGTCACTGGGCTAGTAATCCAGGTCGGTGTAGCGGGACAGTCACTGGGCTAGTAATCCGGGTCGGTGTAGCGGGACAGTCACTGGGCTAGTAATCCGGGTCGGTGTAGCGGGACAGTCACTGGGTTAGTAATCCGGGTCGGTGTAGCGGGACAGTCACTGGGCTAGTAATCCGGGTCGGTGCAGCGGGACAGTCACTGGGTTAGTAATCCGGGTGGGTGTAGCGGGACAGTCACTGGGCTAGTAATCCGGGTCGGTGGAGCGGGACAGTCACTGGGCTAGTAATCCGGGTCGGTGGAGCGGGACAGTCACTGGGCTAGTAATCCAGGTCGGTGTAGCGGGACAGTCACTGGGCTAGTAATCCGGGTCGGTGGAGCGGGACAGTCACTGGGCTAGTAATCCAGGTCGGTGTAGCGGGACAGTCACTGGGCTAGTAATCCAGGTGGGTGTAGAGGGACAGTCACTGGGCTAGTAATCCGGGTCGGTGTAGCGGGACAGTCACTGGGCTAGTAATCCAGGTCGGTGTAGCGGGACAGTCACTGGGCTAGTAATCCAGGTCGGTGTAGCGGGACAGTCACTGGGCTAGTAATCCAGGTCGGTGTAGCGGGACAGTCACTGGGCTAGTAATCCGGGTCGGTGGAGCGGGACAGTCACTGGGCTAGTAATCCGGGTCGGTGCAGCGGGACAGTCACTGGGCTAGTAATCCGGGTCGGTGCAGCGGGACAGTCACTGGGTTAGTAATCCGGGTCGGTGTAGCGGGACAGTCACTGGGTTAGTAATCCGGGTCGGTGTAGCGGGACAGTCACTGGGCTAGTAATCCAGGTCGGTGTAGCGGGACAGTCACTGGGCTAGTAATCCGGGTCAGTGCAGCGGGACAGTCACTGGGCTAGTAATCCAGGTCGGTGCAGCGGGACAGTCACTGGGCTAGTAATCCAGGTCGGTGTAGCGGGACAGTCACTGGGCTAGTAATCCAGGTCGGTGGAGCGGGACAGTCACTGTGCTAGTAATCCGGGTCGGTGCAGCGGGACAGTCACTGGGCGAGTAATCCGGGTGGGTGTAGCGGGACAGTCACTGGGCTAGTAATCCGGGTCGGTGCAGCGGGACAGTCACTGGGCTAGTAATCCAGGTCGGTGCAGCGGGACAGTCACTGGGCTAGTAATCCAGGTTGGTGCAGCGGGACAGTCACTGGGCTAGTAATCCGGGTCGGTGTAGCGGGACAGTCACTGGGCTAGTAATCCGGGTCGGTGTAGCGGGACAGTCACTGGGCTAGTAATCCAGGTCGGTGTAGCGGGACAGTCACTGGGCTAGTAATCCGGGTCGGTGTAGCGGGACAGTCACTGGGCTAGTAATCCGGGTCGGTGCAGCGGGACAGTCACTGGGCTAGTAATCCAGGTCGGTGTAGCGCGACAGTCACAGGGCTAGTAATCCGGGTCGGTGCAGCGGGACAGTCACTGGGCTAGTAATCCGGGTCGGTGTAGCGGGACAGTCACTGGGCTAGTAATCCGGGTCGGTGTAGCGGGACAGTCACTGGGCTAGTAATCCAGGTCGGTGCAGCGGGACAGTCACTGGGCTAGTAATCCGGGTCGGTGCAGCGGGACAGTCACTGGGCTAGTAATCCGGGTCGGTGCAGCGGGACAGTCACTGGGCTAGTAATCCAGGTCGGTGTAGCGGGACAGTCACTGGGCTAGTAATCCGGGTCGGTGTAGCGGGACAGTCACTGGGTTAGTAATCCGGGTCGGTGTAGCGGGACAGTCACTGGGCTAGTAATCCAGGTTGGTGTAGCGGGACAGTCACTGGGCTAGTAATCCAGGTCGGTGTAGCGGGACAGTCACTGGGCTAGTAATCCGGGTCGGTGTAGCGGGACAGTCACTGGGCTAGTAATCCGGGTGGGTGTAGCGGGACAGTCACTGGGCTAGTAATCCGGGTGGGTGTAGCGGGACAGTCACTGGGCTAGTAATCCAGGTCGGTGTAGCGGGACAGTCACTGGGCTAGTAATCCAGGTCGGTGTAGCGGGACAGTCACTGGGCTAGTAATCCGGGTCGGTGTAGCGGGACAGTCACTGGGCTAGTAATCCAGGTCAGTGCAGCGGGACAGTCACTGGGTTAGTAATCCAGGTCGGTGCAGCGGGACAGTCACTGGGCTAGTAATCCGGGTCGGTGCAGCGGGACAGTCACTGGGCTAGTAATCCAGGTCAGTGCAGCGGGACAGTCACTGGGCTAGTAATCCAGGTCGGTGCAGCGGGACAGTCACTGGGCTAGTAATCCGGGTCGGTGTAGCGGGACAGTCACTGGGCTAGTAATCCGGGTCGGTGTAGCGGGACAGTCACTGGGCTAGTAATCCAGGTCGGTGCAGCGGGACAGTCACTGGGCTAGTAATCCGGGTCGGTGTAGCGGGACAGTCACTGGGTTAGTAATCCAGGTCGGTGCAGCGGGACAGTCACTGGGCTAGTAATCCGGGTCGGTGCAGCGGGACAGTCACTGGGCTAGTAATCCAGGTCAGTGCAGCGGGACAGTCACTGGGCTAGTAATCCGGGTCGGTGTAGCGGGACAGTCACTGGGCTAGTAATCCGGGTCGGTGTAGTGGGACAGTAACTGGGCTAGTAATCCGGGTCGGTGTAGTGGGACAGTCACTGGGCTAGTAATCCGGGTCGGTGTAGCGGGACAGTCACTGGGCTAGTAATCCAGGTCGGTGTAGCGGGACAGTCACTGGGCTAGTAATCCGGGTCGGTGTAGCGGGACAGTCACTGGGCTAGCAATCCAGGTCGGTGTAGCGGGACAGTCACTGCGCTAGTAATCCAGGTCGGTGGAGCGGGACAGTCACTGGGCTAGTAATCCAGGTCGGTGGAGCGGGACAGTCACTGGGCTAGTAATCCAGGTCGGTGCAGCGGGACAGTCACTGGGTTAGTAATCCAGGTCGGTGGAGCGGGACAGTCACTGGGCTAGTAATCCAGGTCGGTGCAGCGGGACAGTCACTGGGCTAGTAATCCGGGTCGGTGTAGCGGGACAGTCACTGGGCTAGTAATCCAGGTCGGTGGAGCGGGACAGTCACTGGGCTAGTAATCCAGGTCGGTGCAGCGGGACAGTCACTGGGCTAGTAATCCGGGTCGGTGTAGCGGGACAGTCACTGGGCTAGTAATCCGAGTCGGTGCAGCGGGACAGTCACTGGGCTAGTAATCCAGGTCGGTGCAGCGGGACAGTCACTGGGCTAGTAATCCAGGTCGGTGCAGCGGGACAGTCACTGGGCTAGTAATCCGGGTCGGTGTAGCGGGACAGTCACTGGGCTAGTAATCCAGGTCGGTGTAGCGGGACAGTCACTGGGCTAGTAATCCAGGTCGGTGCAGCGGGACAGTCACTGGGCTAGTAATCCGGGTCGGTGTAGCAGGACAGTCACTGGGCTAGTAATCCAGGTCGGTGCAGCGGGACAGTCACTGGGCTAGTAATCCAGGTCAGTGCAGCGGGACAGTCACTGGGCTAGTAATCCGGGTCGGTGCAGCGGGACAGTCACTGGGCTAGTAATCCAGGTCAGTGCAGCGGGACAGTCACTGGGCTAGTAATCCGGGTCGGTGTAGTGGGGCAGTCACTGGGCTAGTAATCGGGGTCGGTGTAGCGGGACAGTCACTGGGCTAGTAATCCAGGTCGGTGTAGCGGGACAGTCACTGGGCTAGTAATCCAGGTCGGTGTAGCGTGACAGACACTGGGCTAGTAATCCGGGTCGGTGTAGCGGGACAGTCACTGGGTTAGTAATCCGGGTCGGTGTAGCGGGACAGTCACTGGGTTAGTAATCCGGGTCGGTGTAGCGGGACAGTCACTGGGCTAGTAATCCAGGTCGGTGTAGCGGGACAGTCACTGGGCTAGTAATCCAGGTCGGTGTAGCGCGACAGTCACTGGGCTAGTAATCCAGGTCGGTGCAGCGGGACAGTCACTGGGCTAGTAATCCAGGTCGGTGTAGCGGGACAGTCACTGGGCTAGTAATCCAGGTCGGTGTAGCGGGACAGTCACTGGGCTAGTAATCCAGGTCGGTGTAGCGCGACAGTCACTGGGCTAGTAATCCAGGTCGGTGCAGCGGGACAGTCACTGGGCTAGTAATCCAGGTCGGTGTAGCGGGACAGTCACTGGGCTAGTAATCCAGGTCGGTGCAGCGGGACAGTCACTGGGCTAGTAATCCGGGTCGGTGTAGCGGGACAGTCACTGGGCTAGTAATCCAGGTCGGTGTAGCGGGACAGTCACTGGGCTAGTAATCCGGGTCGGTGCAGCGGGACAGTCACTGGGCTAGTAATCCGGGTGGGTGCAGCGGGGCAGTCACTGGGCTAGTAATCCGGGTCGGTGTAGTGGGACAGTCACTGGGCTAGTAATCCGGGTCGGTGTAGCGGGACAGTCACTGGGCTAGTAATCCGGGTCGGTGCAGTGGGACAGTCACTGGGTTAGTAATCCAGGTTGGTGTAGCGGGACAGTCACTGGGCTAGTAATCCAGGTCGGTGTAGCGGGACAGTCACTGGGCGAGTAATCCGGGTCGGTGTAGCGGGACAGTCACTGGGCTAGTAATCCGGGTCGGTGTAGCGGGACAGTCACTGGGCGAGTAATCCGGGTCGGTGCAGCGGGACAGTCACTGGGCTAGTAATCCAGGTCAGTGCAGCGGGACAGTCACTGGGCTAGTAATCCAGGTTGGTGTAGCGGGACAGTCACTGGGCGAGTAATCCGGGTCGGTGCAGCGGGACAGTCACTGGGCTAGTAATCCAGGTTGGTGTAGCGGGACAGTCACGGGGTTAGTAATCCAGGTCGGTGTAGCGGGACAGTCACTGGGCTAGTAATCCAGGTCGGTGTAGCGGGACAGTCACGGGGTTAGTAATCCGGGTGGGTGTAGCGGGACAGTGACTGGGTTAGTAATCCGGGTCGGTGTAGCGGGACAGTCACTGGGCTAGTAATCCAGGTCGGTGTAGCGGGACAGTCACTGGGCTAGTAATCCGGGTCGGTGTAGCGGGACAGTCACTGGGCTAGTAATCCGGGTCGGTGTAGCGGGACAGTCACTGGGCTAGTAATCCAGGTCGGTGTAGCGGGACAGTCACGGGGTTAGTAATCCGGGTGGGTGTAGCGGGACAGTGACTGGGTTAGTAATCCGGGTCGGTGTAGCGGGACAGTCACTGGGCTAGTAATCCAGGTCGGTGTAGCGGGACAGTCACTGGGCTAGTAATCCGGGTCGGTGTAGCGAGACAGTCACTGGGCTAGTAATCCGGGTCGGTGTAGCGGGACAGTCACTGGGCTAGTAATCCAGGTCGGTGTAGCGGGACAGTCACTGGGCTAGTAATCCGGGTCGGTGCAGCGGGACAGTCACTGGGCTAGTAATCCAGGTCGGTGTAGCGGGACAGTCACTGCGCTAGTAATCCGGGTCGGTGCAGCGGGACAGTCACTGGGCTAGTAATCCAGGTCGGTGTAGCGGGACAGTCACTGGGCTAGTAATCCGGGTCGGTGTAGCGGGACAGTCACTGGGCTAGTAATCCAGGTCGGTGCAGCGGGACAGTCACTGGGTTAGTAATCCGGGTCGGTGCAGCGGGACAGTCACTGGGCTAGTAATCCAGGTCGGTGTAGCGCGACAGTCACTGGGCTAGAAATCCAGGTGGGTGTAGCGGGACAGTCACTGCGCTAGTAATCCGGGTCGGTGTAGCGGGACAGTCACTGGGCTAGTAATCCAGGTCGGTGTAGCGGGACAGTCACTGGGCTAGTAATCCGGGTCGGTGCAGCGGGACAGTCACTGGGCTAGTAATCCAGGTCGGTGGAGTGGGACAGTCACTGGGCTAGTAATCCAGGTCGGTGCAGTGGGACAGTCACTGGGCTAGTAATCCAGGTCGGTGCAGTGGGACAGTCACTGGGCTAGTAATCCTGGTCGGTGGAGTGGGACAGTCACTGGGCTAGTAATCCAGGTCGGTGTAGCGGGACAGTCACTGGGCTAGTAATCCGGGTCGGTGCAGCGGGACAGTCACTGGGCTAGTAATCCAGGTCGGTGTAGCGGGATAGTCACTGGGCTAGTAATCCAGGTCGGTGTAGTGGGACAGTCACTGGGCTAGTAATCCGGGTCGGTGCAGCGGGACAGTCACTGGGCTAGTAATCCAGGTCGGTGTAGTGGGACAGTCACTGGGCTAGTAATCCGGGTCGGTGTAGCGGGACAGTCACTGGGCTAGTAATCCAGGTCGGTGTAGCGGAACAGTCACTGGGCTAGTAATCCGGGTCAGTGCAGCGGGACAGTCACTGGGCTAGTAATCCGGGTCGGTGCAGCGGGACAGTCACTGGGCTAGTAATCCGGGTCAGTGCAGCGGGACAGTCACTGGGCTAGTAATCCGGGTCGGTGCAGCGGGACAGTCACTGGGCTAGTAGTCCGGGTCGGTGTAGCGGGACAGTCACTGGGCTAGTAATCCAGGTCGGTGCAGCGGGACAGTCACCGGGTTAGTAATCCAGGTCGGTGCAGCGGGACAGTCACTGGGCTAGTAATCCGGGTCGGTGCAGCGGGACAGTCACTGGGCTAGTAATCCAGGTCGGTGTAGCGGGACAGTCACTGGGCTAGTAATCCAGGTCGGTGTAGCGGGACAGTCACTGGGCTAGTAATCCAGGTCGGTGTAGCGGGACAGTCACTGGGCGAGTAATCCAGGTCGGTGTAGCGGGACAGTCACTGGGCTAGTAATCCAGGTCGGTGTAGCGGGACAGTCACTGGGCTAGTAATCCAGGTCGGTGTAGCGGGACAGTCACTGGGCTAGTAATCCGGGTCGGTGCAGCGGGACAGTCACTGGGCTAGTAGTCCGGGTCGGTGTAGCGGGACAGTCACTGGGTTAGTAATCCAGGTCGGTGCAGCGGGACAGTCACTGGGCTAGTAATCCGGGTGGGTGTAGCGGGACAGTCACTGGGCTAGTAATCCAGGTCGGTGTAGCGGGACAGTCACTGGGCTAGTAATCCGGGTCGGTGCAGCGGGACAGTCACTGGGCTAGTAGTCCGGGTCGGTGTAGCGGGACAGTCACTGGGTTAGTAATCCAGGTCGGTGCAGCGGGACAGTCACTGGGCTAGTAATCCGGGTGGGTGTAGCGGGACAGTCACTGGGTTAGTAATCCGGGTCGGTGTAGCGGGACAGTCACTGGGCTAGTAATCCAGGTCGGTGCAGCGGGACAGTCACTGGGCTAGTAATCCAAGTCGGTGCAGCGGGACAGTCACTGGGTTAGTAATCCAGGTCGGTGCAGCGGGACAGTCACTGGGTTAGTAATCCAGGTCGGTGTAGCGGGACAGTCACTGGGCTAGTAATCCGTGTCGGTGTAGCGGGACAGTCACTGGGCTAGTAATCCAGGTCGGTGCAGCGGGACAGTCACTGGGCTAGTAATCCGGGTAGGTGCAGCGGGACAGTCACTGGGCTAGTAATCCGGGTCGGTGTAGCAGGACAGTCACTGGGCTAGTAATCCGGGTCGGTGCAGCGGGACAGTCACTGGGCTAGTAATCCGGGTCGGTGTAGCAGGACAGTCACTGGGCTAGTAATCCAGGTCGGTGCAGCGGGACAGTCACTGGGCTAGTAATCCAGGTCGGTGGAGCGGGACAGTCAATGGGCTAGTAATCCGGGTCGGTGCAGCGGGACAGTCACTGGGCTAGTAATCCAGGTCGGTGCAGCGGGACAGTCACTGGGCTAGTAATCCGGGTCGGTGTAGCGCGACAGTCACTGGGCTAGTAATCCAGGTCGGTGGAGCGGGACAGTCAATGGGCTAGTAATCCGGGTCGGTGCAGCGGGACAGTCACTGGGCTAGTAATCCAGGTCGGTGCAGCGGGACAGTCACTGGGCTAGTAATCCGGGTCGGTGTAGCGCGACAGTCACTGGGCTAGTAATCCAGGTCGGTGCAGCGGGACAGTCACTGGGCTAGTAATCCGGGTCGGTGCAGCGGGACAGTCACTGGGCTAGTAATCCAGGTCGGTGCAGCGGGACAGTCACTGGGCTAGTAATCCGGGTAGGTGCAGCGGGACAGTCACTGGGCTAGTAATCCAGGTCGGTGTAGCGGGACAGTCACTGGGCTAGTAATCCAGGTCGGTGCAGCGGGACAGTCACTGGGCTAGTAATCCGGGTAGGTGCAGCGGGACAGTCACTGGGCTAGTAATCCGGGTCGGTGCAGCGGGACAGTCACTGGGCTAGTAATCCAGGTCGGTGCAGCGGGACAGTCACTGGGCTAGTAATCCGGGTAGGTGCAGCGGGACAGTCACTGGGCTAGTAATCCGGGTCGGTGTAGCAGGACAGTCACTGGGCTAGTAATCCAGGTCGGTGCAGCGGGACAGTCACTGGGCTAGTAATCCAGGTCGGTGGAGCGGGACAGTCAATGGGCTAGTAATCGGGGTCGGTGCAGCGGGACAGTCACTGGGTTAGTAATCCAGGTCGGTGTAGCAGGACAGTCACTGGGCTAGTAATCCAGGTCGGTGCAGCGGGACAGTCACTGGGCTAGTAATCCAGGTCGGTGCAGCGGGACAGTCACTGGGCTAGTAATCCAGGTCGGTGCAGCGGGACAGTCACTGGGCTAGTAATCCAGGTCGGTGTAGCGGGACAGTCACTGGGCGAGTAATGCAGGTCGGTGGAGCGGGACAGTCACTGGGCTAGTAATCCGGGTCGGTGCAGCGGGACAGTCACTGGGCTAGTAATCCAGGTCGGTGCAGCGGGACAGTCACTGGGCTAGTAATCCGGGTGGGTGTAGCGGGACAGTCACTGGGTTAGTAATCCGGGTGGGTGTAGCGGGACAGTCACTGGGCTAGTAATCCGGGTGGGTGTAGCGGGACAGTCACTGGGTTAGTAATCCGGGTCGGTGTAGCGGGACAGTCACTGGGCTAGTAATCCAGGTCGGTGCAGCGGGACAGTCACTGGGCTAGTAATCCGGGTGGGTGCAGCGGGACAGTCACTGGGCTAGTAATCCAGGTCGGTGCAGCGGGACAGTCACTGGGCTAGTAATCCGGGTGGGTGTAGCGGGACAGTCACTGGGTTAGTAATCCGGGTCGGTGTAGCGGGACAGTCACTGGGCTAGTAATCCAGGTCGGTGCAGCGGGACAGTCACTGGGTTAGTAATCCAGGTCGGTGCAGCGGGACAGTCACTGGGTTAGTAATCCAGGTCGGTGTAGCGGGACAGTCACTGGGCTAGTCATCCGTGTCGGTGTAGCGGGACAGTCACTGGGCTAGTAATCCAGGTCGGTGCAGCGGGACAGTCACTGGGCTAGTAATCCGGGTAGGTGCAGCGGGACAGTCACTGGGCTAGTAATCCGGGTCGGTGTAGCAGGACAGTCACTGGGCTAGTAATCCGGGTCGGTGCAGCGGGACAGTCACTGGGCTAGTAATCCGGGTCGGTGTAGCAGGACAGTCACTGGGCTAGTAATCCAGGTCGGTGCAGCGGGACAGTCACTGGGCTAGTAATCCAGGTCGGTGGAGCGGGACAGTCAATGGGCTAGTAATCCGGGTAGGTGCAGCGGGACAGTCACTGGGCCAGTAATCCGGGTCGGTGCAGCGGGACAGTCACTGGGCTAGTAATCCAGGTCGGTGCAGCGGGACAGTCACTGGGCTAGTAATCCGGGTAGGTGCAGCGGGACAGTCACTGGGCTAGTAATCCGGGTCGGTGTAGCAGGACAGTCACTGGGCTAGTAATCCAGGTCGGTGTAGCGGGACAGTCACTGGGCTAGTAATCCGGGTCGGTGTAGTGGGACAGTCACTGGGCTAGTAATCCGGGTAGGTGCAGCGGGACAGTCACTGGGCTAGTAATCCGGGTCGGTGTAGCGGGACAGTCACTGGGCTAGTAATCCAGGTCGGTGCAGCGGGACAGTCACTGGGCTAGTAATCCAGGTCGGTGGAGCGGGACAGTCAATGGGCTAGTAATCGGGGTCGGTGCAGCGGGACAGTCACTGGGTTAGTAATCCAGGTGGGTGTAGCGGGACAGTCACTGGGCTAGTAATCCGGGTCGGTGCAGCGGGACAGTCACTGGGCTAGTAATCCGGGTCGGTGCAGCGGGACAGTCACTGGGTTAGTAATCCAGGTCGGTGCAGCGGGACAGTCAATGGGCTAGTAATCGGGGTCGGTGCAGCGGGACAGTCACTGGGTTAGTAATCCAGGTGGGTGTAGCGGGACAGTCACTGGGCTAGTAATCCGGGTCGGTGCAGCGGGACAGTCACTGGGTTAGTAATCCAGGTCGGTGTAGCGGGACAGTCACTGGGCTAGTAATCCGGGTCGGTGCAGCGGGACAGTCACTGGGCTAGTAATCCAGGTCGGTGCAGCGGGACAGTCACTGGGCTAGTAATCCGGGTCGGTGTAGCGGGACAGTCACTGGGCTAGTAATCCAGGTCGGTGTAGTGGGACAGTGACTGGGCTAGTAATCCGGGTCGGTGTAGCGGGACAGTCACTGGGCTAGTAATCCGGGTCAGTGTAGCGGGACAGTCACTGGGCTGGTAATCCAGGTCGGTGTAGTGGGACAGTGACTGGGCTAGTAATCCGGGTCGGTGTAGCGGGACAGTCACTGGGCTGGTAATCCAGGTCGGTGTAGTGGGACAGTCACTGGGTTAGTAATCCAGGTCGGTGTAGCGGGACAGTCACTGGGCTAGTAATCCAGGTCGGTGTAGTGGGACAGTCACTGGGCTAGTAATCCGGGTCAGTGTAGCGGGACAGTCACTGGGCTGGTAATCCAGGTCGGTGTAGTGGGACAGTGACTGGGCTAGTAATCCGGGTCGGTGTAGCGGGACAGTCACTGGGCTGGTAATCCAGGTCGGTGTAGTGGGACAGTCACTGGGTTAGTAATCCAGGTCGGTGTAGCGGGACAGTCACTGGGCTAGTAATCCAGGTCGGTGTAGCGGGACAGTCACTGGGCTAGTAATCCAGGTCGGTGTAGCGGGACAGTCACTGGGCTAGTAATCCGGGTCGGTGTAGCGGGACAGTCACTGGGTTAGTAATCCGGGTCGGTGTAGCGGGACAGTCACTGGGCTAGTAATGCAGGTCGGTGTAGCGGGACAGTCACTGGGCTAGTAATCCAGGTCGGTGTAGCGGGACAGTCACTGGGCTAGTAATCCGGGTCGGTGTAGCGGGACAGTCACTGGGCTAGTAATCCAGGTCGGTGTAGCGGGACAGTCACTGGGCTAGTAATCCAGGTCGGTGTAGCGGGACAGTCACTGGGCTAGTAATCCGGGTCGGTGTAGCGGGACAGTCACTGGGTTAGTAATCCGGGTCGGTGTAGCGGGACAGTCACTGGGCTAGTAATCCAGGTCGGTGCAGCGGGACAGTCACTGGGCTAGTAATCCAGGTCGGTGCAGCGGGACAGTCACTGGGCTAGTAATCCAGGTCGGTGTAGCGGGACAGTCACTGGGCTAGTAATCCAGGTCGGTGCATCGGGACAGTCACTGGGCTAGTAATCCAGGTCGGTGCATCGGGACAGTCACTGGGCTAGTAATCCGGGTCGGTGTAGCGGGACAGTCACTGGGCGAGTAATGCAGGTCGGTGCAGCGGGACAGTCACTGGGTTAGTAATCCAGGTCGGTGTAGCGGGACAGTCACTGGGTTAGTAATCCGGGTCGGTGCAGCGGGACAGTCACTGGGCTAGTAATCCAGGTCAGTGCAGCGGGACAGTCACTGGGCTAGTAATCCGGGTCGGTGTAGCGGGACAGTCACTGGGTTAGTAATCCGGGTCGGTGTAGCGGGACAGTCACTGGGCTAGTAATCCGGGTCGGTGCAGCGGGACAGTCACTGGGTTAGTAATCCGGGTCGGTGCAGCGGGACAGTCACTGGGCTAGTAATCCAGGTCGGTGCAGCGGGACAGTCACTGGGCTAGTAATCCGGGTCGGTGTAGCGGGACAGTCACTGGGCTGGTAATCCAGGTCGGTGTAGCGGGACAGTCACTGGGCTAGTAATCCGGGTCGGTGTAGCGGGACAGTCACTGGGCTAGTAATCCGGGTCGGTGCAGCGGGACAGTCACTGCGCTAGTAATCCGGGTCGGTGTAGCGGGACAGTCACTGGGCTAGTAATCCAGGTCGGTGTTGCGGGACAGTCACTGTGTTAGTAATCCAGGTGGCGCAGCGGGACAGTCACTGGGCTAGTAATCCGGGTCGGTGTAGTGGGACAGTCACTGGGCTAGTAATCCAGGTCGGTGTAGTGGGACAGTCACTGGGCGAGTAATCCAGGTCGGTGCAGCGGGACAGTCACTGGGTTAGTAATCCAGGTCGGTGTAGCGGGACAGTCACTGGGCTAGTAATCCGGGTCGGTGCAGCGGGACAGTCACTGGGCTAGTAATCCAGGTCGGTGCAGCGGGACAGTCACTGGGCTAGTAATCCGGGTCGGTGTAGCGGGACAGTCACTGGGCTGGTAATCCAGGTCGGTGTAGCGGGACAGTCACTGGGCTAGTAATCCGGGTCGGTGTAGCGGGACAGTCACTGGGCTAGTAATCCGGGTCGGTGCAGCGGGACAGTCACTGCGCTAGTAATCCGGGTCGGTGTAGCGGGACAGTCACTGGGCTAGTAATCCAGGTCGGTGTTGCGGGACAGTCACTGTGTTAGTAATCCAGGTGGCGCAGCGGGACAGTCACTGGGCTAGTAATCCGGGTCGGTGTAGTGGGACAGTCACTGGGCTAGTAATCCGGGTCGGTGTGGCGGGACAGTCACTGGGCTAGTAATCCGGGTCGGTGTAGCGGGACAGTCACTGGGCTAGTAGTCCGGGTCGGTGTAGTGGGACAGACACTGGGTTAGTAATCCAGGTCGGTGTAGCGGGACAGTCACTGGTCTTGTAATCCGGGTCGGTGCAGCGGGACAGTCACTGGGCTAGTAATCCGGGTCGGTGTAGCGCGACAGTCACTGTGCTAGTAATCGGGGTCGGTGTAGCGGGACAGTCACTGGGCTAGTAATCCGGGTCGGTGAAACGGGACAGTCACTGGGTTAGTAATGCGGGTCGGTGTAGCGGGACAGTCACGGGTCTTGTAATCCGGGTGGGTGTAGCAGGACAGTCACTGGGCTAGTAATCCAGGTCGGTGTAGCGGGACAGTCACTGGGCTAGTAATCCAGGTCGGTGGAGTGGGACAGTCACTGGGCTAGTAATCCAGGTCGGTGCAGCGGGACAGTCACTGGGCTAGTAATCCAGGTCGGTGCAGCGGGACAGTCACTGGGTTAGTACTCCGGGTCGGTGTAGCGGGACAGTCACTGGGCTAGTAATCCGGGTCGGTGTAGTGGGACAGTCACTGGGCTAGTAATCCAGGTGGGTGTAGCGGGACAGTCACTGGGCTAGTAATCCGGGTCGGTGTAGCGGGACAGACACTGGGCTTGTAATCCAGGTCGGTGTAGCGGGACAGTCAATGGGCTAGTAATCGAGGGTCGGTGTAGCGGGACAGTCACTGGGCTAGTAATCCGGGTCGGTGCAGCGGGACAGTCACTGGGCTAGTAATCCGGGTCGGTGCAGCGGGACAGTCACTGGGCTAGTAATCCGGGTCGGTGTAGCGGGACAGTCACTGGGCTAGTAATCCAGGTGGGTGTAGCGGGACAGTCACTGGGCGAGTAATCCAGGTGGGTGTAGCGGGACAGTCACTGGGCTAGTAATCCAGGTCGGTGTAGCGGGACAGTCACTGGGTTAGTAATCCAGGTCGGTGTAGCGGGACAGTCACTGGGCTAGTAATCCGGGTCGGTGCAGCGGGACAGTCACTGCGCTAGTAATTCAGGTCGGTGTAGCGGGACAGTCACTGGGCTAGTAATCCGGGTCGGTGCAGCGGGACAGTCACTGGGCTAGTAATCCGGGTCGGTGTAGCGGGACAGTCACTGGGCTAGTAATCCGGGTGGGTGTAGCGGGACAGTCACTGGGCTAGTAATCCAGGTCGGTGGAGTGGGACAGTCACTGGGCTAGTAATCCAGGTCGGTGGAGCGGGACAGTCACTGGGCTTGTAATCCAGGTCGGTGTAGCAGGACAGTCACTGGGCTAGTAATCCAGGTCGGTGTAGCGGGACAGTCACTGGGCTAGTAATCCAGGTCGGTGGAGTGGGACAGTCACTGGGCTAGTAATCCAGGTCGGTGGAGCGGGACAGTCACTGGGCTAGTAATCCGGGTCGGTGTAGCGGGACAGTCACTGGGCTAGTAATCCAGGTCGGTGGAGCGGGACAGTCACTGGGCTAGTAATCCAGGTCGGTGCAGCGGGACAGTCACTGGGCTAGTAATCCGGGTCGGTGCAGCGGGACAGTCACTGGGCTAGTAATCCGGGTCGGTGTAGCGGGACAGTCACTGGGCTAGTAATCCAGGTCGGTGCAGCGGGACAGTCACTGGGCTAGTAATCCGGGTCGGTGTAGCGGGACAGTCACTGGGCTAGTAATCCGGGTCGGTGTAGCGGGACAGTCACTGGGCGGGTAATCCAGGTCGGTGGAGCGGGACAGTCACTGGGCTAGTAATCCGGGTCGGTGCTGCGGGACAGTCACTGGGCTAGTAATCCTGGTCGGTGTAGCGGGACAGTCACTGGGCTAGTAATCCGGGTCGGTGGAGCGGGACAGTCACTGGGCTAGTAATCCGGGTCGGTGGAGCGGGACACTCACTTAATTCCATGTTCGTAAACTGCCCCCCTTGCTCGTCTCAGTTGGTGCACTGCCTTCCTGGTAGATAGTCGGTCAAAGCTCGCCTGCAGTTCCTTCCTCTTTGCCGACTTCGTTGGGGTCCTATCTTCTGCATAACTCCTATCTACCTCCAGCATCTCATCTATTACCCTCTGACGTTCCAACCTCTCTTTGTCTAGTCTAGACTTGAACGAGCTCACCTCACCCCTCACACCCGCCTTCAGAGCCTCCCAGACAACCGCCTTCACCACCTCACCCGTGCAGTTGAAACCTACACATTCCTCGATTACTATTTCAATTTTGTCTGATTGCCCTTTCATAAATCCATGGTGCCTTTGTTTAAGCAAGTTGATATTTCCTAAGTTTCCTGATATCACATCCTTTGCAATAAACGCCAGCAGTTTTCCCACTCCAGATGTTAGTCTGTAACATCCTTTGCAATAAACTCCAGCAGTTTTCCCACTCCAGATGTTAGTCTGTAATAAACTCCAGCAGTTTTCCCACTCCAGATGTTAGTCTGTAGTTCCGTTTTGTCTCCTCCACTCCTTTTTAGATTTTCCATTACTGTACCACAGCCCTTACTTCAATCTTTAATTTCCTACTTAACCCCACCCCCAAGCTTACCTCTACTGAACGAGCAAGTTCCGAGGGTCCGTGTAGACACGATGGGCTCAATTGACTCCTTCTGCACTCTAGGGATTCTATTCTACTGTTTGGAGGTCTATAGGCAACTCCCCTCGTTTGGCTCCCCTTGTTTCTTAGCTCCACTCACTGATTCAACATCTAGATTTTCTGAAACAATATCCTCTCTCACTATTGATTTTATCCTTAATTAACACCACACTCCCTCCATTTCCTTTCTACCTGTCATTCTTAAATATTGAATATGTTCCCACCTTGGTCTCCTTGCACCCATGTCTCTGTAATCATACCATACCCATGTATATAAATTTGCACTGTCAATTTGTCTACCTTATTGTAAATGCTCCGCGCATTCAGAAGCAATGGCCCAATTTTCTGCTACTCCTTCATTGCGTGCAATTCTGGTCGCCGCATTATAGGAAGGATGTGGAAGCATTGGAAAGGGTGCAGAGGAGATTTACCAGAATGTTGCCTGGTGTGGAGGGAAGATCTTATGAGGAAAGGCTGAGGGACTTGAGGCTGTTTTCGTTAGAGAAAAGAAGGTTAAGAGGTGACTTAATTGAGGCACACAAGATGATCAGAGGATTGGATAGGGTGGACAGTGAGAGCCTTTTTCCTTGGATGGTGATGTCTAGCACGAGGGGACATGGCTTTAAATTGAGGGGAGATAGATATAGGACAGATGTCAGAGGTAGGTTCTTTACTCAGAGAGTAGTAAGGGAGTGGAATGCCCTGCCTGCAACAGTAGTGGACTCGCCAACACTAAGGACATTTAAATGGTCATTGGATAGACATATGGACGATAAGGGAATAGTGTAGATGGGCTTTCGAGCGGTTTCCCAGGTCGGCGCAACATCGAGGGCCGAAGGGCCTGTACTGCGCTGTAATGTTCTATGTTCTATGTTCTCTATGTTCCATTCCACTTTTGCTTTCTACTTTTTTGCCTTTCATTTCTATCTTTCTTTCCATCTCTCGTGACTCTTCACTCAGATTCCGATCCCCCCGTCACTCGAATTTAAACCCGCCCCAGCAGCACGAGCAAATCTCCGAAAGAATACCAGTCGCGCTCCTGATTGGGGTTCAATCCGTCCAGCTCCCACCAAGCTCAGAATCGGACTCAATGCCTCAGGAATACAAATGCCTCCCTCCTGCCCCATCTCTCCAGCCATGCATTCACCCACTCCCTTCCTGCCTGTGCACTCTTTGCGTGCGGTGTGGCCACCTCACCACACTTGCTACTGTAAAGATCTCACCCTTGCAGAGGCTCCACAGTGACTCCGGTCACAACTCTGGCCTTGGAAAAAGTGGATTCCAGCAGATGCAGTCGGAGACAGCTCCTGCACACGTGGTCACCTTGGACCCAGGAAGAGACTTCCCACATCAGACAGGAGCGTACCTCATGGTCGAACTGCCCTGCCATTACCCTGGGAGGGGGGGGGGGGAACAGTGACCTTCGCTCCATTACCCGGGGGGGGGGGGGGGGAACAGTGACCTTCGATCCATTACCCGGGGGGGGGGGGTCAGTGACCATTGCTCCATTACCCGTGGGGGGGGGGGGGGTCAGTGACCATTGCCCCATTACCCGGGGCGGGGTCAGTGACCATTGCTCCATTACCCGGGGGGGGGGGGGGTCAGTGACCATTGCTCCATTACCCGTGGGGGGGGGGGGTCAGTGACCATTGCCCCATTACCCGGGGCGGGGGGGGGGGGGTCAGTGACCATTGCTCCATTACCCAGGGGGGGGGACAGTGACCATTGCACAATAACCCGTGGGGGGGGGGGGGTCATTGACCATTGCCCCATTATCCAGCGGGGGGGGGGGGGGGTCAGTGACCATTGCTCCATTACCCGGGGGGTGGGGGGATCAGTGACCATTGCTCCATTACCCGGGGGGTGGGGGGATCAGTGACCATTGCTCCATTACCCGGGGGGAGGGGGGGTTCAGTGACCATTACTCCATTACCTGGGGGGGGGGACAGTGACCATTGCTCCATTACCCGGGGGGGGGTCAGTGACCATTGCTCCATTACCCGGGGGGGGGGGTCAGGGACCGTTGCTCCATTACCCGGGGGGGGGTCAGTGACCATTGCTCCATTACCCGGGGGGGGGGGGTGGTCAGTGACCATTGCTCCATTACCCGGGGGGGTCAGTGACCATTGCTCCATTACCCGGGGGGGGGGGCCTGTGACCATTGCTCCATTACCCGGGGGGGGGGGTCATTGACCATTGCTCCATTACCCGGGGGGGTCAGTGACCATTGCTCCATTACCCGGGGGGGGGGGCCTGTGACCATTGCTCCATTACCCGGGGGGGGGGTCATTGACCATTGATCCATTACCCAGGGGGGGGTCAGTGACCATTGCTCCATTACCCAGGGGGGGGTCAGTGACCATTGCTCCATTACCCAGGGGGGGGGGGCCTGTGACCATTGCTCCATTACCCGGGGGGGGGGTCATTGACCATTGATCCATTACCCGAGGGGGAGGGTTAGTGACCATTGCACCATTACCCGGGGGGGGGCCAGTGACCATTGCACTATAACCCGTGGGGGGGGGGTCAGTGACCATCGCTCCATTACCCGGGGGGGGGGGTCAGTGACCATTGCTTCATTACCCGGGGGGGGGGTCAGTGACCATTGCTCCTTTACCAGGGGGGGGTCAGTGACCATTGTCCCATTACCCGGGGCGGGGGGGGGGGGGGTCAGTGACCATTGCTCCATGACCCGGGGGGGGGGGGGGGTCAGTGACCATTGCTCCTTTACCCGGGGGGGGGGTCAGTGACCATTGCTCCATTACCCGGGGGGGGGGGGTCAGTGACCATTGCTCCATTACCCGGGGGGGGGGTCAGTGACCATTGCTCCATTACCCGGGGTGGGGGGTCAGTGACCATTGCTCCATTACCCTGGGTGGGGGGGTCAGTGACCATTGCTCCACTACCCGTGGGGGGGGGGTCAGTGACCATTGCTCCATTACCCGGGGGGGGGGGGTCAGTGACCACTGAACAATAACCCGTGGGGGGGTCAGTGACCATTGCTCCGTTATCCGGGGGGGGGGGGGGCGGTCAGTGACCATTGGCACAATAACCCGTGGGGGGCGGCCAGTGACCATTGGCACATTACCCGGGGGGGGGGGGGGGTCAGTGACCATTGCTCCTTTACCAGGGGGGGGGTCAGTGACCATTGCTCCGTTATCCGGGGGGGGGGGCGGTCAGTGACCATTGGCACAATAACCCGTGGGGGGCGGTCAGTGACCATTGGCACATTACCCGGGGGGGGGGTCAGTGACCATTGCTCCTTTACCAGGGGGGGGGGTCAGTGACCATTGCTCCATTACCCGGGGGGGGGGTCAGTGACCATTGCTCCATTACCCGGGGGGGGGGGGGTCAGTGACCATTGGTCCATTACCCGGGGGGGGGGGGTCAGTGACCATTGCTCCATTACCCGGGGTGGGGGGGGTCAGTGACCATTGCTCCATTACCCGGGGGGGGGGGGGTCAGTGACCATTGCTTATTTACCCGGGGGGGCGGGGGGTCAGTGACCATTGCTCCATTACCCAGGGGGGGGGTCAGTGACCATTGCTCCATTACCCGGGGGGGGGGTCAGTGACCATTGCTCCATTACCCGGGGGGGGGGCAGTGACCATTGCTCCATTACCCGCGGGGGGGGGGGTCAGTGACCATTACTCCATTACCCGGGGGGGGGGGTCAGTGACCATTGCTCCATTACCGGGGGGGGGGTCAGTGACCATTGCTCCATTACCCGGGGGGGGGGGGTGTCAGTACCATTGCTCCATTACCCGGGGGGGGGGGTCAGTGACCATTGCTCCATTACCCGGGGGGGGGGGCAGTGACCATTGCTCCATTACTCAGGGGGGGGTCAGTGACCATTGCTCCATTACCCGGGGGGGGGGGGTCAGTGACCATTGCTCCATTACCCGGGGGGGGGGGGTCAGTGACCATTGCTCCATTACCCGGGGGGCGGGGGGTCAGGGGCCATTGCTCCATTACGCGGGGGGGGGGTCAGCGACCATTACTCCATTAACCGGGGGGGGCAGTGACCATTGAACAATAACCCGTGGGGGGGGTCAGTGACCATTGCCCCATTACCCGGCGGGAGGGGGTCAGTGACCATCGCTCCATTATCCGGGTGGGGGGGCGGTCAGTGACCATTGGCACAATAACCCGTGGGGGGGGGTCAGTGACCATTGCTCCATTATCCGGGGGGGGGGGGTCGGTCAGTGACCATTGGCACAATAACCCGTGGGGGGCGGTCAGTGACCATTGGCACATTACCCGGGGGGGGGGTCTGTGAACATTGCTCCAATACCCGGGGGGGGGCAGTGACCATTGATCAAGTACCCGGGGGGGGTCAATGACCATTGCTCCATTACCCGGGGGGTGGGGGGTGTCAGTGACCATTGCTCCATTACCCGGGGGGGGGGGGGGTCAGTGACCATTGCTCCATTACCCGGGGGGGGGGGGTCAGTGACCATTGCTCCATTACGCGGGGGGGGGGTCAGTGACCATTGCCCCATTACCCGGGGGGGGGGGGTCAGTGACCATTGCTCCATTACCCGGGGGGCGGTGGGGTCAGTGACCATTGCTCCATTACGCGGGGGGGGGGGGGTCAGTGACCATTGCCCCATTACCCGGGGGGGGGGTCAGTGACCATTGCCCCATTACCCGGGGGGGGGGGTCAGTGACCATTGCCCCATTACCCGGCGGGAGGGGGTCAGTGACCATCGCTCCATTATCCCCGGCGGGAGGGGGTCAGTGACCATCGCTCCATTATCCGGGTGGGGGGGCGGTCAGTGACCATTGGCACAATAACCCGTGGGGGGGGGTCAGTGACCATTGCCCCATTACCCGGGGGGGGGGGGGTCAGTGACCATTGCCCCATTACCCGGGGGGGGCGTCAGTGACCATTGCCCCATTACCCGGCGGGAGGGGGTCAGTGACCATCGCTCCATTGTCCGGGTGGGGGGGCTGTCAGTGACCATTGGCACAATAACCCGTGGGGGGCGGTCAGTGACCATTGCTCCAATACCCGGGGGGGGGGGGCAGTGACCATTGATCCATTACCCGGGGGGGTCAGTGACCATTGCCCCATTACCCGGGGGGGGGGTCAGTGACCATTGCTCCATTACACGGGGGGGGGGCCGTGACCATTGCTCCATTACCCGGGGGGGTCAGTGACCATTGCTCCACTACCCCGGGGTGGGGGGGGTCAGTGACCATTGCTCCACTACCCCGGGGTGGGGGGGGTCAGTGACCATTGCCCCATTACCCGGGGGGGGGGACAGTGACCATTGCTCCATTACCCTGGGGGGGGGGTCAGTGACCATTGCTCCTTTACCCGGGGGGCGGGGTCAGTGACCATTGCTCCATTACCCGGGGGGGGGGGGTCAGTGACCATTGCTCCATTACCCGGGGGGGGGGGGGGTCAGTGACCATTGCCCCATTACCCGGGGGGGGGGGTCAGTGACCATTGCTCCATTACCCGGGGGAGGGGGTCAGTGACCATTGCTCCATTACCCGGGGGGGGGGTCAGTGACCATTGCTCCATTACTCGGGGGGGGGGGGCAGTGACCATTGCCGTTTTACCCGGGGGGGGGGGTCAGTGACCATTGCTCCATTACTCGGGGTGGGGGGGGGGGTTAGTGACCATTGCTCCATTACCCGGGGGGGGGTCAGTGACCATTGCTCCATTACCCGGGAGGGTCAGTGACCATTGCTCCTTTACCCGGGGGGCGGGGTCAGTGACCATTGCTCCATTACGCGGGGGGGGTCAGTGACCATTGCTCCATTACCCGGGGGGGGGGGGTCAGTGACCATTGCTCCATTACCCGGGGGGGGGGGTCAGTGACCATTGCTCCATTACCCGGGGGGGGGGGTGTGACCATTGCTCTATTTCCCCCGGGGTGGGGGTGGGGACAGTGACCATTGCTCTATTTCCCGGGGGGGGGGGTCAGTGACCATTACTCTATTTCCCGGGGGGGGGGGGGGTCAGGGACCATTACTCTATTTCCCCCGGGGTGGGGGTGGGGTCAGTAACCATTGCTCCATTACCCGGGGGGGGGGGGTCAGTGACCATTGCTCCATTACCCGGGGGGGGGGTCAGTGACCATTGCTCCATTACACGGAGGGGGGGCGGGTCAGTGACCATTGCTCCATTACCCAGCGGGGGGGGGGGGGGGGGGAGAGGGGTCAGTGACCATTGCCCCATTACCCGGGGGGGGGGGGTCAGTGACCATTGCTCCATTACCCGGGGGGGGGGTGAGTGACCATTGCTTCATTACCCAGCGGGGGGGGGAGGGTCAGTGACCATTGCTCCATTACCCGGGGGGGGGTCAGTGACCATTGCTTCATTACCCGGGGGGGGGGGGGTCAGTGACCATTGCCCCATTACCCGGCGGGGGGGGGGGGGTCAATAACCATTGCTCCATTACCCGGGGGGTGGGGGCCAGTGACCATTGGTCCATTACCCGGGGGGGGGGGGGGGTCAGTGACCATTGCTCCATTACCCGGGGGGGGGGGGTCAGTGACCATTGCTCCATTACCCGGGGCGGGGGTCAGTGACCATTGCTCCACTACCCCGGGGAGGGGGCCAGTGACCATTGGTCTAATACCCGGGGGGAGGGGTCAGTGACCATTGATCCAATACCCGAGGGGGGGGGTCAGTGACCATTGATCCAATACCCGGGGGGGGGGGTCAGTGACCATTGGTCTATTACCCGGGGGGGGGCCAGTGACCATTGCTCCACTACCCCGGGGGGCGGGGGCCAGTGACCATTGGTCTATTACCCGGGGGGGGGCCAGTGACCATTGCTCCATTACCCGGGGGGGGGGTCAGTGACCATTGATCCATTACCCGGGGGGGGGGTCAGTGACCATTGATCCAATACCCGGGGGGGGGGGTCAGTGACCATTGCTCCATTACCCGGAGGGTGGGGGTCAGTGACCATTGCTCTATTACCCGGGGGGGGCAGTGACCTTTGCTCCATTACCCGGGGGGGGGTCAGTGTCCATTGATCCAATACCCGGGGGGAGGGTCAGTGACCATTGATACAATACCCGGGGGGGGGTCAGTGACCATTGCTCCATTACCCGGAGGGGGGGGGTCAGTGACCATTGCTCTATTACCCGGGGGGGGCAGTGACCTTTGCTCCATTACCCGGGGGGGGGTCAGTGTCCATTGATCCATTACCCGGGGGGAGGGTCAGTGACCATTGATACAATACCCGGGGGGGGGGGGGGGTCAGTGACCATTGCTCCAATACCCGGGGGGGGGGTCAGTGACCATTGCTCCATTACCCGGGGGGGGTTAGTGACCATTGCTCCATTACTCGGGGTGGGGGGGGGGGTTAGTGACCATTGCTCCAATACCCGGGGGGGGTCAGTGACCATTGCTCCAATACCCGGGGGGGGTTAGTGACCACTGCTCCATTACCCGGGGGGGGGTCAGTGACCATTGCTCCATTACCCGGGGGGGGGGGGTCAGTGATCATTACTCCATTATCCGGGGGGGGGGTCAGTGACCATTGCTCCATTACCCTGGGGGGGGGCAGTGACCATTGCTCCATTACCCGGGGGGGGGGGTCAGTGACCATTGCCCCATTACCCGGGGGGGGGGGGTCAGTGACCATTGCTCCAATACCCGGGGGGGGTGGGGTCAGTGACCATTGCTCCAATACCCGGGGGGGGGGTCAGTGACCATTTCCCCATTACCCGGGGCGGTGGGGGTCAGTGACCATAGCCCCATTACCCGGGGGGGGGGGGTCAGTGACCATAGCCCCAATACCCGGGGGGGGGTCAGTGACCATTGCTCCATTACCCGGGGGGGGTCAGTGACAATTGCTCCATTACCCGGGGGGGGGGGGGGGGTCAGTGACCATTGCTCCATTACCCGGGGGGGGGTGGTCAGTGACCACTGCTCCATTACCCGGGGCGGGGGGGGGTCAGTGACCATTACTCCATTACCCGGGGGGGGGTCAGTGACCATCGCTCCATTACCCGGGGGGGGGGGGGTCAGTGACCATTGCTCCATTATCCGGGTGGGGGGGCGATCAGTGACCATTGGCACAATAACCCGTGGGGGGGGGGGGGTCAGTGACCATTGCTCCATTATCCGGGGGGGGGGCGGTCAGTGACCATTGGCACAATAACCCGTGGGGGGCGATCAGTGACCATTGGCACATTACCCGGGGGGGCATTGCTCCATTACCCGGGGGGGGGGTCAGTGACCATTGCTCCATTACCCGGGGGGGGGTCAGTGACCATTGCTCCATTACCCGGGGTGGGGGGGGTCAGTGACCATTGCTCCATTACCCGGGGGGGGGGGTGTCAGTGACCATTGCTCCATTAACCGGGGGGGGGGGGGCTGGTCAGTGACCATTGGTCTAATTCCCGGGGGGGAGGGTCAGGGACCGTTGCTCCATTACCCGGGGGGGGGTCAGTGACCATTGCTCCATTACCCGGGGGGGGGTCAGTGACCATTGCCCCATTACCCGGGGGGGGGGTTCAGTGACCATTGCTCCATTACCCGGGGGGGGGGGTCAGTGACCATTGCTCCATTACCCGGGGGGGGGGGGTGTCAGTGACCATTGCTCCATTACCCGGGGGGGGGGGGGTGTCAGTGACCATTGCTCCATTACCCGGGGGGGGGGGTCAGTGACCATTGCTCCATTACCCGGGGGGGGGGGGGTCAGTGAGCATTGCTCCATTACGCGGGGGGGGGGGGGGTCAGTGACCATTGCTCCATTACCCGGGGTGGGGGGGGGCAGTGACCATTGCTCCATTACCCGGCGGGGGGTCAGTGACCATTGCTCCATTACCCGGGGGGGGGGTCAGTGACCATTGCTCCATTACCCGGGGGGGGTCAGTGACCATTGCTCCATTACCCGGGGGGGGGGGGGGGTCAGTGACCATTGCTCCACTACGCTGGGGGGGGGGTCAGTGACCCTTGCTCCATTACGCGGGGGGGGTCAGTGACCATTGCTCCATTACCCGGGGGGGGGGGTCAGTGACCATTGCTCCATTACCTGGGGGGGGGTCAGTGACCATTGCTCCATTACCCGGGGGGGGGGTTCAGTGACCATTGCTCCATTACCCGGGGGGGGGGGGGTCAGTGACCATTGCTCCATTACCCGGGGGGGGGGGGTCAGTGACCATTGCTCCATTACCCGGGGGGGGGGGGGAAGAGTGACCATTGCTCCATTACCCGGGGGGGGGGGGGGTCAGTGACCATTGCTCCATTACCGGGGGGGGGGGGGTCAGTGACCATTGCTCCATTACCCGGGGGGGGGGGTCAGTGACCATTGCTCCATTACCCGGGGGGGGGGGGGGAAGAGTGACCATTGCTCCATTACCCGGGGGGGGGGGGTCAGTGACCATTGCTCCATTACCGGGGGGGGGGGGGTCAGTGACCATTGCTCCATTACCCGGGGGGGGGGGGGTCAGTGACCATTGTTCCATTACCCGGGGGGGGGGGAGAGTGACCATTGCTCCATTACCCGGGGGGGGGGGTCAGTGACCATTGCTCCATTACCCGGGGGGGGGGGGGGTCAGTGACCATTGCTCCATTACCCGGGGGGGGGGGGTCAGTGACCATTGCTCCATCACCCGGGGGGGGGGGGGGGGTCAGTGACCATTGCTCCATTACCCCGGGGGGGGGGGGGGGTCAGAGACCATTGCTCCATTACCCGGGGGGGGGGGCGCAGTGACCATTGCTCCATTACCCGGGGGGGGGGTCAGTGACCATTGCTCCATTACCCGGGGGAGGGGGGGGGTCAGTGACCATTGCTCCATTACCCGGGGGGGGGGGTCAGTGACCATTGCTCCATTACCCGGGGGGGGGGGTCAGTGACCATTGCTCCATTACCCGGGGGGGGGGGTCAGTGACCATTGCTCCATTACCCGGGGGGGGGGTCAGTGACCACTGCTCCATTACCCGTGGGGGGCAGTGACCATTGCTCCATTAACCGGGGGGGGGGGTCAGTGACCATTGAACAATAACCCGTGGGGGGGGTCAGTGACCATTGCCCCATTACCCGGCGGGAGGGGTCAGTGACCATTGCTCCATTATCCGGGGGGGGGCGGTCAGTGACCATTGGCACATTACCCGGGGGGGGGGGTCAGTGACCATTGGCACATTACCCGGGGGGGGGGGGGGTCAGTGACCATTGATCCATTACCCGGGGGGGGGGGGTCAGTGACCATTGCCCCATTACCCGGGGGGGGGAGGTCAGTTACCATTGCTCCATTACCCGGGGGGGTCAGTGACCATTCCTCCATTACCCGGGGTGGGGGGGTTAGTGACCATTGATCCATTACCCCGGGGTGGGGGGGTCAGTGACCATTGCTCTAATTCCCGGGGGGGGGGGGTCAGGGACCGTTGCTCCATTACTCGGGGGGGGGGGGGGTCAGTGACCATTGCTCCATTACCCGGGGGGGGGGGGGGTCAGTGACCATTGCTCCATTACCCGGGGGGGGGTGGTCAGTGACCATTGCTCCATTACCCGGGGGGTGGGGGGGGGGTCAGTGACCATTGCTCCATTACCCGGGGGGGGGGGTGGTCAGTGACCATTGCTCCATTACTCGGGGGGGGGGGGGGTCAGTGACCATTGCTCCATTACCCGGGGGGGGGGGGGGGGGTCAGTGACCATTACTCCATTATCCGGGGGGGGGGGGGGGGCAGTGACCATTGCTTCATTACCTGGGGGGGCGGGGGTCAGTGATCATTACTCCATTATCCGGGGGGGGGCAGTGACCATTGCCCCATTACCCGGGGGGGGGGTCAGTGACCATTGCTCCATTACCCTGGGGGGGGGCAGTGACCATTGCTCCATTACCCCGGGGGGGGGGTCAGTGACCATTGCCCCATTACCCGGGGGGGGGGGGTCAGTGACCATTGCTCCAATACCCGGGGGGGGGGTCAGTGACCATTGCTCCAATACCCGGGGGGGGGGGTCAGTGACCATTTCCCCATTACCGGGGCGGTGGGGGGTCAGTGACCATAGCCCCATTACCCGGGGGGGGGGTCAGTGACCATAGCCCCATTACCCGGGGGGGGGGTCAGTGACCATTGCTCCATTACCCGGGGGGGGTCAGTGACAATTGCTCCATTACCCGGGGGGGGGGGGGGGGGGGTCAGTGACCATTGCTCCATTACCCCGGGGGGGGGGGGGGTGTCAGTCCCATTGCTCCATTACCCGGGGGGGGGTTTCAGTGACCATTGCTCCATTACCCAGGGGGGGGGGGTCAGTGACCATTACTCCATTACCCGGGGGGGGGGGGGGCAGTGACCATTGCTCCATTACGCGGGGGGGGGGGGGTCAGTGACCATTGCTCCATTACCCGGGGGGGGGTCAGTGACCATTGCTCCATTACCCGGGGGGGGGGGTCAGTGACCATTGCTCCATTACCCGGGGGGGGGGTCAGTGACCATTGCTCCATTACCCGGGGGGGGGGTCAGTGACCATTGCTCCATTTACCCGGGGGGGGGGTCAGTGACCACTGCTCCATTACCCGGGGCGGGGGGGGGGTCAGTGACCATTACTCCATTACCCGGGGGGGGTCAGTGACCATCGCTCCATTACCCGGGGGGGGGGGGTCAGTGACCATTGCTCCATTATCCGGGTGGGGGGGCGATCAGTGACCATTGGCACAATAACCCGTGGGGGGGGGGGGGGTCAGTGACCATTGCTCCATTATCCGGGGGGGGGGGCGGTCAGTGACCATTGGCACAATAACCCGTGGGGGGCGATCAGTGACCATTGGCACATTACCCGGGGGAGGGGTCAGTGACCAATGATCCATTACCCGGGGGGGGGTCAGTGACCATTGCCCCATTCCCCGGGGGGGGGGTCAGTGACCATTGCTCCATTACCCGGGGGGGGGGGGGTCAGTGACCATTGCTCCATTACCGGGGGGGTCAGTGACCATTGCTCCATTACCGGGGGGGTCAGTGACCATTGCTCCATTACCGGGGTGGGGGGGTCAGTGACCATTGCTCCATTACCCGGGTGGGGGGGTCAGTGACCCATTAACCGGGGGGGGGGGCTGGTCAGTGACCATTGCTCTAATTCCCGGGGGGGGGGGTCAGGGACCGTTGCTCCATTACCCGGGGGGGGGTCAGTGACCATTGCTCCATTACCCGGGGGGGGGGTCAGTGACCATTGCTCATTACCCGGGGGGGGGGTCAGTGACCATTGCTCCATTACCCGGGGGGGGGGGGGTGTCAGTGACCATTGCTCCATTACCCGGAGGGGGGGTGTCAGTGACCATTGCTCCATTACCCGGGGGGGGGGTCAGTGACCATTGCTCCATTACCCGGGGGGGGGTCAGTGACCATTGCTCCATTACGCGGGGGGGGGGGTCAGTGACCATTGCTCCATTACCCGGGGTGGGGGGGGGCAGTGACCATTGCTCCATTACCCGGCGGGGGGGTCAGTGACCATTGCTCCATTACCCGGGGGGGGGGTCAGTGACCATTGCTCCATTACCCGGGGGGGGGGGTCAGTGACCATTGCTCCACTACGCTGGGGGGGGGGGGGTCAGTGACCCTTGCTCCATTACGCGGGGGGGGTCAGTGACCATTGCTCCATTACCCGGGGGGGGGGTCAGTGACCATTGCTCCATTACCTGGGGGGGGGGTCAGTGACCATTGCTCCATTACCTGGGGGGGGGGTCAGTGACCATTGCTCCATTACCCCGGGGGGGGGGGTCAGTGACCATTGCTCCATTACCCGGGGGGGGGGGGTCAGTGACCATTGCTCCATTACCCGGGGGGGGGGGGTCAGTGACCATTGCTCCATTACCCGGGGGGGGGGTCAGTGACCATTGCTCCATTACCCGGGGGGGGCGCAGTGACCATTGCTCCATTACCGGGGGGGGGGGGGGGGGACAGTGACCATTGCTCCATTACCCGGGGGGGGTCAGTGACCATTGCTCCATTACCCGGGGGGGGGGGGGGTCAGTGACCATTGCTCCATTACCCGGGGGGGGGGGCGCAGTGACCATTGCTCCATTACCCGGGGGGGGGGTCAGTGACCGTTGCTCCATTACCCGGGGGGGGGTCAGTGACCATTGCTCCATTACCCGGGGGGGGGGGGGTCAGTGACCATTGCTCCATTAACCGGGGGGGGGCAGTGACCATTGCTCCATTACGCGGGGGGTGGGGGAGGGGGTCAGTGACCATTGCTCCATTACCCGGGGGGGGGGGTCAGTGACCATTGCTCCATTACCCGGGGGGGGGGTCAGTGACCACTGCTCCATTACCCGGGGGGGGCAGTGACCATTGCTCCATTAACCGGGGGGGGGTCAGTGACCATTGCCCCATTACCCGGCGGGAGGGGGTCAGTGACCATTGCTCCATTTTCCGGGGGGGGGGCGGTCAGTGACCATTGGCACATTACCCGGGGGGGGGGGTCAGTGACCATTGGCACATTACCCGGGGGGGGGGGTCAGTGACCATTGATCCATTACCCGGGGGGGGGGTCAGTGACCATTGCCCCATTACCCGGGGGGGGGGTCAGTGACCATTGCTCCATTACCCGGGGGGGTCAGTGACCATTGCTCCATTACCCGGGGTGGGGGGGTTAGTGACCATTGATCCATTACCCCGGGGTGGGGGGGGTCAGTGACCATTGCTCTAATTCCCGGGGGGGGGGTCAGGGACCGTTGCTCCATTACTCGGGGGGGGGGGGGGTCAGTGACCATTGCTCCATTGCCCGGGGGGGTCAGTGACCATTGCTCCATTACCCGGGGGGGGTGGTCAGTGACCATTGCTCCATTACCCGGGGGTGGGGGGGGGTCAGTGACCATTGCTCCATTACCCGGGGGGGGGGGTGGTCAGTGACCATTGCTCCATTACTCGGGGGGGGGGTCAGTGACCATTGCTCCATTACCCGGGGGGGGGGGGGGGGGGGGTCAGTGACCATTGCTCCATTACCCGGGGGGGGCGGGTCAGTGACCATTGCTCCATTACCCGGGGGGGGGGGGGGTGTCAGTGACCATTGCTCCATTACCCGGGGGGGGGTCAGTGACCATTGCTCCATTACCCGGGGGGGGGAGTCAGTGACCATTGCCCCAATATCCGGGGGGGAGGGTCAGTGACCATTGCTCCATTACGCGGGGGGGGGGTCAGTGACCATTGCTCCATTACCCGGGGGGGGGTCAGTGACCATTGCTCCATTACGCGGGGGGGGGGGGGGGTCAGTGACCATTGCTCCATTACCCGGGGGGGGGGCAGTGACCATTGCTCCATTACCCAGGGGGGGGGGGTCAGTGACCATTGCTCCATTACCCGGGGGGGGGGTCAGTGACCATTGCTCCATTACCCGGGGGGGGGGTCAGTGACCATTGCTCCATTACCCGGGGGGGGGTCAGTGACCATTGCTCCATTACCCGGGGGGGGGGTCAGTGACCATTGCTCCAATACCCGGGGGGGGGTCAGTGACCATTGCTCCATTACCCAGCGGGGGGGGGGGGGGGGAGGGGTCAGTGACCATTGCTCCATTACGCGGGGGGGAGGGGTCAGTGACCATTGCTCCATTACCCGGGGGGGGGGGGTCAGTGACATTGCTCCATTACCCGGGGGGGGGGGGGGGGTCAGTGACCATTGCCCCAATACCCGGGGGGGGTGGTCAGTGACCATTGCTCCATTACCCGGGGGGGGGGGGGGGGTCAGTGACCATTGCTCCATTACCCGGGGGGGGGGTCAGTGACCATTGCCCCATTACCCGGGGGGGGGGGGTCAGTGACCATTGCTCCATTACCCGGGCTGGGGTCAGTGACCATTGCTCCATTACCCGGGGGGGGTCAGTGACCATTGCTCCATTACCCGGGGGGGGTCAGTGACCATTGCCCCATTACCCGGGCTGGGGTCAGTGACCATTGCTCCATTACCCGGGGGGGGGTCAGTGACCATTGCTCCAATACCCGGGGGGGGGGGGTCAGTGACCATTGCTCGATTACCCGGGGGGGTGGGGGAGGGGGTCAGTGACCATTGCTCCATTACCCGGGGGGGGGGGTCAGTGACCATTGCTCCATTACCCGGGGGAGGGGGTCAGTGACCATTGCTCCATTACCCGGGGGGGGGGGGGGTCAGTGACCATTGCTCCATTACCCGGGGGGGGGGGGGGTCAGTGACCATTGCTCCATTACCCGGGGGGGGGGGGGTCAGTGACCATTGCTCCATTACCCGGGGGGGGGGTCAGTGACCATTGCTCCATTACCCGGGGGGGGGGGGTCAGTGACCATTGCTCCATTACCCGGGGGGGGGGGGGGGTCAGTGACCATTGCTCCATTACCCGGGGGGGGGGGGGTCAGTGACCATTGCTCCATTACCCGGGGGGGGGGTCAGTGACCATTGCTCCATTACCCGGGTGTGGGGGGATCAGTGACCATTGCTCCATTACCCGGGGGGGGGTCAGTGACCATTGCTCATTACCCGGGGGGGTGGGGGAGGGGGTCAGTGACCATTGCTCCATTACCCCGGGGGGGGGGTCAGTGACCATTGCTCCATTACCCGGGGGGGGGGGGGGTCAGTGACCATTGCTCCATTACCCGGGGGGGGGGGTCAGTGACCATTGCTCCATTAACCGGGGGGGGGGGCAGTGACCATTGCTCATTACGCGGGGGGTGGGGGAGGGGGTCAGTGACCATTGCTCCATTACCCGGGGGGGGGGGGGTCAGTGACCACTGCTCCATTACCCGGGGGGGGCAGTGACCATTGCTCCATTAACCGGGGGGGGGGGTCAGTGACCATTGAACAATAACCCGTGCGGGGGGTCAGTGACCATTGCCCCATTACCCGGGGAGGGGGCGGTGTCAGTGACCATTGCTCCATTACCCGGCGGGAGGGGGTCAGTGACCATCGCTCCATTACCCGGGGGGGGGGGGGTCAGTGACCATCGCTCCATTACCCGGCGGGAGGGGGTCAGTGACCATTGCTCCATTACCCGGGGGGGGGGGTCAGTGACCATCGCTCCATTACCCGGCGGGAGGGGGTCAGTGACCATTGCTCCATTACCCGGGGGGGGGGGGTCAGTGACCATTGCTCCATTACCCGGGGGGGGGGGGTCAGTGACCATTGCTCCATTACCCGGGGGGGGGGGTCAGTGACCATCGCTCCATTACCCGGCGGGAGGGGGTCAGTGACCATTGCTCCATTACCCGGGGGGGGGGGGTCAGTGACCATTGCTCCATTATCCGGATGGGGGGGCGATCAGTGTCCATTGGCACAATAACCCGTGGGGGGGGGGGGTCAGTGACCATTGGCACATTACCCGGGGGGGGGGGGGGGGTCAGTGACCATTGCTCCATTGCCCAGGAGGGGTCAGTGACCATTGCCCCAATACCCGGGGGGGGGGTCAGTGACCATTGCTCCATTACCCGGGGGGGGGAGTCAGTGACCATTGCTCCATTACCCGGGGGGGCGGGTCTGTGACCATTGCTCCATTACCCGGGGGGGGAGGGGTCAGTGACCATTGCTCCATTACCCGGGGGGGGGGCGCAGTGACCATTGCTCCATTACCCGGGGGGGGGGGGGTTCAGTGACCATTGCTCCATTACCCGGGGGGGGAGGGGTCAGTGACCATTGCTCCATTACCCGGGGGGGGGAGTCAGTGACCATTGCTCCATTACCCGGGGGGGGCGGGTCAGTGACCATTGCTCCATTACCCGGGGGGGGGGGGGGGGAGTCAGTGACCATTGCTTCATTACCCGGGGGGGGGGGGTCAGTGACCATTGCCCCAATACCCGGGGGTGGGGGGGGGTCAGTGACCATTGCTCCATTACCCGGGGGGGGGGGGGAGTCAGTGACCATCGCTCCATTACGCGGGGGGGGGGGGGGTCAGTGACCATTGCTCCATTACGCGGGGGGGGGAGGTCAGTGACCATTGCTCCATTACCCGGGGGGGGGGCAGTGACCATTGCTCCATTACCCGGGGGGGGGGTCAGTGACCATTGCTCCATTACGCGGGGGGGGGTCAGTGACCATTGCTCCATTACCCGGGGGGGGGCAGTGACCATTGCTCCACTACCCCGGGGTGGGGGGGGTCAGTGACCATTGCTCCATTACGCGGGGGGGGGTCAGTGACCATTGCTCCATTACCCGGGGGGGGGGGGGGTCAGTGACCATTGCTCCATTACCCGGAGGGGGGGGGTCAGTGACCATTGCCCCAATATCCGGGGGGGAGGGTCAGTGACCATTGCTCCATTACGCGGGGGGGGAGGGGGGTCAGTGACCATTGCTCCATTACGCGGGGGGGGGGGTTCAGTGACCATTGCTCCATTACCCGGGGGGGGGGGGGGTCAGTGACCATTGCTCCATTACCCGGGGGGGGGGGTCAGTGACCATTGCTCCATTACCCGGGGGGGGGGGGTCAGTGACCATTGCTCCATTACCCGGGGGGGGGGGGAGGGGTCAGTGACCATTGCTCCATTACCCGGGGGGGGGGGGGGGTCAGTGACCATTGCCCCAATACCGGGGGGGGGGGGGAGGGGTCAGTGACCATTGCTCCATTACCCGGGGGGGGGTCAGTGACCATTGCTCCATTACCCGGGGGGGGGGGGGAGGGGTCAGTGACCATTGCTCCATTACCCGGGGGGGGGTCAGTGACCATTGCTCCATTACCCGGGGGGGGGGGGGTCAGTGACCATTGCTCCATTACCCGGGGGGGGGGGGGTTAAGTGACCATTGCTCCATTACCCAGGGGGGGGGGGGTCAGTGACCTTTGCTCCATTACCCGGGGGGGGTGGTCAGTGACCATTGCTCCATTACCCCGGGGGGGGGGTCAGTGACCATTGCTCCATTACCCGGGGGGGGGTCAGTGACCATTGCTCCATTACCCGGGGGGGGGGTCAGTGACCGTTGCTCCATTACCCGGGGGGGGGGGTCAGTGACCATTGCTCCATTACCCGGGGGGGGGTCAGTGAACATTGCTCCATCACCCGGGGGGGGGGGGGGAGAAAGTGACCATTGCTCCATTACCCGGGGGGGGTCAGTGCCCATTGCTCCATCACCCTGGGGGGTGGGGGTCAGTGACCATTGATCCATTACCGGGGGGGGGTCAGTGACCATTGCTCCATTACCCGGGGGTGGGGGGGGGGGGGAGTGACCATTGCTCCATTACGCGGGGGGGGGGGGGTCAGTGACCATTGCTCCATTACCCGGGGGGAGGGGGGGGTCAGTGACCATTGCTCCATTACCCGGGGGGAGGGGGGGGTCAGTGACCATTGCTCCATTACCCGGGGGGGGGGTCAGTGACCATTGCTCCATTACCCGGGGGGGGGGGGCGTCAGTGACCATTGATCCATTACCCGGGGGGGGGCGTCAGTGACCACTGCTCCATTACTCGGGGTGGGGGGGGGGGTTAGTGACCATTGCTCCATTACTCGGGGTGGGGGGGGGGGTTAGTGACCATTGCTCCATTACCCGGGGGGGGGGGGGTCAGTGACCATTGCTCCATTACCCGGGGGGAGGGTCAGTGACCATTGCTCCATTACCCGGGGGGGGGGGGGTCAGTGACCATTGCTCCATTACCCGGGGGGGGGGGGGGGGTCAGTGACCATTGCTCCATTACCCGGGGGGGGGGGGGGGTCAGTGACCATTGCTCCATTACCCGGGGGGGGGGGGGTCAGTGACCATTGCTCCATTACCCGGGGGGGGGGGGGGGTCAGTGACCATTGCTCCATTACCCGGGGGGGGGGGGGGGTCAGTGACCATTGCTCCATTACCCGGGGGGGGGGGGTCAGTGACCATTGCTCCATTACCCGGGGGGGGGTCAGTGACCATTGATCCATTACCCGGGGGGGGGGGTCAGTGACCATTGCTCCATTACCCGGGGGGGGGGTCAGTGACCATTGATCCATTACCCGGGGGGGAGGGGTCAGTGACGCTTGCTCAATTTCCGGTGGGGGATTACATTTCCGGTCTCGGGGACGGTTGTCGGTTTCCGGTTCCGGACGTCGTCGCTCCTTTGTCCGTGGAATCAGTTTCCGTTTCCGGGTGCTCTTCGCTTTGTTTCCGGTTGCGTCTAGTTCCATTTCCGGGTTAGTTGGGCGCCCTGTGTAACTGAGGCCGGAGAGAGCGGCGCGGCCTGTGTGAGTCCCGACCCTCTGACAGGGCGGCACTCCCTCAGTACTGACCCTCTGACAGGGCGGCACTCCCTCAGTACTGACCCTCTGACAGTGCGGCACTCCCTCAGTACTGACCCTCTGACAGTGCAGCACTCCCTCAGTACTGACCCTCTGACAGTGCGGCACTCCCTCAATACTGACCCTCTGACAGTGCAGCACTCCCTCAGTACTGACCCTCTGACAGTGCGGCACTCCCTCAGTACTGACCCTCTGACAGTGCAGCACTCCCTCAGTACTGACCCTCTGACAGTGCAGCACTCCCTCAGTACTGACCCTCTGACAGTGCAGCACTCCCTCAGTACTGACCCTCTGACACTGTAGCACTCCCTCAGTACTGACCCTCTGACACTGCAGCACTCCCTCAGTACTGACCCTCTGACAGTGCAGCACTCCCTCAGTACTGACCCTCTGACAGTGCAGCACTCCCTCAGTACTGCCCCTCTGACAGTGCAGCACTCCCTCAGTCCTGACCCTCTGACAGTGCGGCACTCCCTCAGTACTGACCCTCTGATAGTGCCGCACTCCCTCAGTACTGACCCTCTGACAGTGCAGCACTCCCTCAGTACTGACCCTCTGACAGTGCAGCGCTCCCTCAGTACTGACCCTCTGACACTGCGGCACTCCCTCAGTACTGACCCTCTGACAGTGCAGCACTCACTCAGTCCTGACCCTCTGACAGTGCAGCACTCCCTCAGTACTGACCCTCTGACAGTGCAGCGCTCCCTCAGTACTGACCCTCTGACACTGCGGCACTCCCTCAGTACTGACCCTCTGACAGTGCAGCGCTCCCTCAGTACTGACCCTCTGACAGTGCAGCACTCCCTCAGTACTGACCCTCTGACAGTGCGGCTCTCACTCAGTACTGACCCTCTGACAGTGCGGCTCTCCCTCAGTACTGACCCTCTGACAGTGCGGCTCTCCCTCAGTACTGACCCTCTGACAGTGCGGCACTCCCTCAGTACTGACCCTCTGACAGTGCAGCACTCACTCAGTCCTGACCCTCTGACAGTGCAGCACTCCCTCAGTACTGACCCTCTGACAGTGCAGCACTCCCTCAGTACTGACCCTCTGACAGTGCAGCACTCCCTCAGTACTGACCCTCTGACAGTGCAGCACTCCCTCAGTACTGACCCTCTGACAGTGCAGCACTCCCTCAGTACTGACCCTCTGACAGTGCAGCACTCCCTCAGTACTGACCCTCTGACAGTGCAGCACTCCCTCAGTACTGAGCCTCTGACAGTGCAGCACTCCCTCAGTACTGACTGTCTGACAGTGCAGCTCTCCCTCAGTACTGACCCTCTGACAGTGCAGCACTCCCTCAGTACTGACCCTCTGACAGTGCAGCACTCCCTCAGTACTGACCCTCTGACAGTGCGGCTCTCACTCAGTACTGACCCTCTGACAGTGCGGCTCTCCCTCAGTACTGACCCTCTGACAGTGCAGCACTCCCTCAGTACTGACCCTCTGACAGTGCGGCTCTCCCTCAGTACTGACCCTCTAACAGTGCAGCACTCCCTCAATACTGACCCTCTGACAGTGCGGCACTCACTCAATACTGACCCTCTAACAGTGCAGCACTCCCTCAGTACTGACCCTCTGACAGTGCGGCACTCCCTCAGTACTGACCCTCTGACAGTGCAGCACTCCCTCAGTACTGACCCTCTGACAGTGCAGCACTCCCTCAGTACTGACCCTCTGACAGCGCAGCTCTCCCTCTGTACTGACCCTCTGACAGTGCAGCACTCCCTCAGTACTGACCCTCTGACAGTGCAGCACTCCCTCAGTACTGAGCCTCTGACAGTGCAGCACTCCCTCAGTACTGACCCTCTGACAGTGCAGCACTCCCTCAGTACTGACTGTCTGACAGTGCAGCTCTCCCTCAGTACTGACCCTCTGACAGTGCAGCACTCCCTCAGTACTGACCCTCTGACAGTGCAGCACTCCCTCAGTACTGACCCTCTGACAGTGCGGCACTCCCTCAGTACTGACCCTCTGACAGTGCAGCACTCCCTCAGTACTGACCCTCTGACAGTGCGGCACTCCCTCAGTACTGACCCTCTGACAGTGCAGCACTCCCTCAGTACTGACCCTCTGACAGTGCAGCTCTCCCTCAGTACTGACCCTCTGACAGTGCAGCACTCCCTCAGTACTGACCCTCTGACAGTGCAGCGCTCCCTCAGTACTGACCCTCTGACAGTGCAGCACTCCCTCAGTACTGACCCTCTGACAGTGCAGCACTCCCTCAGTACTGACCCTCTGACAGTGCGGCACTCCCTCAGTACTGACCCTCTGACAGTGCGGCACTCCCTCAGTACTGACCCTCTGACAGTGCAGCACTCCCTCAGTACTGACCCTCTGACACTGCAGCACTCCCTCAGTACTGACCCTCTGACAGTGCAGCACTCCCTCAGTACTGACCCTCTGACAGTGCAGCAATCCCTCAGTACTGACCCTCTGACAGTGCAGCGCTCCCTCAGTACTGACCCTCTGACAGTGCAGCACTCCCTCAGTACTGACCCTCTGACAGTGCAGCGCCCCCTCAGTACTGACCCTCTGACAGTGCGGCACTCCCTCAGTACTGACCCTCTGACAGTGCAGCACTCCCTCAGTACTGACCCTCTGACAGTGCAGCACTCCCTCAGTACTGACCCTCTGACAGTGCGGCACTCCCTCAGTACTGACCCTCTGACAGTGCGGCACTCCCTCAGTACTGACCCTCTGACAGTGCAGCACTCCCTCAGTACTGACCCTCTGACAGTGCAGCGCTCCCTCAGTACTGACCCTCTGACAGTGCGGCACTCCCTCAGTACTGACCCTCTGACAGTGCGGCACTCCCTCAGTACTGACCCTCTGACAGTGCAGCACTCCCTCAGTACTGACCCTCTGACAGTGCAGCACTCCCTCAGTACTGACCCTCTGACACTGCAGCACTCCCTCCGTACTGACCCTCTGACAGTGCGTCACTCCCTCAGTACTGACCCTCTGACAGTGCAGCATTCCCTCAGTACTGACCCTCTGACAGTGCAGCACTCCCTCCGTACTGACCCTCTGACAGTGCGGCACTCCCTCAGTACTGACCCTCTGACAGTGCGGCACTCCCTCAGTACTGACCCTCTGACAGTGCAGCACTCCCTCAGTACTGACCCTCTGACAGTGCAGCACTCCCTCAGTACTGACCCTCTGACAGTGCGGCACTCCCTCAGTACTGACCCTCTGACAGTGCGGCACTCCCTCAGTACTGACTCTCTGACAGTGCGTCACTCCCTCAGTACTGACCCTCTGACAGTGCAGCATTCCCTCAGTACTGACCCTCTGACAGTGCAGCACTCCCTCCGTACTGACCCTCTGACAGTGCGGCACTCCCTCAGTACTGACCCTCTGACAGTGCAGCACTCCCTCAGTACTGACCCTCTGACAGTGCAGCACTCCCTCAGTACTGACCCTCTGACAGTGCGGCACTCACTCAGTACTGACCCTCTGACAGTGTAGCACTCCCTCAGTACTGACCCTCTGACAGTGCAGCGCTCCCTCAGTACTGACCCTCTGACACTGCGGCACTCCCTCAGTACTGACTCTCTGACAGTGCGGCACTCCCTCAGTACTGACCCTCTGACAGTGCGGCTCTCCCTCAGTACTGACCCTCTGACAGTGCAGCGCTCCCTCAGTACTGACCCTCTGACACTGCGGCACTCCCTCAGTACTGACTCTCTGACAGTGCAGCTCTCCCTCAATACTGACCCTCTGACAGTGCAGCACTCCCTCAGTACTGACCCTCTGACAGTGCGGCACTCCCTCAGTACTGACCCTCTGACAGTGCGGCTCTCCCTCAGTACTGACCCTCTGACAGTGCGGCACTCCCTCAGTACTGACCCTCTGACAGTGCGGCACTCCCTCAGTACTGACCCTCTGTCAGTGCGGCTCTCCCTCAGTACTGACCCTCTGACAGTGCGGCGCTCCCTCAGTACTGACCCTCTGACACTGCGGCACTCCCTCAATACTGACCCTCTGACAGTGCAGCACTCCCTCAGTACTGACCCTCTGACAGTGCGGCACTCCCTCAGTACTGACCCTCTGACAGTGCGGCACTCCCTCAGTACTGACCCTCTGACAGTGCGGCACTCCCTCAGTACTGACCCTCTGACAGTGCGGCACTCCCTCAGTACTGACCCTCTGACACTGCGGCACTCCCTCAGTACTGACCCTCTGACAGTGCGGCACTCCCTCAGTACTGACCCTCCGACAGTGCAGCACTCCCTCAGTACTGACCCTCTGACAGTGCGGCACTCCCTCAGTACTGACCCTCTGACAGTGCGGCACTCCCTCAGTACTGACCCTCTGACAGTGCAGCACTCCCTCAGTACTGACCCTCTGACAGTGCGGCACTCCCTCAATACTGACCCTCTGACAGTGCGGCACTCCCTCAGTACTGACTCTCTGACAGTGCAGCACTCCCTCAGTACTGACCCTCTGACAGTGCGGCACTCCCTCAGTACTGACCCTCTGACAGTGCAACACAACCTCAGTACTGACCCTCTGACAGTGCGGCACTCCCTCAGTACTGACCCTCTGACAGTGCAGCACTCCCTCAGTACTGACCCTCTGACAGTGCAGCACTCCCTCAGTACTGACCCTCTGACAGTGCGGCACTCCCTCAGTACTGACCCTCTGACAGTGCGGCATTCCCTCAGTACTGACCCTCTGACAGTGCAGCACTCCCTCAGTACTGACCCTCTGACAGTGCGGCACTCCCTCAGTACTGACCCTCTGACAGTGCAGCACTCCCTCAGTACTGACCCTCTGACAGTGCAACACAACCTCAGTACTGACCCTCTGACAGTGCGGCACTCCCTCAGTACTGACCCTCTGACAGTGCGGCACTCCCTCAGTACTGACCCTCTGACAGTGCGGCACTCCCTCAGTACTGACCCTCTGACAGTGCGGCACTCCCTCAGTACTGACCCTCTGACAGTGCGGCACTCCCTCAGTACTGACCCTCTGACAGTGCAGCACTCCCTCAGTACTGACCCTCTGACAGTGCGGCACTCCCTCAGTACTGACCCTCTGACAGTGCAGCACTCCCTCAGTACTGACCCTCTGACAGTGCAGCACTCCCTCAGTACTGACCCTCTGACAGTGCAGCACTCCCTCAGTACTGACCCTCTGACAGTGCGGCACTCCCTCAGTACTGACCCTCTGACAGTGCGGCACTCCCTCAGCACTGACCCTCTGACAGTGCGGCACTCCCTCAGTACTGACCCTCTGACAGTGCAGCACTCCCTCAGTACTGACCCTCTGACAGTGCGGCTCTCCCTCAGTACTGACCCTCTGACAGTGCGGCACTCCCTCAGTACTGACCCTCTGACAGTGCAGCACTCCCTCAGTACTGACCCTCTGACAGTGCGGCTCTCCCTCAGTACTGACTCTCTGACAGTGCGGCACTCCCTCAGTACTGACCCTCTGACAGTGCGGCACTCCCTCAGTACTGACCCTCTGACAGTGCAGCAGTCCCTCAGTACTGACCCTCTGACAGTGCAGCAGTCCCTCAGTACTGACCCTCTGACAGTGCGGCACTCCCTCAGTACTGACCCTCTGACAGTGCAGCAGTCCCTCAGTACTGACCCTCTGACAGTGCGGCACTCCCTCAGTACTGACCCTCTGACAGTGCGGCACTCCCTCAGTACTGACCCTCTGACAGTGCGGCACTCCCTCAGTACTGACCCTCTGACAGTGCAGCACTCCCTCAGTACTGACCCTCTGACAGTGCAGCACTCCCTCAGTACTGACCCTCTGACAGTGAGGCACTCCCTCAGTACTGACCCTCTGACAGTGCGGCTCTCCCTCAGTACTGACTCTCTGACAGTGCGGCACTCCCTCAGTACTGACCCTCTGACAGTGCGGCACTCCCTCAGTACTGACCCTCTGACAGTGCAGCAGTCCCTCAGTACTGACCCTCTGACAGTGCAGCAGTCCCTCAGTACTGACCCTCTGACAGTGCGGCACTCCCTCAGTACTGACCCTCTGACAGTGCAGCAGTCCCTCAGTACTGACCCTCTGACAGTGCGGCACTCCCTCAGTACTGACCCTCTGACAGTGCGGCACTCCCTCAGTACTGACCCTCTGACAGTGCGGCACTCCCTCAGTACTGACCCTCTGACAGTGCAGCACTCCCTCAGTACTGACCCTCTGACAGTGCAGCACTCCCTCAGTACTGACCCTCTGACAGTGAGGCACTCCCTCAGTACTGAACCTCTGACAGTATGGCACTCCCTCAGTACTGACCCTCTGACAGTGCGGCACTCCCTCAGTACTGACCCTCTGACAGTGCGGCGCTCCCTCAGTACTGACCCTCTGACAGTGCGGCACTCCCTCAGTACTGACCCTCTGACAGTGCGGCACTCCCTCAGTACTGACCCTCTGACAGTGAGGCACTCCCTCAGTACTGACTCTCTGACAGTGCAGCGCTCCCTCAGTACTGACCCTCTGACAGTGCAGCACTCCCTCAGTACTGACCCTCTGACAGTGCAGCACTCCCTCAGTACTGACCCTCTGACAGTGAGGCACTCCCTCAGTACTGAACCTCTGACAGTACGGCACTCCCTCAGTACTGACCCTCTGACAGTGCAGCACTCCCTCAGTACTGACCCTCTGACAGTGCAGCTCTCCCTCAGTACTGACCCTCTGACAGTGCAGCACTCCCTCAGTACTGACCCTCTGACAGTGCGGCACTCCCTCAGTACTGACCCTCTGACAGTGCAGCACTCCCTCAGTACTGACCCTCTGACAGTGCAGCACTCCCTCAGTACTGACCCTCTGACAGTGCGGCACTCCCTCAGTACTGACCCTCTGACAGTGCGGCACTCCCTCAGTACTGACCCTCTGACAGTGCAGCACTCCCTCAGTACTGACCCTCTGACAGTGCGGCACTCACTCAGTACTGACCCTCTGACAGTGCAGCGCTCCCTCAGTACTGACCCTCTGACAGTGCAGCTCTCCCTCAGTACTGACCCTCTGACAGTGCAGCTCTCCCTCAGTACTGACCCTCTGACAGTGCGGCACTCCCTCAGTACTGACCCTCTGACAGTGCAGCTCTCCCTCAGTACTGACCCTCTGACAGTGCGGCACTCCCTCAGTACTGACCCTCTGACAGTGCGGCACTCCCTCAGTACTGACCCTCTGACAGTGCAGCACTCCCTCAGTACTGACCCTCTGACAGTGCAGCACTCCCTCAGTACTGACCCTCTGACAGTGCGGCACTCCCTCAGTACTGACCCTCTGACAGTGCAGTACTCCCTCAGTACTGACCCTCTGACAGTGCGGCACTCCCTCAGTACTGACCCTCTGACAGTGCGGCACTCCCTCAGTACTGACCCTCTGACAGTGCGGCACTCCATCAGTACTGACCCTCTGACAGTGCGGCACTCCCTCAGTACTGACCCTCTGACAGTGCAGCACTCCCTCAGTACTGACCCTCTGACAGTGCAGCACTCCCTCAGTACTGACCCTCTGTGCGGCACTCCCTCTGTACTGACCCTCTGACAGTGCAGCACTCCCACAGTACTGACCCTCTGACAGTGCGGCACTCCCTCAGCACTGACCCTCTGACAGTGCGGCACTCCCTCAGTACTGACCCTCTGACAGTGCGGCACTCCCTCACAAATGACCCTCTGACAGTGCTGCACTCCCTCAGTACTGACCCTCTGACAGTGCGGCACTCCCTCAGTACTGACCCTCTGACAGTGCAGCACTCCCTCAGTACTGACCCTCTGACAGTGCGGCACTCCCTCAGTACTGACCCTCTGACAGTGCGGCACTCCCTCAGTACTGACCCTCTGACTGTGCGGCACTCCCTCAGTACTGACCCTCTGACAGTGCAGCACTCCCTCAGTACTGACCCTCTGACAGTGCGGCACTCCCTCAGTACTGACCCTCTGACAGTGCAGCACTCCCTCAGTACTGACCCTCTGACAGTGCAGCACTCCCTCAGTACTGACCCTCTGACAGTGCAGCACTCCCTCAGTACTGACCCTCTGACAGTGCGGCTCTCCCTCAGTACTGACCCTCTGACAGTGCAGCACTCCCTCAGTACTGACCCTCTGACAGTGCGGCACTCCCTCAGTACTGACCCTCTGACAGTGCGGCACTCGCTCAGTACTGACCCTCTGACAGTGCAGCACTCCCTCAGTACTGACCCTCTGACAGTGCAGCTCTCCCTCAGTACTGACCCTCTGACAGTGCAGCTCTCCCTCAGTACTGACCCTCTGACAGTGCAGCACTCCCTCAGTACTGACCCTCTGACAGTGCGGCACTCCCTCAGTACTGACCCTCTGACAGTGCAGCACTCCCTCAGTACTGACCCACTGACAGTGCAGCGCTCCCTCAGTACTGACCCTCTGACAGTGCGGCACTCCCTCAGTACTGACCCTCTGACAGTGCGGCGCTCCCTCAGTACTGACCCTCTGACAGTGCAGCACTCCCTCAGTACTGACCCTCTGACACTGCAGCACTCCCTCAGTACTGACCCTCTGACAGTGCGGCGCTCCCTCAGTACTGACCCTCTGACAGTGCGGCACTCCTTCAGTACCGACCCTCTGACAGTGCGGCACTCCCTCAGTACTGACCCTCTGACACTGCAGCACTCCCTCAGTACTGACCCTCTGACAGAGCGGCACTCCCTCAGTACTGACCCTCTGACAGTGCGGCACTCCTTCAGTACCGACCCTCTGACAGTGCGTCACTCCCTCAGTACTGACCCTCTGACAGTGCAGCACTCCCTCAGTACTGACCCTCTGACAGTGCGGCACTCCCTCAGTACTGACCCTCTGACAGTGCGGCACTCCCTCAGTACTGACCCTCTGACCGTGCGGCACTCTCTCAGTACTGACCCTCTGACAGTGCGGCACTCCCTCAGTACTGACCCTCTGACAGTGCAGCACTCCCTCAGTACTGACCCTCTGACAGTGCAGCATTCCCTCAGTACTGACCCACTGACAGTGCGGCACTCCCTCAGTACTGACCCTCTGACAGTGCGGCACTCCCTCAGTACTGACCCGCTGACCGTGCAGCACTCCCTCAGAACTGACCCTCTGACAGTGCAGCACTCCCTCAGTACTGACCCTCTGACAGTGCAGCACTCCCTCAGTACTGACCCTCTGACAGTGCGGCAAACCCTTAGTACTGACCCTCTGACAGTGCAGCACTCCCTCAGCACTGACCCTCTGACAGTGCAGCACTCCCTCAGTACTGACCCTCTGACAGTGCAGCACTCCCTCAGTACTGACCCGCTGACCGTGCAGCACTCCCTCAGAACTGACCCTCTGACAGTGCAGCACTCCCTCAGTACTGACCCTCTGACAGTGCAGTACTCCCTCAGTACTGACCCTCTGACAGTGCGGCAAACCCTTAGTACTGACCCTCTGACAGTGCAGCACTCCCTCAGCACTGACCCTCTGACAGTGCAGCACTCCCTCAGTACTGACCCTCTGACAGTGCGGCACTCCCTCAGTACTGACCCTCTGACAGTGCGGCACTCCCTCAGTACTGACCCTCTGACAGTGCCGCACTCCCTCAGTACTGACCCTCTGACAGTGCAGCACTCCC
Source organism: Scyliorhinus torazame (assembly GCF_047496885.1). Classification (NCBI taxonomy): domain Eukaryota; kingdom Metazoa; phylum Chordata; class Chondrichthyes; order Carcharhiniformes; family Scyliorhinidae; genus Scyliorhinus; species Scyliorhinus torazame. Next base: position 374,516,380 of record NC_092710.1, on the reverse strand, counting down.
TCAGTACTGACCCTCTGACAGTGCAGCACTCCCTCAGTACTGACCCTCTGACAGTGCGGCGCTCCCTCAGTACTGACCCTCTGACAGTGCAGCACTCCCTCAGTACTGACCCTCTGACAGTGCAGCACTCCCTCAGTACTGACCCTCTGACAGTGCAGCACTCCCTCAGTACTGACCCTCTGACAGTGCCGCACTCCCTCAGTACTGACCCTCTGACAGTGCGGCACTCCCTCAGTACTGACCTCTGACAGTGCGGCGCTCCCTCAGTACTGACCCTCTGACAGTGCGGCGCTCCCTCAGTACTGACCCTCTGACAGTGCGGCACTCCCTCAGTACTGACCCTCTGACAGTGCAGCACTCCCTCAGTACTGACCCTCTGACAGTGCAGCACTCCCTCAGTACTGACCCTCTGACACTGCAGCACTCCCTCAGTACTGACCCTCTGACAGTGCGGCACTCCCTCAGTACTGACCCTCTGACAGTGCGGCACTCCCTCAGTACTGACCATCACACAGTGCGGAACTCCCTCAGTACTGACCCTCTGACAGTGCAGCACTCCCTCAGTACTGACCCTCTGACAGTGCAGCACTCCCTCAGTACTGACCCTCTGACACTGCAGCACTCCCTCAGTACTGACCCTCTGACAGTGCGGCACTCCCTCAGTACTGACCCTCTGACAGTGCGGCACTCCCTCAGTACTGACCATCACACAGTGCGGAACTCCCTCAGTACTGACCCTCTGACAGTGCGGCACTCCCTCAGTACTGACCCTCTGACACTGCAGCACTCCCTCAGTACTGACTCTCTGACAGTGCGGCACTCCCTCAGTACTGACCCTCTGACAGTGCGGCACTCCCTCAATACTGACCCTCTGACAGTGCGGCACTCCCTCAGTACTGACCATCACACAGTGCGGAACTCCCTCAGTACTGACCCTCTGACAGTGCGGCACTCCCTCAGTACTGACTCTCTGACAGTGCGGCACTCCCTCAGTACTGACCCTCTGACAGTGCGGCACTCCCTCAGTACTGACCCTCTGATAGTGCGGCACTCCCTCAGTACTGACCATCACACAGTGCGGAACTCCCTCAGTACTGACCCTCTGACTGTGCGGCACTCCCTCAGTACTGACTCTCTGACAGTGCAGCACTCACTCAGTACTGACTCTCTGACAGTGCGGCACTCCCTCAGTACTGACCCTCTGACTGTGCGGCACTCCCTCAGTACTGACTCTCTGACAGTGCAGCACTCACTCAGTACTGACCCTCTGACAGTGCAGCACTCCCTCAGTACTGACACTCTGACAGTGCGGCACTCCCTCAGTACTAACCCTCTGACAGTGCGGCACTCACTCAGTACTGACCCACTGACAGTGCAGCACTCCCTCAGTAATGACCCTCTGACAGTGCAGCACTCCCTCAGTACTGACCCTCTGACAGTGCGGCACTCACTCAGTACTGACCCTCTGACAGTGCAGCGCTCCCTCAGTACTGACCCTCTGACAGTGTGGCACTCCCTCAGCACTGACCCTCTGACAGTGCGGCACTCCCTCAGTACTGACCCTCTGACAGTGCGGCACTCCCTCAGTACTGACCCTCTGACAGTGCAGCACTCCCTCAGTACTGACCCACTGACAGTGCGGCACTCCCTCAGTACTGACCCTCTGACAGTGCGACACTCCCTCAGTACTGACCCTCTGACAGTGCGGCACTCCCTCAGTACTGACCCTCTGACAGTGCGGCACTCCCTCAGTACTGACCCTCTGACATAGCAGCACTCCCTCAGTACTGACTCTCTGACAGTGCGGCACTCCCTCAGTACTGACCCTCTGACAGTGCAGCACTCCCTCAGTACTGACCCTCTGATAGTGCAGCACTCCCTCAGTACTGACCCTCTGACAGTGCGGCACTCCCTCAGTACTGACTCTCTGACAGTGCGGCACTCCCTCAGTACTGACCCTCTGACAGTGCTGCACTCCCTCAGTACTGACCCTCTGACAGTGCGGCACTCCCTCAGTACTGACCCTCTGACAGTGCGGCACTCCCTCAGTACTGACCCTCTGACAGTGCGGCACTCCCTCAGTACTGACCCTCTGACAGTGCAGCACTCCCTCAGTATAGACCCTCTGACTGTGCGGCGCTCCCTCAGTACTGACCCTCTGACAGTGCGGCACTCCCTCAGTATAGACCCTCTGACAGTGCGGCACTCCCTCAGTACTGACCCTCTGACAGTGCAGCACTCCCTCAGTACTGACCCTCTGACAGTGCTGCACTCCCTCAGTACTGACCCTCTGACAGTGCTGCACTCCCTCAGTACTGACCCTCTGACAGTGCAGCTCTCCCTCAGTACTGACCCTCTGACAGTGCGTCACTCCCTCAGCTCTGTGCCAAGTGTAGGTGTGGAGTAGTTTGTGCAGATTAAGGAGAAATGACTGCTGACCTGCCCATTAACAGTGACCATGTGTTGAATGTTTGGTTTTATTTGTGCCCAGGTGGTAGTGATGCTCCGTAAACACATTCCTCGCTGCAGGACCGAGCTGAAGGTGATGGCAGAGCGGGGAGAAGGATCGAAGCTGACAGCCGGGGGCTTGGGGGAAGTCCCAGCCAGAACAGCTGCAGACAGTGAAGAGGAGGACGTATCCGGAGAGATTGAGACTTCTGGCGAAGATGGTGAGAGCGGCTCGTCAGGGAGTGAGGATTCGGAGACCAGTTCTTCACTGGTTGATGGTCAGGGTGCCCAGTCCATTCAGGAGGGTGAGTGACACGTTTGTGCAGTTGTCACTGCTCGGGTCCAGCAAGCGCATTGCTTTAACCGTCATTGTGACAGCCATTCTCCTCATGTGCCCTTTACCCCTGCCGTCAATCACCTGACATCTCTGCCCTCTGCCAGAGGGTCTGGACCATTCTCGGTACTCCCACACCATTGTGGAAGTTGAGCTGGAGGATTTGTTTTATTGCTGTTAATCGACATAATCACAGCGCTCGGTCCCTCTTTCTGTCACCGCAGCCGTGAGCTGTACAAGCCCATCCACGGGAGCAAACTCCTGCTCAAATTCACAGAACCACAGAATCCCCACCGTGCAGAAGGAGGCCATTCGGCCCATCGAGTCTGCACCAGCCCTTACGAAATAGCCCCCCACTCAAGCCCACGCCTCCACCCTATCCCTTTAACCCAGAAGCACCTCCTAACCTTTCTGACACTAAGGGCAATTTAGCACGGCCAATCCACCCAACCTGCACATCTTTGGACTGTGGGAGGAAACCGGAGCACCCGGAGGAAACCCACGCACACACGGGGAGAACGTGCAGACTCCGCACAGACAGTGACCCAAGCCGGGAATCGAACCTGGGACCCTGGCGCTGTGAAGCCACAGTGCTAACCACTGCGCTACCGTGCCGCCCTAAGTTTCCTCCCACAAGTCCCGAAAGATGTGCTGTTGGTGAATTGGACATTCTGAATTCTCCCTCCGTGTACCCGAACAGGTGCCGGAATGTGGCGACTAGGGGCAGGCCCAAACTCTCTCCCCACCCTGCCACCCTCTCTCCCCACCCTGCCCTCCCTTTCCCCAACCTGGCCCCCCCCCCCCTCTCCCTGCCCTCAGCTAGTTTGACACAACAACAGCAATTATATAATTTTTTGGATAGTCAAGAGGCTTGTTCCCAGGGTAGAGGGGTCAATTACTAGGCGGCATAGGTTTAAGGTGAGAGGGGCAAGGTTTAGAGTAGATGTACGAGGCAAGTTTTTTACGCAGAGGGTAGTGGGTGCCTGGAACTCACTACCGGAGGAGGTAGTGGAAGCAGGGACGATAGGGACATTTAAGGGGCATCTTGACAAATACATGAATAGGATGGGAATAGAAGGATACGGACCCAGGAAGTGTAGAAGATTGTAGTTTAGTCGGGCAGCATGGTCGGCGCGGGCTTGGAGGGCCGAAGGGCCTGTTCCTGTGCTGTACTTTTCTTTGTTCTTTGTTTGTTAAATCTAAGTGATTGTAGATTTAGATTTGCTGAATTTCAGCGTCCCTTGCCGGTCTCCATTTACTTTCCACCTGCTCCCTTCTTTTCAAATATCCTCTCCAACTGCGTTAATCGCCGGGTGTTTGAGTTCATGTTGGGGGAGCTCACATCCCCAGCTGCTGTCGGCAGGTTCTGAAGCAACATCTCTGAGTGGGCCCACACTGATTGAATCTCTGCTGTAATTCTCCAGAACTTTCCACCCTCTCCTTCGAGCAGCTTCAGGAGCTACAGAGCAAAGTTGGGCTCAAGGTTTATAACCAGGTGGCATACGGGCCGAGGAAAGGGGATGGCCAAGCGAAAAGGAAACGGCCCCACAAAAACAGGTAATGCTGCGTACGTGTCTGGGCCCGCCCCGTCCTGGGGCATCGGTACATCACAGCTCGCTTTTGTACCAACACAGACCCCCGTCCCGTCACCGTGTGGGGGAATCACAGACCCCCGTCCCGTCACCGTGTGGGGGAATCACAGACCCCCGTCCCATCACCGTCTGGGGGAATCACAGACGCAGACCCCCGTCCCGTCACCGTGTGGGGGAATCACAGACACAGACCCCCGTCCCGTCACCGTGTGGGGAATCACAGACACAGACCCCCGTCCCATCACCGTGTGGGGGAATCACAGACACCCGTCCCATCACCGTCTGGGGGAATCACAGACACAGACCCCCGTCCCATTACCATGTGGGGGAATCACAGACACAGACCCCGTCCCGTCACCGTGTGGGGGAATCACAGACCCCCGTCCCGTCACCGTGTGGGGGAATCACAGACCCCCGTCCCATCACCGTGTCGGGGAATCACAGACTCCGTCCCATCACCGTGTGGGGTAATCACAGACGCAGACCTCCGTCCCATCACCGTGTGGGGGAATCACAGACCCCGTCCCATCACCGTGTGGGGAATCACAGACCCCCGTCCCATCACCGTGTGGGGGAATCACAGACACAGATCCCCGTCCCATCACCATGTGGGGGAATCACAGACCACCGTCCCATCACCGTGTGGGGGAATCAAAGACACAGACCCCAGTCCCATCACCGTGTGGGGGAATCACAGACCCAGTCCCCTCACCGTGTGGGGGAATCACAGACACAGACCCCCGTCCCATCACCGTGTGGGGGAATCACAGACACAGACCCCCGTCCCATCACCATGTGGGGGAATCACAGACCCCCGTCCCATCACCGTGTGGGGGAATCACAGACACAGACCCCCGTCCCATCACCGTGTGGGGGAATCACAGACACAGACCCACGTCCCGTCACCATGTGGGGGAAATCACAGACCCCCGTCCCACCGTGGGGGGGAATCACAGACCCCCGTCACATCACCGTGTGGGGGAATCACAGACCCACGCCCATCACCGTGTGGGGGAATCACAGACCCCCGTCCCATAACCTTGTGGGGAAATCACAGACACAGACCCCTGTCCAATCACCGTGTGGGAAAATCACAGACACCCGTCCCATCACCGTGTGGGGTAATAACAGACCCCCGTCCCATCACCGTTTGGGGGAATCAAAGACACTGACCCCCGTCCCGTCACCGTGTGGGGGAATCACAGACCCCCGTCCCATCACCGTGTGGGGGAATCACAGACACAGACCCCCGTCCCATCACCGTGTGGGGGAATCACAGACCCCCGTCCCATCACCGTGTGGGGGAATCACAGACACAGACCCCCGTCCCATCACCGTGTGGGGTAATAACAGACCCCCGTCCCATCACCGTTTGGGGGAATCAAAGACACTGACCCCCGTCCCGTCACCGTGTGGGGGAATCACAGACCCCCGTCCCATCACCGTGTGGGGGAATCACAGACACAGACCCCCGTCCCATCACCGTGTGGGGAAATCACAGACCCCGTCCCATCACCGTGTGGGGGAATCAAATACATAGACCCCAGTCCCATCACCGTGTGGGGGAATCACAGACCCGTCCCATCACCGTGTGGGGTAATCACAGACCCCCGTCCCATCACCGTGTGGGGGAATCACAGACACAGACCCCCGTCCCATCACCGTGTGGGGGAATCACAGACCCCGTCCCATCACCGTGTGGGGGAATCAAAGACATAGACCCCAGTCCCATTACCATGTGGGGGAATCACAGAGCCCCGTCCCATCACCGTGTGGGGGAATCACAGAGCCCCGTCCCATCACCGTGTGGGGTAATCACAGACCCCCGTCCCATCACCGTGTGGGGGAATCACAGAGCCCCGTCCCATCACCGTGTGGGGGAATCACAGAGCCCCGTCCCATCACCGTGTGGGGTAATCACAGACCCCCGTCCCATCACCGTGTGGGGGAATCACAGACACAGACCCCCGTCCCATCACCGTGTGGGGGAATCACAGACCCCGTCCCATCACCGTGTGGGGGAATCAAAGACATAGACCCCAGTCCCATTACCATGTGGGGGAATCACAGAGCCCCGTCCCATCACCGTGTGGGGGAATCACAGACACAGACCCCCGTCCCATCACCGTGTGGGGGAATCACAGAGCCCCGTCCCATCACCGTGTGGGGGAATCACAGACACAGACCCCCGTCCCATCACCATGTGGGGGAATCACAGACCCCCGTCCCATCACCGTGTGGGGGAATCACAGACACAGACCCACGTCCCGTCACCATGTGGGGGAAATCACAGACCCCCGTCCCACCGTGGGGGGGAATCACAGACCCCCGTCACATCACCGTGTGGGGGAATCACAGACACAGACCCACGTCCCATCACCGTGTGGGGGAATCACAGACCCACGCCCATCACCGTGTGGGGGAATCACAGACCCCCGTCCCATAACCTTGTGGGGAAATCACAGACACAGACCCCTGTCCAATCACCGTGTGGGAAAATCACAGACACCCGTCCCATCACCGTGTGGGGTAATAACAGACCCCCGTCCCATCACCGTTTGGGGGAATCAAAGACACTGACCCCCGTCCCGTCACCGTGTGGGGGAATCACAGACCCCGTCCCATCACCGTGTGGGGGAATCACAGACACAGACCCCCGTCCCGTCACCGTGTGGGGGAATCACAGACACAGACCCCCGTCCCGTCACCGTGTGGGGGAATCACAGACACAGACACCCGTCCCATCACCGTGTGGGGGAATCACAGACACAGACCCCCGTCCCATCACCGTGTGGGGGAATCACAGAGCCCCGTCCCATCACCGTGTGGGGGAATCACAGACACAGACCCCCAACCCATCACCATGTGGGGGAATCACAGACGCAGACACCCGTCTCATCACCGTGTGGGGGAATCACAGACCCCCGTCCCATCACCGAGTGGGGGAATCACAGACACAGACCCCCGTCACCGTGTGGGGGAATCACAGACCCCCGTCCCATCACCGTGTGGTGGAATCACAGACACAGACCCCCGCCCCATCACCGTGTGGGGAAATCACAGACACCCGTCCCGTCACCGTGTGGGGGAATCACAGACACCCGTCCCAACGTGTGGGGGAATCACAGACACAGACCCCCGTCCCATCACCGTGTGGGGGAATCACAGACACTGACCCCCATCCCGTCACCATGTGGGGGAAATCACAGACCCCCGTCCCACCGTGTGGGGGAATCACAGACCCCCGTCACATCACCGTGTGGGGGAATCACAGACCCCCCGTCCCATCACCGTGTGGGGGAATCACAGACACAGACCCACGTCCCATCACCGTGTGGGGGAATCACAGGCACAGACCCCCGTCCCGTCACCGTGTAGGGGAATCACAGACCCCTGTCCTGTCACCGTGTAGGGGAATCACAGACCCCCGTCCCATCACCGTGTGGGGGAATCACAGACACAGACCCACGTCCCATCACCGTGTGGGGGAATCACAGACTCCGTCCCATCACCGTGTGGGGTAATCACAGACGCAGACCCCCGTCCCATCACCGTGTGGGGGAATCACAGACGCAGACCCGCGTCCCATCACCGTGTGGGGGAATCACAGACCCCGTCCCATCACCGTGTGGGGGAATCACAGACCCCCGTCCCATCACCGTGTGGGGGAATCACAGACACAGACCCCCGTCCCATCACCGTGTGGGGGAATCACAGACACAGACCCCCGTCCCATCACCGTGTGGGGGAATCACAGACACAGACCCCCGTCCCATCACCGTGTGGGGGAATCACAGAGCCCCGTCCCATCACCGTGTGGGGGAATCACAGACACAGACCCCCAACCCATCACCGTGTGGGGGAATCACAGACACAGACCCCCGTCCCATCACCGTGTGGGGGAATCACAGACTCCCGTCCCATTACCGTGTGGTGGAATCACAGACACAGACCCCCGTCCCATCACCGTGTGGGGGAATCACAGACACAGACTCCCGTCCCATTACCGTGTGGTGGAATCACAGACACAGACCCCCGTCCCATCACCGTGTGGTGGAATCACAGACACAGACCCCCGTCCCATCACCGTGTGGGGGAATCACAGACTCCCGTCCCATTACCGTGTGGTGGAATCACAGACACAGACCCCGTCCCATCACCGTGTGAGGAATCACAGACACAGACCACGTCCCATCACCGTGTGAGGAATCACAGACGCAGACCCCCGTCCCATCACTGTGTGGGGGAATCACAGACCCCCGTCCCATCACCGTGTGGGGGAATCACAGAAACCGACCCCCGTTCCGTCACCGTGTAGGGGAATCACAGACCCCTGTCCCATCACTGTGTGGGGTAATCACAGACCCCCGTCCCATCACCGTGTGGGGGAATCACAGACGCAGACCCCCGTCCCATCACTGTGTGGGGGAATCACAGACCCCTGTCCTGTCACCGTGTGGGGGAATCACAGACACAGACCCCCGTCCCATCACCGTGTGAGGAATCACAGACGCAGACCCCCGTCCCATCACTGTGTGGGGTAATCACAGACCCCCGTCCCATCACCGTGTGGGGGAATCACAGACGCAGACCCCCGTCCCATCACTGTGTGGGGGAATCACAGACCCCTGTCCTGTCACCGTGTGGGGGAATCACAGACACAGACCCCCGTCCCATCACCGTGTGAGGAATCACAGACACAGACCCCCGTCCCATCACCGTGTGAGGAATCACAGACGCAGACCCCCGTCCCATCATTTTGTGTAGGAATCACATACCCCCGTCCCATCACCGTGTGGGGGAATCACAGAAACCGACCCCCGTTCCGTCACCGTGTAGGGGAATCACAGACTCCTGTCCTGTCACCGTGTGGGGGAATCCGAGACCCCCGTCACATCACCGTGTGGGGGAATCACAGAAACCGACCCCCGTTCCGTCACCGTGTAGGGGAATCACAGACTCCTGTCCTGTCACCGTGTGGGGGAATCACAGACCCCCGTCCCATCACCGTGTAGGGGAATCACAGACTCCTGTCCTGTCACCGTGTGGGGGAATCACAGACCCCTGTCCCATCACCGTGTGGGGGAATCACAGACCCCCGTCCCATCACCGTGTGGGGGAATCACAGAAACCGACCCCCGTTCCGTCACCGTGTGGGGGAATCACAGACACAGACCCCCGTCCCATCACCGTGTGGGGGAATCACAGACCCCGTCCCATCACCGTGTGGGGGAATCAAAGACATAGACCCCAGTCCCATTACCATGTGGGGGAATCACAGAGCCCCGTCCCATCACCGTGTGGGGTAATCACAGACCCCCGTCCCATCACCGTGTGGGGGAATCACAGACACAGACCCCCGTCCCATCACCGTGTGGGGGAATCACAGACCCCGTCCCATCACCGTGTGGGGGAATCAAAGACATAGACCCCAGTCCCATTACCATGTGGAGGAATCACAGAGCCCCGTCCCATCACCGTGTGGGGGAATCACAGACACAGACCCCCGTCCCATCACCGTGTGGGGGAATCACAGACACAGACCCCCGTCCCATCACCGTGTGGGGGAATCACAGACACAGACCCCCGTCCCATCACCGTGTGGGGGAATCACAGACACAGACCCCCGTCCCATCACCGTGTGGGGGAATCACAGAGCCCCGTCCCATCACCGTGTGGGGGAATCACAGACACAGACCCCCAACCCATCACCATGTGGGGGAATCACAGACGCAGACACCCGTCTCATCACCGTGTGGGGGAATCACAGACCCCCGTCCCATCACCGAGTGGGGGAATCACAGACACAGACCCCCGTCACCGTGTGGGGGAATCACAGACCCCCGTCACCGTGTGGGGGAATCACAGACCCCCGTCCCATCACCGTGTGGGGGAATCACAGACCCCCGTCCCATCACCGTGTGGGGGAATCACAGAAACCGACCCCCGTTCCGTCACCGTGTAGGGGAATCACAGACCCCTGTCCTGTCACCGTGTGGGGGAATCACAGACCCCCGTCCCATCACCGTGTGGGGGAATCACAGACCCCCGTCCCATCACCGTGTGGGGGAATCACAGACGCAGACCCCCGTCCCATCACTGTGTGGGGGAATCACAGACCCCTGTCCTGTCACCGTGTGGGGGAATCACAGACACAGACCCCCGTCCCATCACCGTGTGAGGAATCACAGACGCAGACCCCCGTCCCATCACTGTGTGTGGGAATCACATACCCCCGTCCCATCACCGTGTGGGGGAATCACAGAAACCGACCCCCGTTCCGTCACCGTGTAGGGGAATCACAGACTCCTGTCCTGTCACCGTGTGGGGGAATCAGAGACCCCCGTCACATCACCGTGTGGGGGAATCACAGAAACCGACCCCCGTTCCGTCACCGTGTAGGGGAATCACAGACTCCTGTCCTGTCACCGTGTGGGGGAATCACAGACCCCCGTCCCATCACCGTGTAGGGGAATCACAGACTCCTGTCCTGTCACCGTGTGGGGGAATCACAGACCCCTGTCCCATCACCGTGTGGGGGAATCACAGACCCCCGTCCCATCACCGTGTGGGGGAATCACAGAAACCGACCCCCGTTCCGTCACCGTGTAGGGGAATCACAGACTCCTGTCCTGTCACCGTGTGTGGGAATCACAGACCCCCGTCACATCACCGTGTAGGGGAATCACAGAAACCGACCCCCGTTCCGTCACCGTGTGGGGGAATCACAGACTCCTGTCCTGTCACCGTGTAGGGGAATCACAGACCCCCGTCCCGTCACCGTGTGGGGGAATCACAGACACAGACCCCCGTCCCATCACCGTGTGGGGGAATCACAGACACAGGCCCCCGTCCCATCACCGTGTGGGGGAATCACAGACACAGACCCATCACCGTGTGGGGGAATCACAGACCCCCGTCACATCACCGTGTGGGGGAATCACAGACCCCCGTCACATCACCGTGTGGGGGAATCACAGACTCCTGTCCTGTCACCGTGTGGGGGAATCACAGACTCCTGTCCTGTCACCGTGTGGGGGAATCACAGACCCCCGTCCCGTCACCGTGTGGGGGAATCACAGACCCCCGTCCCATCGCCGAGTGGGGGAATCACAGACACAGACCCCCGTCACATCACCGTGTGGGGGAATCACAGACCCCCGTCCCATCACCGTGTGGGGGAATCACAGACTCCTGTCCTGTCACCGTGTGGGGGAATCACAGACCCCCGTCCCATCACCGTGTGAGGAATCACAGACGCAGACCCCCGTCCCATCACTGTGTGGGGGAATCACAGACCCCCGTCCCATCACCGTGTGGGGGAATCACAGAAACCGACCCCCGTTCCGTCACCGTGTAGGGGAATCACAGACTCCTGTCCTGTCACCGTGTGGGGGAATCACAGACCCCCGTCACATCACCGTGTAGGGGAATCACAGAAACCGACCCCCGTTCCGTCACCGTGTGGGGGAATCACAGACTCCTGTCCTGTCACCGTGTAGGGGAATCACAGACCCCTGTCCTGTCACCGTGTGGGGGAATCACAGACCCCTGTCCCATCACCGTGTGGGGGAATCACAGACACAGACTCCCGTCCCATCACCGTGTGGTGGAATCACAGACACAGACCCCCGTCCCATCACCGTGTGGGGGAATCACAGACTCCTGTCCTGTCACCGTGTGGGGGAATCACAGACCCCCGTCCCATCACCGTGTGGGGGAATCACAGACCCCCGTCCCATCACCGTGTGGGGGAATCACAGACCCCCGTCCCATCACCGTGTGGGGGAATCGCAGACCCCCGTCCCATCACCGTGTGGGGGAATCACAGACACTGACCCCCGTCCCATCACCGTGTGGGGGAATCGCAGACCCCCGTCCCATCACCGTGTGGGGGAATCACAGACACTGACCCCCGTCCCATCACCGTGTGGGGGAATCGCAGACCCCCGTCCCATCACCGTGTGGGGGAATCACAGACACAGACCCCCGTCCCATCACCGTGTGGTGGAATCACAGACACAGACCCCCGTCCCATCACCGTGTGGGGGAATGACAGACTCCTGTCCTGTCACCGTGTGGGGGAATCACAGACCCCCGTCCCATCACCGTGTGGGGGAATCACAGACACAGACCCCCGTCCCATCACCGTGTGGTGGAATCACAGACACAGACCCCCGTCCCATCACCGTGTGGGGGAATCACAGACTCCTGTCCTGTCACCGTGTGGGGGAATCACAGACCCCCGTCCTATCACCGTGTGGGGGAATCACAGACCCCCGTCCCATCACCGTGTGGGGGAATCACAGACCCCCGTCCCATCACCGTGTGGGGGAATCGCCTTGTGTGCTATTTCTAGAAGATGTTTGTTGTATTATATGAATTTGTAATGAGAAAGTTATGTGTGGTTCAATGTGATTTCTGATGCCTCAGTTGGTTGGTTCATCTCCACATTCCAGGTTCCTATAGATTCCTATTCTCTTCCTCCCAGGCCCATCGAGATGTCGACTAAACAGCCAGTGCCGTACCTGAGGAAGGTCGTCCCTGTGCAGAAACGGGTGAGTGTGGCATCAGGTAACTGAGCGGGCGTTCACGCAAAGCCGCTTTGGTCTCCACGCTGGTGCCAGTCTGGGTGGAGGAGGTTCTGCAGCTGACCGGATGTCCACCGGATAGATCAAATTACTGCGGTTGCTGGAATCTGAAACCAAAGAGAAAATGCTGGAAAATCTCAGCAGGTCTGGCAGCATCTGTGGGGAGAGAAAAGAGCGAACGTTTCGAGTCCGATGACTCTTTGTCAAAGCTACAGGCAGAGAAAGTGGGAAATATTTATACTGTGGAGTGAGAATGAAAGATGAGTCATAGCCACAGAAACCCAGGGAAACCGGGTGCTAATGGCCACAGAAACCCAGGGAAACCGGGTGCTAATGGCCACAGAAACCAAGGGAACAGAGTGCTAATGGCCACAGCAACCAAGGGGACAGAGTGCTAATGGCAGTCCCCAGAGAGGACAACAGATGTGAAAGGTCAAACAGCAGGGAAACTAACATCAGAGGATGAACTGTAGATGTGAGAGGGAGGAGAAGGGGGAAGCAAAGAGGAGAAAGGATAAAGGAAGATGGATAAGATTGGAGGGGGGGGGAATTAAATATATATTGAGAGAAAGAAATAGGCAAAGACAGTTGAAATGGGATGAAAACAAATGGGTCGAGGTGGAGCTGATCATCTGAAGTTGTTGAATTCGATGTTCAGGCCGGAAGATGCCTAACCGGAAGATGAGATGTTGTTCCTCCAGTTTGTGTTGAGCGTCACTGGAACATTGCAGCAGGCCAAGGACAGACATGTGGGCATGGGAGCAGGGTCTTGTGTTAAAATAGCAAGCAACGGGAAGGTCAGGGTCCTGAATGCGTACATAGAACATACAGTGCAGAAGAAAGCCATTCGGCCCATCGAGTCTGCACCGACCCACTTAAGCCCCTCACTTCCACCCTCTCCCCGTAACCCAATAACCCCTCCTAACCTTTTGGTCACTAAGGGCAATTTATTACGGCCAATCCACCTAACCTGCACGTCTTTGGACTGTGGGAGGAAACCGGAGCACCCGGAGGAAACCCACGCACACACGGGGAGAACATGCAGACTCCGCACAGACAGTGACTCAAGCCGGAATCGAACCTGGGACCCTGGAGCTGTGAAGCCACAGTGCTAACCCCTGTGCTACCATGCTGCCCACAGACGGAAGGTACTCAGCAAAGCGGTCACCCAGTCTGCGTTTGGTCTCTCTGATATCGAGGAGGCCACATTGGGAGCAGCGAATGCAGGAGACCAGACTGGTGACTGGAGTCACTGGAAAGTGAGACCAGACTGGTGACTGGAGTCACTGGAAAGTGAGACCAGACTGGTGACCGGAGTCACTGGAAAGTGAGACCAGACTGGTGACCGGAGTCACTGTGAAGTGAGACCAGACTGGTGACTGGAGTCACTGGAAAGTGAGACCAGACTGGTGACTGGAGTCACTGGAAAGTGAGACCAGACTGGTGACAGGAGTCACTGTGAAGTGAGACCAGACTGGTGACTGGAGTCACTGGAAAGTGAGACCAGACTGGTGACTGGAGTCACTGGAAAGTGACCAGACTGGTGACTGGAGTCACTGTGAAGTGAGACCAGACTGGTGACTGGAGTCACTGGAAAGTGACCAGACTGGTGACTGGAGTCACTGTGAAGTGAGACCAGACTGGTGACTGGAGTCACTGGAAAGTGAGACCAGACTGGTGACTGGAGTCACTGGAAAGTGAGACCAGACTGGTGACTGGAGTCACTGGAAAGTGAGACCAGACTGGTGACCGGAGTCACTGGAAAGTGAGACCAGACTGGTGACTGGAGTCACTGTGAAGTGAGACCAGACTGGTGACTGGAGTCACTGTAAAGTGAGACCAGACTGGTGACTGGAGTCACTGTGAAGTGAGACCAGACTGGTGACTGGAGTCACTGGAAAGTGAGACCAGACTGGTGACCGGAGTCACTGGAAAGTGAGACCAGACTGGTGACTGGAGTCACTGGAAAGTGACCAGACTGGTGACTGGAGTCACTGGAAAGTGAGACCAGACTGGTGACTGGAGTCACTGGAAAGTGAGACCAGACTGGTGACTGGAGTCACTGTGAAGTGAGACCAGACTGGTGACTGGAGTCACTGGAAAGTGAGACCAGACTGGTGACTGGAGTCACTGGAAAGTGAGACCAGACTGGTGACTGGAGTCACTGGAAAGTGAGACCAGACTGGTGACTGGAGTCACTGGAAAGTGACCAGACTGGTGACCGGAGTCACTGTAAAGTGACCAGACTGGTGACTGGAGTCACTGGAAAGTGAGACCAGACTGGTGACTGGAGTCACTGGAAAGTGAGACCAGACTGGTGACTGGAGTCACTGGAAAGTGAGACCAGACTGGTGACTGGAGTCACTGTGAAGTGAGACCAGACTGGTGACTGGAGTCACTGGAAAGTGAGACCAGACTGGTGACTGGAGTCACTGGAAAGTGAGACCAGACTGGTGACCGGAGTCACTGTAAAGTGAGACCAGACTGGTGACCGGAGTCACTGGAAAGTGAGACCAGACTGGTGACTGGAGTCACTGTGAAGTGAGACCAGACTGGTGACCGGAGTCACTGTAAAGTGAGACCAGACTGGTGACTGGAGTCACTGTAAAGTGAGACCAGACTGGTGACTGGAGTCACTGGAAAGTGAGACCAGACTGGTGACTGGAGTCACTGTGAAGTGAGACCAGACTGGTGACAGGAGTCACTGTGAAGTGAGACCAGACTGGTGACTGGAGTCACTGGAAAGTGAGACCAGACTGGTGACTGGAGTCACTGGAAAGTGAGACCAGACTGGTGACTGGAGTCACTGTAAAGTGAGACCAGACTGGTGACTGGAGTCACTGGAAAGTGAGACCAGACTGGTGACTGGAGTCACTGGAAAGTGAGACCAGACTGGTGACTGGAGTCACTGGAAAGTGAGACCAGACTGATGACTGGAGTCACTGGAAAGTGAGACCAGACTGGTGACTGGAGTCACTGGAAAGTGAGACCAGACTGGTGACTGGAGTCACTGGAAAGTGACCAGACTGGTGACCGGAGTCACTGTAAAGTGACCAGACTGGTGACTGGAGTCACTGGAAAGTGAGACCAGACTGGTGACTGGAGTCACTGGAAAGTGAGACCAGACTGGTGACTGGAGTCACTGGAAAGTGAGACCAGACTGGTGACTGGAGTCACTGTGAAGTGAGACCAGACTGGTGACCGGAGTCACTGGAAAGTGAGACCAGACTGGTGACTGGAGTCACTGTGAAGTGAGACCAGACTGGTGACCGGAGTCACTGGAAAGTGAGACCAGACTGGTGACTGGAGTCACTGTGAAGTGAGACCAGACTGGTGACTGGAGTCACTGTGAAGTGAGACCAGACTGGTGACTGGAGTCACTGGAAAGTGAGACCAGACTGGTGACTGGAGTCACTGTGAAGTGAGACCAGACTGGTGACTGGAGTCACTGTAAAGTGAGACCAGACTGGTGACTGGAGTCACTGTGAAGTGAGACCAGACTGGTGACTGGAGTCACTGTGAAGTGAGACCAGACTAGTGACTGGAGTGACCGGATTGTGGAAAGGTTCAGTGTGAGTCGCTGAGAGCTGGCCCATCGCAGGATGCAGCATTCTGGCTGCGGACCCTCAGTGTTGGGGATGGGGGGGGGTTGTGGACCCTCAGTGTTGGGGATGGGGGGGTTGTGGACCCTCAGTGTTGGGGATGGGGGGGGAGGGTTTGACCCTCAGTGTTGGGGATGGGGGCGGCTGTGGACCCTCAGTGTTGGGGATGGGGGGGGGGAGGGTTTGACCCTCCGTGTTGGGGATGGGGGGGAGGGTTTGACCCTCAGTGTTGGGGATGGGGGGGAGGGTTTGACCCTCAGTGTTGGGGATGGGGGGGAGGGTTTGACCCTCGGTGTTGGGGATGGAGGGGGGGCTGTGGACCCTCAGTGTTGGGGATGGGGGGGAGGGTTTGACCCTCCGTGTTGGGGATGGGGGGGCTGTGGACCCTCAGTGTTGGGGATGGGGGGGGAGGGTTTGACCCTCAGTGTTGGGGATGGAGGGGGGGCTGTGGACCCTCCGTGTTGGGGATGGGGGGGAAGGTTTGACGCTCAGTGTTGGGGATGGGGGGGAGGGTTTGACCCTCAGTGTTGGGGATGGGGGGGAGGGTTTGACCCTCGGTGTTGGGGATGGAGGGGGGGCTGTGGACCCTCAGTGTTAGGGATGGGGGGGAGGGTTTGACCCTCAGTGTTGGGGATGGGGGCGGCTGTGGACCCTCAGTGTTGGGGATGGGGGGGGGGAGGGTTTGACCCTCCGTGTTGGGGATGGGGGGGAGGGTTTGACCCTCAGTGTTGGGGATCGGGGGGGAGGGTTTGACCCTCAGTGTTGGGGATGGGGGGAGGGTTTGACCCTCGGTGTTGGGGATGGAGGGGGGGCTGTGGACCCTCAGTGTTGGGGATGGGGGGGAGGGTTTGACCCTCCGTGTTGGGGATGGGGGGGCTGTGGACCCTCAGTGTTGGGGATGGGGGGGGAGGGTTTGACCCTCAGTGTTGGGGATGGAGGGGGGGCTGTGGACCCTCCGTGTTGGGGATGGGGGGGAAGGTTTGACGCTCAGTGTTGGGGATGGGGGTGGCTGTGGACCCTCAGTGTTGGGGATGGGGGAGGGCTTGACCCTCAGTGTTGGGGATGGAGGGGGGGCTGTGGACCCTGTGTTGGGGATGGGGGGGAGGGTTTGACCCTCAGTGTTGGGGATGGGGGCGGCGGGTTTGACCCTCAGTGTTGGGGATGGGGGCGGCTGTGGCCCCTCAGTGTTGGGGATGGGGGGGCTGTGGACCCTCAGTGTTGGGGATGGGGGAGGGCTTGACCCTCAGTGTTGGGGATGGGGGCGGCTGTGGACCCTCAGTGTTGGGGATGGGGGGGGAGGGTTTGACCCTCAGTGTTGGGGATGGGGGGGAGGGTTTGACCCTCCGTGTTGGGGATGGGGGTGGAGGGTTTGACCCTCCGTGTTGGGAATGGGGGGGAGAGTTTGACCCTCAGTGTTGGGGATGGGGGCGGCTATGGACCCTCAGTGTTGGGGATGGGGGGGGTTTGACCCTCAGTGTTGGGGATGGGGGGGGTTTGACCCTCAGTGTTGGGGATGGGGGGGGTTGACCCTCAGTGTTGGGGATGGGGGAGGGTTGACCCTCCGTGTTGGGGATGGGGGGGCTGCGGACCCTCAGTGTTGGGGATGGGGGGGGGTTGTGGACCCTCAGTGTTGGGGATGGGGGCGGCTATGGACCCTCAGTGTTGGGGATGGGGGGGGTTTGACCCTCAGTGTTGGGGATGGGGGGGGTTTGACCCTCAGTGTTGGGGATGGGGGGGGTTTGACCCTCAGTGTTGGGGATGGGGGGGGGTTGACCCTCAGTGTTGGGGATGGGGGGGTTGTGGACCCTCAGTGTTGGGGATGGGGGGGGTTGTGGACCCTCAGTGTTGGGGATGGGGGGGGATTGTGGACCCTCAGTGTGTCTCTCTCCCCCTTTCACCCTCTCTCTTTCTCTCCCTGTCTCCCTCTCTCTCTCTCCCACTTTCCTCCTCTCTCTCTCTCCCTGTCTCTCTCTCCCACTTTCCTCCTCTTTCTCACTTTCCTCCTCTCTCTCTTTCTCACTTTCCTCCTCTCTCTCTTTCTCTCCCTGTCTCTCTCCCTCTCCCTCTCTCTCTCTCTCTCTCTCTCTCCCACTTTCCTCCTCTCTCTCTTTCTCTCTCTCTCCCTCTCTTCTCTCCCTCTCTCTCTCTGTCTCTCTCCCTCCCCCTCTCTCTCTCTCTCGTTCTTTCTCTCCCTCCCTCTCGCTCCCCCTCTCGCTCCCCCTCTCCCTCTCGCTCTCCCTCTCGCTCCTTCTCTCGCTCTCCTTTTCTCGCTCTCGCTCTCTCCCGCTCTCCTTCCCTCGCTCTCCCTCCCTCGCTCTCTGCTCTCCGTCTCTCTCGCTCCCCGCCCTCTCGCTCTCCGCTCTCTCGCACTCTGCCCTCTCGCACTCTGCCCTCTTCATCTCTCTCTCTCCCTCTCTCTCAGTGTAATGTTTCTGCTGCTGTTCCTCTGCAGATGGTGCGGGACCCTCGGTTTGATGATCTGTCTGGAGAGTTTAAGCCTGATATTTATGAAAAAACATACTCTTTCCTCGGTGACGTCAGGAATAAGGAGAAACAGGTCAGTGAACAGTCTGGGGAGCTGGCTGAGCTCTGTGGGGTCCGTTGGGCCCACGGTGGGTGTGGTATGCGGGGCCCCAGGACAGGGCGTGGGCCCCTGGCTGGGCCGGACCCTGGCCTGGTTCAGTCCCACACTGGGTGATCCCAGGACAGTGAGAGTGTCGGGTTCATTGCCCAGCTCGCTGCCTGTCCTGCTTAATTTATTCTGCAGCTGTGTGCACGCTCTCAGGTATCAGGACCCACAGGTGGGCGTCCAATCACTGCCTTCCCACAGAAGTTTAGAGATGACTTCAATATTCTTTTTGTTCCTCGCTCCCCTGCAGGTTATTAAGAAGAAATTGGGAAAAGTCAAGAACGCAAAGCAGAAAGAGAAATTGGAATGTTTACTACAGAGGATGGTAGGTGGATGTGGGGAGCTGGGCAGGGGGTGTGCGGGACACACTGTGTGGAAGGGGAGGGAGTGACAGACACGTTTCATGTCCACCATTTTATTGCCCATACCTGGT
Organism: Scyliorhinus torazame; assembly: GCF_047496885.1. Classification (NCBI taxonomy): domain Eukaryota; kingdom Metazoa; phylum Chordata; class Chondrichthyes; order Carcharhiniformes; family Scyliorhinidae; genus Scyliorhinus; species Scyliorhinus torazame. The sequence goes on along the minus strand of NC_092710.1, from coordinate 374,496,751 downwards.
TGCCCTTCGGAAGGTGGTGGTGAGCTGCCTTCTTCAACCGCTGCAGTCCCTGAGGTGTAGGTACACCCACTGTGCTGTTAGGGAGGGTTGACCCAGTGACGGTGATATAATATCCATGAAACAGGCTATCTCCCAATTTGACAAAAAGCCCCCAAGTATTCGATTCAAGATTACACCACAGCAAACGTTGTAATCAGCTCCGTGTCTGCAGACCCGCCTGAAGAAGCAGCTCTCCCAGTTCCATGTTTCCCTGGAGCCTCAGCGTTTCCCGTTTACAGGGAATGATTCAATTCCATCCGAAATTCCTCAATCAGATCATTGACCCTGTCTCCCCCACACTCTCAGACAGAACATTCCAGATCATTGACCGCGTCTCCCCCACACTCTCAGACAGAACATTCCAGATCATTGACCCCGTCTCCCCCACACTCTGACAGAACATTCCAGATCATTGACCCCGTCTCCCCCACACTCTCAGACAGAACATTCCAGATCATTGACCCTGTCTCTTAGAATCACTTCCAATAGTTTCCCCACCACTGAGGTTAGACTGACTGGCCTGTAGTTTCCTGGTTTATCCCTTCCTCCCTTCCTGAATGATGGTCCCACGTTGACTATCCTCCAGTCCTCCGATACATCTCCTGTGGCCACAGAGGGATTGAAAGTTATTGCCAGCGCCCCTGCAATTTCCTCCTTTGCCTCACTCAGCAGCCTGGGATACATTTCATCTGACCCTGGAGACTTGTCTACCTTTAACACCGCCAGACCACTCAGAACCTCTCTGTCTATGTTAACCTCTTTAATTTTATCACAGTCCTCCTGTCCCTGATTTCTATACTCACACTGTCCCTCTCACAAGTGAACACCCACGCAAAGTATTCTTTTAGAACCCAAGGCGGGATTCTCCATTTCTGAGACTAGGGTCCCTCATGGTCGACTGGTACAAAAGGTGAAGTCGCCCAGGATCAGAGGAGAGCTGGCAAGTTGGATACTGAACTGGCTTGGGCACAGAAGACAGAGGGTAGCTGTAGAAGGTGCTTTTCTGAATGGAAGGCTGTGACTAGCGGCGTTCCACAGGGATCAGGTCTGGGGCCTTTGTTGTTCGTGGTGTATATAAATAATGTGGAAGAAAATGTAGCTGGTCTGATTAATAAGTTCGTAGATGACACAAAATTGGTGGAGTTGCGGATAGTGACGAGGATTGTCAGAGGATACAGCAGGATGTAAACTGGCGGAGTCTTGGGCGGAGAAATGGCAAATGGCGTTTAATCCGGAAGGAGTGCAGACAGGTAGTTCAGGCAGGTAACATGGATAGCACGGGGTTGGAGGGCCGAAGGGCCTGTTCATGTGCTCTATTGTTCTTCGTTCTGAAGTGTTGACGCCAACGGCGAATCCGAGGACTTTTCCGACAGAAACACCGGGGCCGATTCCACAGCCATTCAGCGGCTCGCACTGCAGGGAACACACTGAGTTCCAGTAAAAACGGAGCGGGATTCGCGGGGTCGTGATCGACACTCGGGAGGCTGACAAGCTGCAGCCGCACATACACTCCCCACACACACTCATCCCAGCCGCGCATACACATTACACTCCCCACACACACTCATCCCAGCCGCACATACACATTACACTCCCCACACACACTCATCCCAGCCACACGCACACATTACACTCCCCACACACACTCACCCCAGCCGCACACACACATTACACTCCCCACACACACTCACCCCAGCCGCACACACACATTACACTCCCCACACACACTCAACCCAGCCGCACACACACATTACACTCCCCACACACACTCACCCCAGCCGCACACACACATTACACTCCCCACACACACTCACCCGAGCCGCACACACACATTACACTCCCCACACACACTCATCCCAGCCGCACATACACATTACACTCCCCACACACACTCATCCCAGCCGCACACTCACATTACACTCCCCACACACACACATCCCAGCCGCACACACACATTACACTCCCCACACACACTCACCCCAGCCGCACACACACATTACACTCCCCACACACACTCACCCCAGCCGCACACACACATTACACTCCCCACACACACTCACCCCAGCCGCACACACACATTACACTCCCCACACACACTCACCCCAGCCGCACACACACATTACACTCCCCACAAACACTCATCCCAGCCGCACATACACATTACACTCCCCACACACACTCATCCCAGCCGCACACACACATTACACTCCCCACACACACACATCCCAGCCGCACACACACATTACACTCCCCACACACACTCATCCCAGCCGCGCACACACATTACACTCCCCACACACACTTACCCCAGCCGCACACACACATTACACTCCCCACACACACACTCATCCCAGCCGCACATACACATTACACTCCCCACACACACTCACCCCAGCCGCACACACACATTACACTCCCCACACACACTCACCCCAGCCGCACACACACATTACACTCCCCACAAACACTCATCCCAGCCGCACATACACATTACACTCCCCACACACACACTCATCCCAGCCGCACATACACATTACACTCCCCACACACACTCATCCCAGCCGCACACACACATTACACTCCCCACACACACACTCATCCCAGCCGCACATACACATTACACTCCCCACACACACTCATCCCAGCCACACACACACATTACACTCCCCACACACACTCATCCCAGCCGCACACACACATTACACTCCCCACACACACTCATCCCAGCCGCGCACACACATTACACTCCCCACACACACACTCATCCCAGCCGCACATACACATTACACTCCCCACACACACTCATCCCAGCCACACACACACATTACACTCCCCACACACACTCACCCCAGCCGCACACACACATTACACTCCCCACACACACTCACCCCAGCCGCACACACATTACACTCCCCACACACACTCATCCCAGCCGCACATACACATTACACTCCCCACACACACTCATCCCAGCCGCACACACATTACACTCCCCACACACACTCACCCCAGCCGCACACACGCATTACACTCCCACACACACTCATCCCAGCCGCACATACACATTACACTCCCCACACACACTCATCCCAGCCGCACACACATTACACTCCCCACACACACTCATCCCAGCCGCACACACACATTACACTCCCCACACACACTCATCCCAGCCGCGCACACACATTACACTCCCCACACACACTCATCCCAGCCGCACACACACATTACACTCCCCACACACACACATCCCAGCCGCGAACACACATTACACTCCCCACACACACTCACCCCAGCCGCACACACACATTACACTCCCCACACACACTCACCCCAGCCACACACACACATTACACTCGCCACACACACTCACCCCAGCCGCACACACACATTACACTCCCCACACACACTCATCCCAGCCGCACATACACATTACACTCCCCACACACACTCATCCCAGCCGCACACATATTACACTCCCCACACACACTCACCCCAGCCGCACACACGCATTACACTCCCACACACACTCATCCCAGCCGCACATACACATTACACTCCCCACACACACTCATCCCAGCCGCACATACACATTACACTCCCCACACACACTCATCCCAGCCGCACACACATTACACTCCCCACACACACTCATCCCAGCCGCACACACACATTACACTCCCCACACACACTCATCCCAGCCGCACACACACATTACACTCTCCACACACACTCATCCCAGCCGCACGCACACATTACACTCCCCACACACACTCATCCCAGCCGCACACACATTACACTCCCCGCACACACTCATCCCAGCCGCACACACACATTACACTCCCCACACACACTCACCCCAGCCTCACATACACATTACACTCCCCACACATACGCAGCCCAGCCGCACAGACACATTACACTCCCCACACACACACACCCCAGCCGCACATACACATTACACTCCCCACACACACTCACCCCAGCCGCACACGCACATTACACTCCCCACACACATTCACCCCAGCCGCTCACACACATTACACTCCCCACACACATTCACCCCAGCCGCGCACACACATTACACTCCCCACACACACTCACCCCAGCCGCACACACACACTACACTCCCCACACACACTCACCCCAGCCGCACACACACATTACACTCCCCACACACACTCATCCCAGCCGCACACACACATTACACTCCCCACACACACACATCCCAGCCGCGAACACACATTACACTCCCCACACACACTCACCCCAGCCGCACACACACATTACACTCCCCACACACACTCACCCCAGCCGCACACACACATTACACTCCCCACACACACTCACCCCAGCCGCACACACACATTACACTCCCCACACACACTCATCCCAGCCGCACATACACATTACACTCCCCACACACACTCATCCCAGCCGCACACATATTACACTCCCCACACACACTCACCCCAGCCGCACACACGCATTACACTCCCACACACACTCATCCCAGCCGCACATACACATTACACTCCCCACACACACTCATCCCAGCCGCACATACACATTACACTCCCCACACACACTCATCCCAGCCGCACACACATTACACTCCCCACACACACTCATCCCAGCCGCACACACACATTACACTCCCCGCACTCACTCATCCCAGCCGCACACACACATTACACTCCCCGCACTCACTCATCCCAGCCGCACACACACATTACACTCCCCACACACACTCACCCCAGCCGCACATACACATTACACTCCCCACACATACGCAGCCCAGCCGCACAGACACATTACACTCCCCACACACACTCACCCCAGCCGCACATACACATTACACTCCCCACACACACTCACCCCAGCCGCACACGCACATTACACTCCCCACACACATTCACCCCAGCCGCTCACACACATTACACTCCCCACACACATTCACCCCAGCCGCGCACACACATTACACTCCCCACACACACTCACCCCAGCCGCACACACACACTACACTCCCCACACACACTCACCCCAGCCGCACACACACATTACACTCCCCACACACACTCACCCCAGCCGCACACACACATTACACTCCCCACACACACTCACCCCAGCCGCACACACACATTACACTCCCCACACACACTCACCCCAGCCGCACACACACATTACACTCCCCACACACACTCATGCCAGCCGCACACACACATTACACTCCCCACACACACCATCCCAGCCGCACACACACATTCCACTCCCCGCACACACTCATCCCAGCCGCACACACACATTACACTCCCCGCACACACTCTTCCCAGCCGCGCACACACATTACACTCCCCACACACACACTCATCCCAGCCGCGCACACACATTACACTCTCCGCACACACTCACCCCAGCCGCACACACACATTACACTCCCCACACACACTCATCCCAGCCACACACACACATTACACTCCCCACACACACACTCATCCCAGCCGCACACACATTACACTCCCCGCACACACTCATCCCAGCCGCACACACACATTACACTCTCCGCACACACTCACCCCAGCCGCACACACACATTACACTCCCCACACACAGTCATCCCAGCCACACACACACATTACACTCCCCACACACACACTCATCCCAGCCGCACACACACATTACACTCTCCGCACACACTCACCCCAGCCGCACACACACATTACACTCCCCACACACACTCATCCCAGCCACACACACACATTACACTCCCCACACACACTCACCCCAGCTGCACAGACACATTACACTCCCCACACACACTCACCCCAGCCGCACACACACATTACACTCCCCACACACAGTCATCCCAGCCGCACACACACATTACACTCCCCACACACACTCACCCCAGCTGCACAGACACATTACACTCCCCACACACACTCATCCCAGCCACACACACACATTACACTCCCCACACACACTCACCCCAGCCGCACACACACATTACACTCCCCACACACACTCACCCCAGCTGCACAGACACATTACACTCCCCACACACACTCATCCCAGCCGCACACACACATTACACTCCCCACACACACTCACCCCAGCTGCACAGACACATTACACTCCCCACACACACTCATCCCAGCCGCACACACACATTACACTCCCCACACACACTCATCCCAGCCGCACATACACATTACACTCCCCACACACACTCACCCCAGCTGCACAGACACATTACACTCCCCACACACACTCACCCCAGCTGCACAGACACATTACACTCCCCACACACACTCATCCCAGCCGCACACACACATTACACTCCCCACACACACTCACCCCAGCTGCACAGACACATTACACTCCCCACACACACTCACCCCAGCTGCACAGACACATTACACTCCCCACACACACTCATCCCAGCTGCACACACACATTACACACCCCACACACACTCATCCCAGCCGCACACACACATTACACTCCCCACACACACTCACCCCAGCTGCACACACATTACACTCCCCACACACACTCATCCCAGCCGCACACACACATTACACTCTCCGCACACACTCACCCCAGCCGCACACACATTACACTCCCCACACACACTCATCCCAGCCGCACACACACATTACACTCCCCACACACACTCACCCCAGCCGCACACACATTACACTCCCCGCACACACTCACCCCAGCCGCACACACACTGCACTCCCCGCACACACTCACCCCAGCCAGCAAGATGGCACTGGTTGTGCTGGAGCGCGCCCATACAGCTGATGGGTTGGCTGAGGCCAGAGGGACCCAGGGGGGTGCCCTGGGGTGACACCTATATGACCCGCGGCCCTAAGCTCACAGTGAGCCGTCAGCGGTGTGCGCAGCTGCGTGGCTGCCGTGCAGGCTCTGGCAATGGTGCCCGTCCGCGCTGACCAACCCCCCCCCAGCCCACCTACTGGCCACCCCCTGCTACTGCCCCCCCCCCCCCCCCCCCCCCCCCCCAGCCCACCTACTGGCCACCCCCGGGCCCACCTACTGGCCACCCCCTGCTACTGCCCCCCCCCCCAGCCCACCTACTGGCCACCCCCTGCTACTGCCCCCCCCCCCCCCCAGCCCACCTACTGGCCACCCCCTGCTGCTGCCCCCCCCCCCCCCCCCCCCCCAGCCCACCTACTGGCCACCCCCGGCCCACCTACTGGCCACCCCCTGCTACTGCCCCCCCGGCCCCGGGAGAAGCCCCCCCAGCCAGCAGCACAGCTGTCAGCAAACTATGGCGCCGTTGGACACCTTCCGTTCCCCCTCTCCCTCTCGAAAGGAAATTGCTGACGGAAATCTTTGGATCCTCACTGTCTTCAGGGGATGTCCCGGAGGACTGGAGAATAGCCAATGTTGTTCCTCGGTTTAAGAAGGGTAGCAAGGATAATCCCGGGAACGACAGGCCGATGAGCCTTACTTCAGTGGTCGGGAAATTACTGGAGAGAATTCTTCGAGACAGGATCTACTCCCATTTGGAAGCAAATGGACGTATTAGTGAGAGGCAGCATGGTTTTGTGAAGGGGAGGTCGTGTCTCACTAACTTGATAGAGTTTTTCGAGGAGGTCACTAAGATGATTGATGCAGGTAGGGCAGTAGATGTTGTCTATATGGACTTCAGTAAGGCCTTTGACAAGGTCCCTCATGGTAGACTGGTACAAAAGGTGAAGTCACACAGGAACAGGGGGGAGCTGGCAAGGTGGATACAGAACTGGCTAGGTCATAGAAGGCAGAGAGTAGCAATGGAAGGATGCTTTTCTGTTTGAAGGGCTGTGACTAGTGGTGTTCCACAGGTGCTGGGACCTTTGCTGTTTGTAGTATATATCAATGATTTGGAGGAAAATGTAACTGGTCTGATTAGTAAGTTTGCAGACGACACAAAGGTTGGTGGAATTGCGAATAGCGATGAGGACTGTCAGAGGATACAGCAGGATTTAGATTGTTTGGAGACTTGGGCGGAGAGATGGCAGATGGAGTTTAATCCAGACAAATGTGAGATAATGCATTTTGGAAGGTCTAATGCAGGTAGGGAATATACAGTGAATGGTAGGACCCTCAAGAGTATTGAAAGTCAGAGAGATCTAGGAGTACAGGTCCACAGGTCACTGAAAGGGGCAACACAGGTGGAGAAGGTAGTCAAGAAGGCATACGGCATGCTTGCCTTCATTGGCCGGGTCATTGAGTATAAGAATTGGCAAGTCATGTTGCAGCTGTATAGAACCTTAGTTAGGCCACACTTGGAGTATAGTGTTCAATTCTGGTCGCCACACTACCAGAAGGATGTGGAGGCTTTAGAGAGGGTGCAGAAGAGATTTACCAGAATGTTGCCTGGTATGGAGGGCATTAGCTATGAGGAGCGGTTGAATAAACTCGGTTTGTTCTCACTGGAACGACGGAGGTTGAGGGGCGGCCTGATAGAGGTCTACAAAATTATGAGGGGCATAGACCAGAGTGGATAGTCAGAGGCTTTTCCCCGGGGTAGAGGGGTCAATTACGGAGGGGGCATCAGTTTAAAGTGCGAGGGGCAAGGTATCCCTATGCTGTTCCTGTCCTGGGAGTGTTTGATGGGAACAGTGTAATGGGAGCTTTACTCTGTATCTAACCCCGTGCTGTACCTGTCCTGGGAGTGTTTGATGGGGACAGTGTAGAGGGAGCTTTACTCTGTATCTAACCCCGTGCTGTACCTGTCCTGGGAGTGTTTGATGGGGACAGTGCAGAGGGAGCTTTACTCTGTATCTAACCCCGTGCTGTACCTGTCCTGGGAGTGTTTGATGGGGACAGTGTCAAGGGAGCTTTACTCTGTATCTAACCCCGTGCTGTACCTGTCCTGGGAGTGTTTGATGGGGACAGTGTAGCGGGAGCTTTACTCCGTATCTAACCCCGTGCTGTACCTGTCCTGGGAGTGTTTGATGGGGACAGTGTAGAGGGAGCTTTACTCTGTATCTAACCCCGTGCTATACCTGTCCTGGGAGTGTTTGATGGGGACAGTGTAGAGGGAGCTTTATTCTGTATGTGTATCATAGTGTGGCCTGGTGTGTGTCTGTGTGGTGAGGGGTGACCACGCTGTTTGCCTGTCAGCAATAAGACGACCGTTCTGTCCTGCCCCCTCACAGACACAACAGGATGAGGCGGAGAATAGGAAGCGACTGCAACGAGAGCGAATGATGAAGTTCAAACAGAGCCAGAGAGCAAGAGTTGAGCAGGGCAGCAAGCCGTACTTCCTGAAGAAATGTAAGTCTGACATGAGAGAGGAACAGGAAAGATTCTCTGGGATACAGTTCCACACACACTGACCCTCACTGGGATACAGTTCCACACACACCGACTCTCACTGGGGTACAGTTCCACACACACTGACTCTCACTGGGATACAGTTCCACACACACTGACTCTCACTGGGGTACAGTCCCACGCACACTGACTCTCACTGGGATACAGTTCCCCACACACTGACTCTCACTGGGGTACAGTTCCACACACACTGACTCTCACTGGGGTACAGTTCCACACACACTGACCCTCACTGGGTTACAGTTCCACACACACCGACTCTCACTGGGGTACAGTTCCCCACACACTGACTCTCACTGGGATACAGTTCCACACACACTGACCCTCACTGGGGTACAGTTCCACACACACTGAATCTCACTGGGATACAGTTCCACACACACTGACTCTCACTAGGATACAGTTCCACACACACTGACTCTCACTGGGGTACAGTTCCACACACACTGACTCTCACTGGGATACAGTTCCACACACACTGACCCTCTCTGGGGTACAGTTCCACACACACTGACTCTCACTGGGATACAGTTCCACACACACTGACTCTCACTGGGATACAGTTCCACACACACTGACTCTCACTGGGATACAGTTCCACACACACTGACTCTCACTGGTGTACAGTTCCACACACACTGACTCTCACTGGGATACAGTTCCACACACACTGACTCTCACTGGGATACAGTTCCACACACACTGACTCTCACTGGGGTACAGTTCCACACACACTGACTCTCACTGGGATACAGTTCCACACACACTGACTCTCACTGGGATACAGTTCCACACACACTGACTCTCACTGGGGTACAGTTCCACACACACTGACTCTCACTGGGGTACAGTTCCACACACACTGACTCTCACTGGGGTACAGTTCCACACACACTGACTCTCACTGGGGTACAGTCCCACACACACTGACTCTACTCTAGTCGCTTAATTCCGCAGTTTATTTATCTCACAACCTGAACTCTGCCTATAAGCAAACTCCACGTTTCTTCTGGTTCACAGCTGATCAGCGGAAGCTGGAGTTGAAGGAGAAATACCTGTCTCTGAAGAGGCGTGGAAAAGTGGAGAGATTCCTCGCCAGTAAGAGAAAACGGAATGCAACCAAAGATCGCCGCAATCTACCTGCCCAAAAATCCCACTGAGCTGTACTGGGATTCTCCGTGATTCCCACTGGGATCTGTGCTGGGATTGTCTGACAATCCCACTGTGATCTGTGCTGGGATTGTCCGGGAATCCCACTGAGATCTGTGCTGGGATTGTCTGGAATTCCCACTGGCATCTGTGCTGGGATTCTCTGGGAATCCCACCGGGATCTGTGCTGGGATTGTCTGGAATTCCAATGAGATCCCACTGGGATCTGTGCTGGGATTGTCTGGGAATCCCACTGGGATCTGTGCTGGGATTGTCTGACAATCCCACTGAGATCTGTGCTGGGATTGTCTGAGATTCCCACTCGGATCTGTGCTGGGATTGTCTGGAATTTCCACTGAGATCTGTGCTGGGATTGTCTGACAATCCCGCTGAGATCTGTGCTGGGATTGTCCAGAATTCCCACTGAGATCTGTGCTGGGATTGTCTGACAATCCCGCTGAGATCTGTGCTGGGATTGTCCAGAATTCCCGCTGAGATCTGTGATGGGAATGTCTGACAAACCCACTGAGATCTGTGCTGGGATTGTCCAGAATTCCCACTGAGATCTGTGCTGGGATTGTCTTGACAATCCCGCTGAGATCTGTGCTGGGATTGTCTTGACAATCCCGCTGAGATCTGTGCTGGGATTGTCTTGACAATCCCGCTGAGATCTGTGCTGGGATTGTCCGGAATTCCCACTGGGAACTGTGCTGGGATTGTCTGACAATCCCACTGGGATCTGTGCTGGGATTGTCTGGGAATCGCACTGAGATCTGTGCTGGGATTGTCCAGAATTCCAATGAGATCCCACTGAGATCTGTGCTGGGATTGTCTGAGATTCCCACTCGGATCTGTGCTGGGATTGTCTGGAATTTCCACTGAGATCTGTGCTGGGATTGTCTGACAATCCCGCTGAGATCTGTGCTGGGATTGTCTGACAATCCCGCTGAGATCTGTGCTGGGATTGTCTTGACAATCCCGCTGAGATCTGTGATGGGATTGTCTGACAATCCCGCTGAGATCTGTGATGGGATTGTCTGACAATCCCACTGAGATCTGTGCTGGGATTGTCTGAGATTCCCACTCGGATCTGTGCTGGGATTGTCTGGAATTTCCACTGAGATCTGTGCTGGGATTGTCTGACAATCCCGCTGAGATCTGTGCTGGGATTGTCCAGAATTCCCACTGAGATCTGTGCTGGGATTGTCTGACAATCCCGCTGAGATCTGTGCTGGGATTGTCCAGAATTCCCGCTGAGATCTGTGATGGGAATGTCTGACAAACCCACTGAGATCTGTGCTGGGATTGTCCAGAATTCCCACTGAGATCTGTGCTGGGATTGTCTGACAATCCCGCTGAGATCTGTGCTGGGATTGTCTTGACAATCCCGCTGAGATCTGTGCTGGGATTGTCTGACAATCCCACTGAGATCTGTGCTGGGATTGTCCGGAATTCCCACTGGGATCTGTACTGGGATTGTCTGACAGAGCCACTGAGATCTGTGCTGGGATTGTCTGGAATTCCCACAGATCTGTGCTGGGATTGTCTGACAATCCCACTGAGATCTGCTGGGATTGTCTGATCCCACTGAGATCTGCTGGGATTGTCTGATCCCACTGAGATCTGTGCTGGGATTGTCTGACAATCCCACTGAGATCTGTGCTGGGATTGTCTGACAATCCGACTGAGATCTGTGCTGTGATTGTCCGGAATTCCCACTAAGATCTGTGCTGGGATTGTCCGGAATTCGCACTGAGATCTATGCTGGGATTGTCTGACATTCCCGCTGAGACCTGTGCTGGGAGTGTCTGGAATTCGCACTGAGATCTGTGCTGGGATTGTCTGACAATCCCGCTGAGATCTGTGCTGGGATTGTCTGACAATCCCACTGAGATCTGTGCTGGGATTGTCCGGAATTCACACAGATCTATGCTGGGATTGTCTTGACAATCCCGCTGAGATCTGTGCTGGGATTGTCTGACAATCCCACTGAGATCTGTGCTGGATTTGTCCGGAATTCCCACTGGGATATGTACTGGGATTGTCTGACAGACCCCCTGAGATCTGTGCTGGGATTGTCTGGAATTCCCACTGAGATCTGTGCTGGGATTGTCTGACAATCCCACTGAGATCTGCTGGGATTGTCTGACAATCCCACTGAGATCTGTGCTGGGATTGTCCGGAATTCACACTGAGATCTGTGCTGGGATTGTCTGACAATCCCACTGAGATCTGTGCTGGGATTGTCTGACAATCCCACTGAGATCTGAGCTGGGAATGTCTGGAATTCCCACTGGGATCTGTGCTGGGATAGTCTGGAATTCCCACTGAGATCTGTGCTGGGATTGCCCTGAATTCCCACTGAGATCTGTGCTGTGATTGTCTGACAATCCCACTGGGACCTGTGCTGGGATTGTCCGGAATTCCCACTGAGATCTGTGCTGGGATTGTCTGACAATCCCACTGTGATCTGTGCTGGGATTGTCTGGGAATCTCAGTGGGATCTGTGCTGGGATTGTCTGACAATCCCACTGAGATCTGTGCTGGGATTGTCTGGAATTCCCACTGGGATATGTACTGGGATTGTCTGGAATTCCCACTGAGATCTGTGCTGGGATTGTCTGACAATCCCACTGAGATCTGTGCTGGATTTGTCCGGAATTCCCACTGGGATATGTACTGGGATTGTCTGACAGACCCCCTGAGATCTGTGCTGGGATTGTCTGGAATACCCACTGAGATCTGTCCTGGGATTGTCTGACAATCCCACTGTGATCTGTGCTGGGATTGTCTGGGAATCTCAGTGGGATCTGTGCTGGGATTGTCTGACTATCCCACTGAGATCTGTGCTGGGATTGTCTGGAATTCCCACTGGGATCTGTGCTGGGATTGTCTGGAATTCCCACTGAGATCTGTGCTGGGATTGTCTGACAATCCCGCTGAGATCTGTGCTGGGATTGTCTGACAATCCCACTGAGATCTGTGCTGGGATTGTCCGGAATTCACACAGATCTATGCTGGGATTGTCTTGACAATCCCTCTGAGATCTGTGCTGGGATTGTCTGACAATCCCACTGAGATCTGTGCTGGATTTGTCCGGAATTCCCACTGGGATATGTACTGGGATTGTCTGACAGACCCCCTGAGATCTGTGCTGGGATTGTCTGGAATTCCCACTGAGATCTGTGCTGGGATTGTCTGACAATCCCACTGAGATCTGCTGGGATTGTCTGACAATCCCACTGAGATCTGTGCTGGGATTGTCCGGAATTCACACTGAGATCTGTGCTGGGATTGTCTGACAATCCCACTGAGATCTGTGCTGGGATTGCCTGATAATCCCACTGAGATCTGTGCTGGGATTGTCTTGAATTCCCACTGAGATCTGTGCTGGGTTTGTCCAGAATTCCCACTGTGATCTGTGCTGGGATTGTCCGGAATTCCCACTTGAGATCTGTGCTGGGATTGTCCGGAATTCCCACAGAGCTGTGCAGGGATTGTCTTGAATTCCCACTGAGTTCTGTGCTGGGATTGTCCGGAATTCCCACTGAGATCTGTGCTGGGATTGTCTGGGAATCGCACTGGGATCTGTGCTGGGATTGTCTGACAATCCCACTGTGATCTGTGCTGGGATTGTCTGGGGATCTTGGTGGGATCTGTGCTGGGATTGTCTGGAATTCTCACTGAGATCTGTGCTGGGATTGTCTGACTATCCCACTGAGATCTGTGCTGGGATTGGCCAGAATTCCCATTGAGTTCTTTGCTAGGATTGCCCTGAATTCCCACTGAAATCTGTGCTGGGATTGTCTGGAATTCCCACTGGGATCTGTGCTGGGATTGTCTTGAATTCCCACTGAGATCTGTGCTGGGATTGTCTGGCAATCCCACTGAAATCTGTGCTGGGATTGTCTAAATCGCACTGGGATCTGTGCTGGGATTGTTCAGAATTCCCCCTGAGATCTGTGCTGGGATTGTCTGATAATCGCTCCCTCTCCTGTGAGTGTTGATGCTGACTGCACACTCTCCCCTCTGTGTGTGTGTGTGTGTGTGTGTGTTGATGCTGACTGCACACTCTCCCCTCTGTGTGTGTGTGTGTGTGTGTTGATGCTGACTGCACACTCTCCCCTCTGTGTGTGTGTGTGTGTTGATGCTGACTGCACACTCTCCCCTCTCTCTGTGTGTTGATGCTGACTGCACACTCTCCCCTCTCTCTGTGTGTTGATGCTGACTGCACACTCTCCCCTCTCCTGTGAGTGTTGATGCTGACTGCACACTCTCCCCTCTGTGTGTGTGTTAATGCTGACTGCACACTCTCCCCTCTGTGTGTGAGTGTTGATGCTGACTGCACACTATCCCCTCTCCTGTGAGTGTTGATGCTGACTGCACACTCTCCCCTCTCCTGTGAGTGTTGATGCTGACTGCACACTCTCCCCTCTCTGTCCTGTTTCTTGTGTCCTTTAAAAATGTATTTTTATTAAAGATTTTTCAATATAAACAATAATATGAATCCGTTAATAAAGTTATTGTGCAAGAACAGAATAAAGAATCTAGAACCCACGCGATCAGACAATGGCCCCAAACATTGCATTGCTGTAGTGGGTCCATCCCTGCCTCCTCCTCAAACTAAAATAAGAGAGGGAGTGAGACAGTACTTTAGGAGACCGCTAGACCTCCGAGCGACACTCAGTTCTGAGTGTGGATTTAAGAAGGCAGCAGACTGGTGAGTACTTCCTTGTTAGTGTTTTAATTCATTAAGGTATTTTAATATTTAACAGAGAATTAGTCATTAATTGGCAAGAATGAGTTCATAGAATCATAGAAGTTTACAGCATGGAAACAGGCCCTTCGGCCCAACCAGTCCATGCCGCCCAGTTTTTACCATTAAGCTAGTCCCAGTTGCCCGCACTTGGCCCATAACCCTCTATACCCATCTTACCCATGTAACTATCTAAATGCTTTTTAAAAGACACAATTGTACCCGCCTCTACTACTACCTCTGGCAGCCCATTCCAGACACTCACTACCCTCTGAGTGAAGAAATTGCCCCTCTGGGCCCTTCTGAATCTCTCCCCTCTCACCTTAAAACCTATGCCCTCTAGTTTTAGACTCCCCTACCTTTGGGAAAAGATGTTGACTATCTACCTTATCTATGCCCCTCATTATTTTATAGACCTCTATAAGATCACCCCTAAGCCTCCTACGCTCCAAGGAAAAAAGTCCCAGTCTATCCAGCCTCTCCTTATAACTCAAACCATCAAGTCCCGGCAACATCCTAGTAAATCTTTTCTGCACTCTTTCTAGTTTAATAATATCCTTTCTATAATAGGGTGACCAGAACTGCACACAGTATTCCAAGTGTGGCCGTACCAATGTCTTGTACAACTTCAACAAGACGTCCCAACTCCTGTATTCAATGTTCTGACCAATGAAACCAAGCATGCCGAATGCCTTCTTCACCACCCTGTCCACCTGCGACTCCACCTTCAAGGAGCTATGAACCTGTACTCCTAGATCTCTTTGTTCTATAACTCTCCCCAACGCCATACCATTAACTGAGTAGGTCCTGGCCTGATTCGATCTGCCAAAATGCATCACCTCACATTTATCTAAATTAAACTCCATCTGCCATTCGTCGGCCCACTGGCCTAATTGATCAAGATCCCGTTGCAATCCTAGATAACCTTCTTCACTATCCACTGTGCCACCAATCTTGGTGTCATCTGCAAACTTACTAACCATGCCTCCTAAATTCTCATCCAAATCAAGAGTATATACAACAAATAACAGTGGACCCAGCCCCGATCCCCGAGGCACACCACTGGTCACAGGCCTCCAGTTTGAAAAATAACCCTCTACAACCACCCTCTGCCTTCTGTCGTCCAGCCAATTTTGAATCCAATTGGCAACCTCACCCTGGATCCCGTGAGCTTTAACCTTCTGCAACAACCTACCATGCGGTACCTTGTCCAAGGCTTTGCTAAAGTCCATGTAGACAACGTCTACTGCACTGCCCTCATCTACCTTCTTGGTCACCCCCTCAAAAAACTCAATCAAATTTGTGAGACATGATTTTCCACGCACAAAGCCATGCTGACTGCCCCGAATCAGTCCTTGCCTCTCTAAATGCTTGTAGATCCTGTCTCTCAGAATACCTTCTAGCAACTTACCTACTACAGACGTTAGGCTCACCGGTCTGTAGTTCCCAGGCTTTTCCCTGCTGCCCTTCTTAAACAAGGGCACAACATTCGCCACTCTCCAATCTTCAGGCACCTCACCTGTGGCTGCCGATGATTCAAATATCTCTGTTAGGGGACCCGCAATTTCCTCCCTAGCCTCCCACAACATCCTGGGATACATTTCATCAGGTCCCGGGGATTTATCTACCTTGATGCGCTTTAAGACTTCCAGCACCACCTCCTCTGTAATATGCACACTTCTCAAGACATCACTATTTATTTCCCTTAGTTTCCTAACATCCATGCCTTTCTCCACCGTGAATACCGATGAGAAATATTCATTCAGGATCTCACCCAACTCTTGTGGCTCTGCACATAGATGCCCTTGTTGATCCTTAAGAGGCCCTACTCTGTCCCTAGTTACTCTTTTCCCCTTTATGTATTTGTAGAATCTCTTTGGGTTCTCCCTTGCATTATTTGCCAAAGCAATTTCATGTCCCCTTTTTGCCCTCCTGATTTCCCTCTTAACTCTATTTCGACAATCTCTATACTTTTCAAGGGATCCACTTGATCCCAGTTGCTTATGTACGTCATATGCCTCCTTCTTCTTTTTGACCAGAGTCTCACTATCTCGAGTCATCCAGGGTTCCCTACTTCTACCAGCCTTGCCCTTCACTCTAAAGGGAATGTGCTTACCCTGCACCCTGGTTAACACATTTTTAAAAGCCTCCCATTTACCAGCCGTCCCTTTGCCTGACAACAGTCTCCCCCAATCTACCTCTGCAAGTTCCTGTCTGATACCATCAAAATTTGCCTTGCCCCAATTAAGAATTTTAACTCTTGGGCCAGACCTATCATTCTCCATAGCTATCTTAAAACTAATGGAGTTATGGTCACTTGTCTCAAAGTGATCCCTCACTAGCATTTCTGTCACTTGCCCTTCCTTATTTCCCAAGACGAGGTCAAGTTTTGCCCCCTCTCTAGTCGGTCCATCCACATACTGAATGAGAAATTCCTCCTGAATACACTCAACAAATTTCCCTCCATCCAAGCCCCTAATGCTATGGCTGTCCCATGTGTATGTTGGGAAAGTTAAAGTCCCCTACTACTACCACCCTATTATTCTTGCAGCTATCTGTAATCTCCTTACATATTTCCTCCTCAATTTCCCGCTGACTATTTGGGGGCCTGTAGTACAGTCCTACCAAGGTGATCTCTCCCTTCTCATTTTTCAGTTCCACCCATATAGACTCATTGGCGAACCCTCGGATATATCCCCTCTAAGTACTGCTGTGATGTTCTCCCTAATCAAAAACGCCACTCCCCCTCCTCTCTTACCTCCTGTTCTATCCTTTCTATAGCATCTGTACCCCAGAACATTGAGCTGCCAGTCCTGCCCCTCCCTTAGCCATGTTTCAGTCATAGCTATAATATCCCAGTCCCATGTGCCCGTCCATGCTCTGAGTTCATCCGCTTTGCCCGTCAGGCCCCTTGCATTGAAATAAATGCAGTTTAATGTAGACCTTCCTTGCTCTCTGCCCTGCTTTCTCAGGTCATGCTTTACACACTCTCCCTTCCTGCCTTTTGTTTCTGTCCCCACTGACTTCCTACATCGGTTCCCATCCCCCTGCCACATTAGTTTAAACCCTCCCCAACTGCACTAGCAAGTTAGTGGGGCTTGGTGTTCCGCCTGCGGCATGTGGGCAATAATGAATGCTGAGCACATCCCTGTCAATGACATCTGCGGGACGTGTATCCAGCCCTTGATGTCTGAAAGAATGGATGGGTTTGAGCTGCAGCTGGAGGTACTAAGCAACAGCCAAGTGGTGGAAAGCACCATAGATTGAAATGAAATGAAATGAAAATCGCTTATCGTCACAAGTAGGCTTCAAATGAAGTTACTGTGAAAAGCCCCTAGCCGCCACACTCCGGCGCCTGTTCGGGGAGGCTGGTACGGGAATTGAACCGTGCTGCTGGCCTGCCTGGGTCTGCTTTAAAAGCCAGCGATTTAGCCCAGTGTGCTAAACCAGCCCCTTGAAGTTATCGAGGTCACACCCAAGGTACAGGAAGAAAGATGGATGACCGCGAGGTGGGGCAGGTAGTGGGTGCAGGAGTCCCCTGTGGCTGTGCCCCTCTCTAATGGCATGCCCTTTTGGATACTGATGAGGAAGACCCAATAGGTGGCAGCAGCAGCAGCCAGAGTAGTGGCACCAGGGCTGGCTCTACTGTACAGAGATGGGGAACAAGGTCCTGCAAAGACACTACAGGGAGTTAGGTAGTAAGCTAAAAAGCAGGTCCTCGAGGGTAGTCATTTCAGGATCACTCCCCGTGCCACGTGGTGTAGGGGGGTGGGCTTCAGATATGTGGATCATTGGGATGTCTGCCAGCAAGGTGGGATCTATACAAGCAGGACGGGTCACACCTAAACTGGAGTGGCACCAATATCCTGGCCGGGAGGTTTGCTAATGTGGTTCGGGAGGGTTGAAACTTGCATGGCAGGGGGTGGAAATCGGAGCAGCAGGCCACCACGTGTAGAGACTGAGGGAGAGGTTGAGACTAAGACAAATATAGCAAAGCGAGAGAGCAGGCAGGGGGAGGTCGCTGATCTCAGTGGGTCTGGAAGTCTGGAATGCGTTTCTTCAAGCAAGAAGTTTAACAGGTAAGGCGGATGAACTTTGAGCTTGGAGTAATGTGGGGAATTATGATATTGCTATTATATAGACATGGTTAAAGGAGGGACAGGACTGGCAGCTTAACGTTCTGGGATGTTGTTTTAGACAAGACAGAAGGGGTGGCAGAAAGGGTGGGGGAGTTACATTACTGGTTAGGGAATACATCGCCGCTGGGATGAGGGAGGAGTCTGCAGTGAGGCATTGTGGGTAGAGTTCACAAATAAGAAGGCTGCAATCACAATGTTGGGGCTGTGGTTCCCAACAGCCAGCGAGGGACAGAGGAGCAGATATGTACTCAGGTTCTGGAAAGGTGTGAAAATAGCAGGGTTGTGGTGGGTGGTTTTAATTTCCTCCATATTGACTGGGAGTCCCTTAGTGCCAGAGGTTTGGATGGAGAGTAATGTGTCAGGTGTGCCCAAGAGGGTTTTTTGAAACACAACCTGCTTTTGATTCTCAAATTCCCTCGCCACGGAGCTGGTGAGCTTCCCGGCCGTGAATGGAGTAGCCGGAGAAGTAAAGCTGCCTCCGCCATTTTCGCCCCTCAATTTAAAGCCATGTCCCCTCGTGCTCGACATCACCATCCGAGGGAAAAGGCTCTCACTGTCCACCCTATCCAATCCTCTGATCATCTTGTATGCCTCAATTAAGTCAGTCGACAAATTATCGCTATCGGCATCCCCCTTGTCTCCCTGGGCATATCCCTGATGTAGACACTTTCAGCAGGATTCTTTGGTGGCTGAAGAAATTGGAAAACACGATTAGACGGAGAATTGGTTCTGGCGCCAAAAGCCCTGCGGGCGCCGATTTAACACTAAATCGCAATTGACAGCACGTCAATGCGTTCCGGAACGCACGTACAGTAAACACCGTTTGCATATCATTAGCGGGCCCGGCCCAGTATTCTCCGGGGCCTCTGCGATTATCTGCCTACTTGTGCTTTTAAAAACTGTGAAACCGGCGCCGTGGCTGATAGAGGGAGGACACAGAGAGGAGCGACTGTGGGCTGCCGGGCTGGACACAGGCTGGCTGGGGTGGGTTGGGGGAGGAGTGGGGTGACCAGGAAACCGAACATGTGGCTGGATGACCCCCCTACAGGACTGAGGCGGTGACCGTCACGGGCCACCATTGCCGCGGCCTGCAAGCGGAGCATCAGGCGGTCCACTCGAGGCCAACACCCGATGGGCGGCACGGTTACCTAAATGTCCAATTCACCGAAGAAGCAGGTGAATTTCGGGACTTGTGGGAGGAAACCGGAGCATCCGGAGGAAACCCACGCAGGCACGGGGAGAACGTGCAGACTCCGCACAGAC
The DNA here is from genome assembly GCF_047496885.1 of Scyliorhinus torazame. NCBI lineage: Eukaryota > Metazoa > Chordata > Chondrichthyes > Carcharhiniformes > Scyliorhinidae > Scyliorhinus > Scyliorhinus torazame. The sequence continues at coordinate 374,476,054 of NC_092710.1, read as the reverse complement.
AGTGACCCAAGCCGGGAATCAAACCTGGGACCCTGGAGCTGTGAAGCAACAGTGCTAACCACTGTACTGCCGTGTCGTCCTCGAGGACTTCACCTGTCCTAAGTCTTTTGGACTAGGGTTCCCTATACTTTCCACCCTTATCTTTCGTCCATACTCGTACGTGCTGGTCCAGAATTGGGCAGCACGGTAGCAACAGGGGTTAGCACTGTGGCTTCACAGCGCCAGGGTCCCAGGTTCAATTCCCCGCTGGGTCACTGTGCGGAGTTTGCACATTCTCCCCGTGTCTGCGTGGGTTTCCTCCGGGTGCTCCGGTTTTCTCTCACGGTCCAAAGACGTGCGGGTTAGGTGGATTGGCCATGATAAATTGCCCTTAGTGTCCAAAAAGGGTAGGAGGGGTTATTGGGTTACGGGGATAGGGTGGAAGTGAGGGGCTTAAGTGGGTCGGTGCAGACTCGATGGGCCGAATGGCCTCCTTTTGCACTGTATGCTCTATGAATTCTAATCAACTGACATTTGAAAGCCTCCCACATGCCGGATGTTGATTTTCCCTCAAACAGCCTCGCCCAGTCGACACACTCCAGATCCTGCCTAATGCTACTGTAGTTACCCTTGCCCCAGTCTAACACCTTAACCTGAGGACCACTGTTGTCCTTCTCCATAAGCAGCTTAAAACTTAAAGAATTATGATCACTGTTCCCGAAATGATCTCCGACTGAAACTTCGATCACCTGGCCAGGCGTATTCCCCAGCACCAGGTCTAATTTGGCCCCTTCCCGAGTTGGGCTATTTACATATTGTTTCAGGAAACCCTCCTGGACGATCCTTACAAATTCTGCTCCATCCATGCCTCTAGCAGTAAGTGTGTCCCAATCAATATAGGGAAAGTTAAAATCACCCACCACAACAACTCTGTTGTTTAAGCATCTGTCCAAGATCTGCTCCTCTATCTCCCGCTGGCTGTTAGGAGGTCTGTCGTAAACCCCCAACATTGTGACAGCACCCTTCCTGTTCCTGAGCTCTACCCAGATTGCCTCGCTGCCTGAACCCTCCAAGGTGTCCTCCCTCATCACAGCTGTGATAGTCTCCTTAACCAAAAATGCAACTCCCCCACCCCTTTTACATCCCCCTCTATCCTGCCTGAAACATCTAAATCCTGGAATGTTTAGTTGCCAATCCTGTCCCTATTTCAACCAAGTTTCTGTAATAACAACATCATAATTCCACGTACTAATCCAAGCTCTATCTTCATCTGTCTTACCTGAAATACTCCTCGCGTTGAAACTAACGCACTTCAGCCCACCAGCCCCGCTGCGTTAGCCAACCACTCCCTGCCTGCTCTTCCTCTTAATCTTCCAGGCCCAAGTCTGTAGCTCTCCCTCAGTTATTTCTCCTGCTGACCTACTGCTCTGGTTCCCACCCCCCTGCCATACTAGGCAGTTCAATCTGTTTCTCTACCTTCCACTTTTCTCCTTACCAGCTTTTGTTTCTGTCCCCTCTTTACTACCCTCTGACTTCCTGCATTGGTTCCCATCCCCCTGCCACATTAGTTTAAACCCTCCCCAATAACTCTAGCAAATAACCCCCCAAGGACATTGGTTCCAGTGCTGCCCAGATGTAGACCATCCGATTTGTACTGGTCCCACCTCCCCCAGAACCGGTTCCAATGTCCTAAAAATCTGAATCCCTTCCTCCTGCACCATCTCCCGAGCCACGCATTCATCCTATCTATCCTGTCATTCCTACTCTGACCAGCATGTGGCACTGGTAGCAATCCTGAGATTGCTGCCTTTGAGGTCCTACTTTTTAGTTTATCTCCTAACTCCCTAAATTCAGCATGTAGGACCTCATCCTATTTTTTACCTATATTGTTGGTGCCTCTATGCACCACGACAGCTGGCTGTTCACCCTCCCCCTTTAGAATATCCTGCAGCCGCTCTGAGACATCCAGGACCCTTGCACCCGGGAGGCAACATACCTTCCTGGAGTCTTGTTTGTTTCTGCAGAAATGCCTGTCTACTCCTCTTACAATCGAATCCTCTGTGGTCGTCACCACTAACTGTATATTAGATGTAGTACGGTAAGACTCCGGTACTAGAGGTACATGGGTAAATCCCTGCCTGCTGGCTCCGCCCAGTAGGCGGTGTATAAATGTGTGTGCACACCGGGGCTGCTCCCATTCTGGCAGCAGCTACAGGAGGCCACACATCTTTGCTCAATAAAGCCTCGATTATTCACTACTCTCGTCTTTGTAGTAATTGTTAGTGCATCAATTTATTGAGCAAAGATTTTAAAACGATGGAACTTCGCATCAAGCCTGACCACCTACAGCTGCACCCTCAAGCAGCCAACGTCCATTTTTCACCACTGGCTAGCCTGCTTCGAAAGCTACCTCCAAGCATCAGCTGAAGAACCCTCGGACGTGCAGAAGCTCCAAGTTCTTTATTCACGGGTGAGCCCTGACATTCTTCCTCTCATCCGGGATGCGGCCACTTACTTTGAAGCAATGGAGCACCTGAAGGGACATTACGTTCGGCCGGTTAACAAACTCTACGCCAGGCACCTCCTGTCCACGAGACAGCAACTCCACGGTGAATCCTTAGCCGATTTCTGGCGTGCCCTGCACATCCTGGCGAGGAACTGTGACTGCCAGGCAGTTTCGGCAGTCGAGCATGCAGAATTTTTAATCAGAGACGCCTTCGTTGCAGGCCTGAGGTAGGCGTACGTCCGCCAGTGACTATTGGAAGTGGGTACGCCTGACCTTGCGGGAACCAGGCAGCTCCCGAACTTGCTAACAGTGGCCTCCCGTAACGTCCAGTCCTACGCCCCCGACCGCACGGTACCCTCGTGGACATCGTGGGCCCCACCAGCTGAGGTAGGCGTACGTCCGCCAGTGACTATTGGAAGGGGGTACGCCTGACCTTGCGGGAACCAGGCAGCTCCCGAACTTGCTAACAGTGGCCTCCCGTAACGTCCAGTCCTACGCCCCCGACCGCACGGTACCCTCGTGGACATCGTGGGCCCCACCAGCTGCCGACCCCAGCCCACCGCAGGCCTGCGTCGCGCGGCAGCCAGCCAACCCTGGGGGGCCAAAATGCTACTTCTGCGGGCAGACCAAACCCCCCCCCCCGGCAGCGCTGCCCGGCGCGGAGCGCAACCTGCAAGGGCTGCGGAAAGAAGGGACATTTTGCTGCTGTGTGCCAGGCCCAGTCGATCGCTGCTGTTTCTAGGCCCAGTGTTCCTACACCCCCCACATGCGGCCCATGGGTGCCGCCATTTTTAATGCCGCCCGTCATGTGCGCACCATGGGCGCCGCCATCTTCTCCGCAGACCATGTGCGGCCAGTGGGTGCCGCCATCTTCAATGCTGCCCGTCATGTGCGCACCATGGGCGCCGCCATTTTCGGCACCATTTTGGACGGCGCCTCAGGACCCCTGCTCGTCGGGAAGCTCGCCTGACCACTCATCGCCTGCCGCCACCGCTGACCAGCCCAGGACCTCCCAGTGTCCGCTGCAGCTCGCCTCGATCACCCTCGACCAGTCCCGGCCTCACAACCTCGCAACCGCAACGACAACGGTGAAAATCTATGGGCACAAGACTTCCTGCCTTCCTGACTCCGGGGGCACGGAAAGCTTCATCCACCCCTCTACGGTAAGGCGCTGCTCCCTCGCGGTACACCCCGTTACCCAGAGAATCTCCCTGGCCTCCAGATCTCATTCTGTGGAAATCCGGTGGTACTGCATCGCGACCCTCACCGTCCAGGGCGTAGAGTTTAGCAACTTCCGGCTCTACGTCCTCCCCAACCTCTGCGCTGCCCTGTTACTCGGCCTGGGCTTCCAGTGCCACCTCCAAAGCTTAACTTTTAAATTTGGCGGACCCCTACCACCCCCTCACCGTATGCGGCCTCACGACCCTTCAGGTCGATCCACCTTTCTTGTTTGCAAACCTCACCACGGATTACAAACCCGTCGCCACCAGGAGCAGACGGTACAGTGCCCAGCACAGGACCTTCATCAGGTCAGAGGTCCAGTGGCTTCTGCAGGAAGACATCATTGAGGCCAGCAACAGCCCCTGGAGAGCCCAAGTGGTAGTAGTGAAGACTGGGGAGAAGCACAGGATGGTCATTGACTGCAGTCAGACCATCAATCGGTACACGCAGCTCGACACGTACCCCCTCCCACGCATATCTGATATGGCCAATCAGATTGCACAGTACCGGGTCTTCTCGACAGTGGACCTGATGTCCGCCTACCACCAGCTCCCCATCTGCAAGGAGGACCGCCAATACACTGAGTTTGAAGCAGATGGCCGCCTCTATCACTTCCTTAGGGTTCCCTTCGACGTCACAACTGGGTCTCGGTCTTCCAACGTGAGATGGACCGAATGGTTGACCGGTACGGACTGCGGGCCACCTTCCCGTACCTAGACAACGTCACCATCTGCAGCCACGACCAGCAGGACCACGACACTAATCGTCGCAAATTTAGCCACACCGCCAAACTCCTGAATCTCACGTACAATAAGGAGAAGTGCATGTTCCGCACCAACCGCTTAGCCATCCTTGGCTATGTTGTGGAAAATGGAGTTCTAGGGCCCGACCCCGACCGCATGCACCCCTTCATGGAACTACCCCACTGCCCCAAGGCCCTGAAACGATGCCTGCGGATTTTCTCCTATTATGCCCAGTGGGTCCCTAACTATGCGGACAAGGCCCGCCCACTCACTCCACAGTTTTCCCCCTGACGACTGAGGCCCGCCAGGCCTTTAATCGCATCAAGGCGGAGTCGCCAAGGCCACGATGCACGCGGTCGACGAGTCCCTCCCTTTTCAGGTCGTGAGCGATGCATCGGACGTAGCCCTGGCCGCCACCCTCAACCAGGCGGGCAGGTCCGTGGCATTCTTTTCCCGCATCCTCCGTGCCTCCGAAATCCAGCACTCGTCTGCCGAAAAGGAGGCCCAAGCCATCGTTGAAGCTGTGCGGCACTGGAGGCATTACCTGGCCAGCAGGAGATTCACTCTCCTCACTGACCAACGGTCGGTTGCCTTCATGTTCGATAATGCACAGAGGGGCAAGATCAAAATAGATAAGATCTTGAGGTGGAGGATCGAACTCTCCACCTACAAAAACAAGATTTTGTATCGCCCGGGAAGCTCAACGAGCCCCCTAACGCCCTGTCCCGAGGTACATGAGCCAGCGCACAAGTGGACCGACTCCGGGCCCTACACAATGGTCTCTGTCACCCGGGGGTCACCCAGTTCTTCCACTTCATAAAGGCCCGCAACCTGCCCTACTCCATTGAGGAGGTCAGGGCGGTCACCAGAGACTGCCAGGTCTACGCGGAGTGCAAACCACACTTCTACCGGCCAGATTGCACGCACCTTGTGAAGGCCTCCCGCCCCTTTGATCGCCTCAGCATGGACTTCAAAGGGCCCCTCCCCTCCACCGACCGAAACACGTACTTCCTGAACGTGGTCGACGAGTACTCCCGGTTTCCCTTCGCCATCCCATGCCCCGATATGACTTCTGCCACGGTCATTAAAGCATTCAACACCATCTTCACCCTGTTCGGTTTCCCCGCTTACCTCCACAGCGACCGTGGATCCTCCTTTATGAGTGATGAGCTGCGTCAGTTCCTGCTCAGCAAGGGCATTGCCTCCAGCAGGACGATCAGCTACAACCCCCCGGGAAACGGGCAGGTGGAGCGGGAGAACGGGACGGTCTGGAAGGCCGCCCTGCTGGCCCTACGGTCTAAAAATCTCCCGGTCTCCCGCTGGTAGGATGTCCTCCCTGACACGCTCCACTCCATCCGATCGCTCCTCTGCACTGCAACTAACGAAACCCCCCCATGAACGTCTCCTTGCCTTCCCCAGGAGGTCCACCTCCGGGATTTCGCTCCCAACATGGCTGGCAGCTCCAGGACCCGTCCTCCTTCGCAACCACGTGTGGACCCATAAGTCAGACCCGTTGGTCGAAAGAGTACAACTTCTGCACGCGAGCCCGCAGTACGCCTACGTGGCATACCCCGACGGGTGCCAGGACACAGTCTCCCTCCGGGACCTGGCACCCGCTGGATCCCCACCCACGTCCCACCACCCGACACCGCCCCCCCCCATCCAGCGCGAACAGCAACGGGGAGAGTGGGCATCCCTGTCTGGTCCCGTGATGTGGCCTGAAATAATCTGACATTATCCTGTTCGTCCTTTCGCTAGATTTTGGGGCCTGGTACAATAGTCTGACCCAATTAACCAGTCCCTCCCCAAACCCAAACCGTCTGAGTACCTCCCACAAATATCCCCACTCCACCCGGTCGAAGGCCTTCTCCGTGTCCATTGCCAATCACTACCTCCACCTCCTTGCCCGTCGGGGGCACCATGATCACATTAAGCAATCTTCTCAAGTTAGCTGTCAGCTGCCAGCCTTTCACAAACCCGGTCTGATCGTCCCCAATCACCTCCGGTAGGCAGTCCTCAATTCTAATCGCCAGGACCTTGGCCAGGAGCTTGGCATCCACATTGATCAGGGAGATCGGCCTGTATGACCCGCAGGATTCCAGGTCCTTGTCCCGCTTCAATATCAGCGAGATGGTGGCTTGCGACATCGTCGGAGGCAGGGTCCCTCTGTCCCTCGCCTCATTAAAAACTCTAGTCAGGACTTCCGGGTGCGGCGATGACCAGCTGAGTCGCACGTTTCGGCAGCTCCCTGTGAAACGGACTTTTGGGCTCTTGATAGGAGCCCCAACGGCAATTTTAACGGCTGAAAACACCGTGCGGTAAACCAGAAGGGTGTTCCCCCTGGACACGGATGGAAAAAGGAGAGGAAAGTGGCCGGATTGCAGCGGATCCTTTGGAACAACGGCAAGGAAGGCAAGCAGAAACCAAGATGGCGTCGGAAGGTGGCAGTTTCATATGGGGCCCTGAACAACAAGAGTTTTTGAAACGCTGCGTGGAGGAGATAAAAAAGGAAATGAAGAAAGAGTTGTTGGCCCCGATATTACAGGCGATTGAAGGGCTGAAAGAGGAACAAAAGACCCAGGAGCAGGAGCTTCGGGTCGTGAAGGCGAAAGCAGCAGAGAATGAAAACGACATACAGGGCCTGGTGGTGAAGTCGGAGATACAGGAGGCACACCAGAAACGATCTGTGGAGAGGTTGGAGGCACTGGAAAATAACGCAAGGAGGAACAACTTGAGGATTCTTGGCCTTCCTGAAGGTGTGGAGGGGGCGGACGTCGGGGCATATGTGAGCACGATGCTGCACTCGTTAATGGGAGTGGAGGCCCCGACGGGTCCGTTGGAGGTGGAGGGAGCATACCGAGTTATGGTGCGAGGATCGAGAGCAGGAGAAGCTCCCAGAGCCATAGTGGTGAGATTTCTCCATTTTAAGGATAGAGAAATGGTCCTTAGATGGGCGAAGAAAACTCGGTGTAGTAAATGGGAGAACGCGGTGATCCGCGTCTATCAAGATTGGAGTGCGGAGGTGGCGAGAAGGAGGGCGAGCTTTAATCGGGCCAAAGCGGTACTTCACAAAAAAAAGATAAAGTTTGGAATGCTGCAACCGGCAAGACTGTGGGTCACATATCAAGGGAGGCACCACTACTTTGAGACGGCGGATGAAGCGTGGACTTTTATTGTAGAAGAAAAATTGGAATGATTGGACTACGAAAATGAACGTTTGGACAAAGTGGTGGGACGAGTGGGGGGGGGGGGGGGGGGGCGAAGAGGGATTGTATGATTAATCCTGCGGTATGGTAACTTTTCTTTCTCCCACAGGTGGTGATGGGGGGAGGTGGGGAGGGAGAGGAGATGGGACGTTGGCCATGGGAGGCGGGGCCGAGGGAGAGGCGCGGGCTTGGTTCCCGCGCTATGATAATTATGGCGGGAATAGAGAAGCAGGAAGGAGGGGGCGCCGCACGGGGCGAGCCGTGATCACGGGGGGAAGCCGAGGTCAGCCAGAGTTTGCTGACTTCTGGGAGCAACATGGGGGGAGTAATTACGCTAGCGGGGGGTCTAGCGGGGGGGGGGGGGGGGGGAGGGGGGAATTACTGGGTTGCTGCTGCTGGGGAAAGGGGGGAGTGGGTGCGGGAAAGGATGGGCGGGGGGGCACCGTCTGGGAGAAATACAGCCGCGTGGGAACTGGGCGAGAAGCTGGAAAAAGATGATGGCTAACCGGCAAGGGGGGGGGTGGGAAGCCCCCCAACTCGGCTGATCACGTGGAACGTGAGGGGGCTTAACGGGCCGATAAAGAGGGCACGAGTACTCGCACACCTTAAGAAACTTAAAGCAGATGTGGTCATGTTACAGGAAACGCACCTGAAACTGATAGATCAGGTTAGGTTGCGCAAAGGATGGGTGGGGCAGGTGTTCCATTCGGGGCTGGATGCGAAAAACAGGGGGGTGGCTATATTAGTGGGGAAGCGGGTAATGTTCGAGGCAAAGACTATAGTGGCGGATAACGGGGGCAGATACGTGATGGTGAGTGGCAAATTACAGGGAGAGATGGTGGTTTTGGTAAACGTGTATGCCCCGAATTGGGACGATGCCAATTTTATGAGGCGAATGCTAGGACGCATCCCAGACCTAGAGACCGGAAAGCTGATAATGGGGGGAGACTTTAACACGGTGTTGGAACCAAGGCTGGATAGGTCGAAGTCCAGGACTGGTAGGAGGCCGGCAGCAGCCAAGGTGCTTAAGGATTTTATGGAGCAGATGGGAGGGGTGGACCCGTGGAGATTCAGTAGACCTAGGAGTAAGGAGTTCTCGTTTTTCTCCTATGTCCATAAAGTCTATTCACGCATAGACTTTTTTGTGTTGGGTAGGGCATTGATCCCGAGGGTGAGGGGAACGGAATATACGGCTATAGCCATTTCGGATCATGCCCCACACTGGGTAGACTTGGAGATAGGGGAGGAAACAAGAGGGCGTCCACCCTGGAGAATGGATATGGGACTAATGGCGGATGAGGGGGTGTGCTTAAGGGTGAGGGGATGCATTGAAAAGTACTTGGAACTCAATGACAATGGGGAGGTTCAGGTGGGAGTGGTCTGGGAGGCGTTGAAGGCGGTGGTTAGGGGGGAGCTGATATCAATAAGGACACATAAAGGGAAGCAGGAGAGTAAGGAACGGGAGCGGTTGTTGCAAGAACTTTTGAGGGTGGACAGACAGTATGCGGAAGCACCGGAGGAGGGACTGTATAGGGAAAGGCAAATGCTGCATGTGGAATTTGACTTGCTGACCACAGGCACTGCAGAGGCACAATGGAGGAAGGCGCAGGGTGTACAGTATGAATATGGAGAGAAGGCGAGCAGATTGCTGGCACACCAATTGAGGAAAAGGGGAGCAGCGAGGGAAATAGGGGGGGTGAGAGACGAAGATGGAGAGACGGAGCGGGGAGCGGAGAGAGTGAATGAAGTGTTTAAGACATTCTATAAAAAATTGTATGAAGCTCAACCCCCGGATGGGAGGGAGAGAATGATGGAGTTTTTGGATCGGCTGGAAATTCCCAAGGTGGAAGAGCAGGAAAGGATGGGATTGGGAGCACAGATCACGGTAGAAGAAGTGGTGAAAGGAATTAGGAACATGCAGACGGGAAAGGCCCCGGGACCGGACGGATTCCCAGTTGAATTTTACAGAAAATATTTGGACTTGCTCGCCCCGCTACTGACGAGGACCTTCAACGAGGCAAAGGAAAGGGGACAACTGCCCCCGACTATGTCAGAAGCAACGATATCGCTTCTTTTAAAGAAGGAAAAGGATCCGCTACAATGCGGGTCCTACAGACCAATCTCCCTCCTCAATGTAGATGCCAAGGTCTTGGCCAAGGTAATGGCAATGAGAATAGAGGAATGTGTCCCGGGGGTGGTTCATGGGGACCAAACTGGGTTTGTGAAGGGGAGACAGCTGAACACGAACATACGGAGGTTGTTAGGGGTAATGATGATGGCCCCACCAGAGGGTGAAACGGAGATAGTAGTGGCGATGGATGCCGAGAAAGCATTTGATAGAGTGGAGTGGGATTATCTGTGGGAGGTGTTGAGGAGATTTGGGTTCGGAGAGGGGTATGTTAGATGGGTGCAGCTGTTGTATAGGGCCCCAGTGGCGAGTGTGGTCACGAATGGACGGGGATCGGAATATTTTCGGCTCCATAGAGGGACAAGGCAGGGATGTCCTCTGTCCCCATTACTGTTTGCACTGGCGATTGAGCCCCTGGCAATAGCGCTGAGAGGTTCCAAGGGATGGAGGGGAATACTTAGGGGAGGAGAAGAACACCGGGTATCTTTATATGCGGATGATCTGCTACTATATGTGGCGGATCCAGCGGAGGGGATGCCAGAAATAATGCGGATACTTGGGGAGTTTGGGGATTTTTCAGGGTATAAATTGAACATGGGAAAGAGTGAGCTGTTTGTGGTGCATCCAGGGGAGCAGAGTAGAGAAATAGAAGACCTACCGTTGAGGAAGGTAACAAGAGACTTTCGTTACCTGGGGATCCAGATAGCTAAGAATTGGGGCACATTGCACAGGCTAAATTTGACGCGGTTGGTGGAACAGATGGAGGAAGATTTCAAGAGATGGGATATGGTAGCATTGTCAATGGCAGGGAGGGTGCAGGCGGTTAAGATGGTGGTCCTCCCGAGATTCCTTTTTGTGTTTCAGTGTCTCCCGGTGGTGATCACGAAGGCTTTTTTCAAAAGGATAGAAAAGAGTATCATGGGTTTTGTTTGGGCCGGGAAGACTCCGAGAGTGAGGAAGGGATTCTTACAGCGTAGTAGGGATAGGGGGGGGCTGGCACTACCGAGCCTAAGTGAGTATTATTGGGCCGCTAACATTTCAATGGTGAGTAAGTGGATGGGAGAGGAGGAAGGAGCGGCGTGGAAGAGATTAGAGAGGGCGTCCTGTAGGGGGACCAGCCTGCAGGCTATGGTGACAGCCCCATTGCCGTTCTCACCAAGGAACTATACCACGAGTCCGGTGGTGGTAGCTACACTGAAGATTTGGGGACAGTGGAGACGACATAGGGGAAAGACCGGAGCACTGGGGGGGTCCCCGATAAGAAACAACCATAGGTTTGCCCCGGGGGGAATGGATGGGGGATATGGAATGTGGCAAAGAGCAGGTATAACGCAATTGAAAGATCTATTTGTGGATGGGAAGTTTGCGAGTCTGGGAGCGCTGACCGAGAAATATGGGTTGCCCCAAGGGAATGCATTCAGGTACATGCAATTGAGGGCTTTTGCGAGGCAGCAGGTGAGGGAATTCCCGCAGCTCCCGACACAAGAGGTGCAGGACAGAGTCATCTCAAAGAAATGGGTGGGGGACGGTAAGGTGTCGGATATATATAGGGAAATGAGAGACGAAGGGGAGACTATGATGGACGAACTAAAAGGGAAATGGGAAGAAGAGCTAGGGGAGGAGATTGAGGAGGGGATGTGGGCAGATGCCTTAAACAGGGTAAACTCGTCGTCCTCGTGCGCCAGGCTAAGCCTGATTCAGTTTAAGGTATTACACAGGGCACATATGACTGGAACACGGCTCAGTAAATTTTTTGGGGTGGAGGATAGGTGTGCGAGGTGCTCGAGAAGCCCAGCGAATCATACCCATATGTTTTGGTCATGCCCGGCACTACAGGGGTTTTGGATGGGGGTGACAAAGGTGCTTTCGAAAGTAGTAGGAGTCCGGGTCGAACCAAGCTGGGGGTTGGCTATATTTGGGGTTGCACAAGAGCCGGGAGTGCAGGAGGCGAAAGAGGCCGATGTTTTGGCCTTTGCGTCCCTAGTAGCCCGGCGCAGAATATTGCTAATGTGGAAAGAAGCCAAGCCCCCGGGGGTGGAGACCTGGATAAATGATATGGCGGGGTTCATAAAGTTAGAGCGGATTAAGTTCGTCCTAAGGGGGTCGGCTCAAGGGTTTACTAGGCGGTGGCAACCGTTCGTCGAATATCTTGCGGAAAGATAGATAGGGGAGAACAAAGAAGGCAGCAGCAGCGGCCCAGGACTTGGGGTGTGGGGGGTGGGGGGGGGGGGGTGTGGCCTGAGACAAGGCAGTTGCCAATTAGGGCTAGTTTTTATTTTTTTGTTATTTAATATTTATTTATTTGTTGTTGTTTTCTTTTGTTCTTGTTTAAATAAAAAAGGTCATTATTATCGGTATTGTTATAATGTGGTGTAAAGGATGCACAATGTACTGTGTTGGTTGACCAAAAATTTTCAATAAAATATTATTTAAAAAAAAAAAAACTCTAGTCAGGACCAGTCCCACTATCTCCGAGAACTTCTTGTAAAACTCCACTGGGTCTCCACCTGGTCCCGGGGCTTTCCCCGACTGCATGGCCTTTCGGCTGCCCAGTACCTCCTCCGCTCTAATCGGGGCCCCCAGCCCGTCCACTAGTCCCCCACCTACGTTTGGGAAGGTTAGTCCGTCCAGGAACCGTTTCATCTCCTCCGGCTCCTCCGGGGGTTCTGAAGTGTACAGCTTACTATAAAAGTCCCGAAATACCTTATTCAGTCCTGCCGGGTCCTCCACTCTGCTCCCCTCCCCATCAACCACTCTACTTATTTCCCTGGCCGCCTCCCTCTTCCTGAGTTGCTGCGCTAGCAATCTGCTGGCCTTCTCCCCATGCTCATACACCACTCCCCTCGCCTTCCTAAGCCGTTCCACGGCTCTACTCATGGATAGCACTCCCAGTTCCGCCTGCAGTCTCCGTCTCTCCCTGAGTAGGTCCTCCCCCGGGGACCCGTCATGCTCCTCATCTATCCGGTGAATCTCCTTAACCAATCTGTCCATTTCTGCTCTGTCCGCCCCGACCCTGTGAGCCCGAATTGAGATCAGCTCCCCCCTCACTACTGCCTTCAGCGCCTCCCACAGGGTCGCTGCTGAAACCTCCCCCGTATCGTTCACCTGCAAGTAATTTTGCAGACACTTCTGAAGTCTCTCACATATCCCCTCCTCCGACAACAGTCCTACGTCTAACCTCCATTGCGGGCGTTGGTAATTCGCCCCCCGACCTGCAGGTCCACCCAGTGCGGGGCATGGCCCGAGATAGCGATTGCCGGGTATTCCGTATTCTTTACCTCCCCCACACAGTCCCTGCTCAAGATAAAGAAAGCGATCCTAGAATATACTTTATGAACATGCGAGTAGAACGAGTAGCCACTTCCCGTCGGCTGTCTGGCTCTCCATGGGTCCACAGCCCCCATTTGCTCCATGAACCCTTTCAGCTCCCTTGCCATTGCTGGGAGTCTGCCCGTTCTGGGACATGACCGGTCCAGCCCCGGGTCAAGGACCGTATTAAAGTCCCCCCCGCCCCCCATTATCAACTTACGTGAGTCTAGGTCCGGAATCTTGCCCAGCACTCTTTTGATAAAGTCAACGTCGTCCCAGTTCGGCGCATATATGTTCACCAGCACCACTCTTCTCCCCTCCAGCTTGCCCTTTACCATAAGGAATCTGCCCCCGCCGTCTGCGACCACGCCCTCCTCCTCAAATTTAACCCGCTTATTGAACAAGGTAGATGAGCTTGTGGCCCAGATTGTGACTGGCAGGTATGATGTGGTAGGCATCACAGAGACGTGGTTGCAGGGGGTTCAGGACTGGCATTTAAAGATCCAGGGATTCACAACCTATCGAAAAGACAGAGAGGTGGGCAGAGGGGGCGGGGTTGCCTTGTTAATTAGGAATGAAATTAAATCAATAGCACGAAACGACATAGGGTCAGATGATGTGGAGTCTGTGTGGGTAGAGTTGAGGAACCACAAAGGCAAAAAAACCATAATGGGAGTTATGTACAGGCCTCCTAACAGTGGTCAGGATCAGGGGCACAAAATGCACCACGAAATAGAAAGTGCATGTCAGAAAGGCAAGGTCACAGTGATCATGGGGGACTTCAATATGCAGGTGGACTGGGTAAATAATGCTGCCAGTGGACCCAAGGAAAGGGAATTCATTGAATGTTTACAGGAGGGCTTTTTGGAACAGCTTGTGATGGAGTCCACGAGGGAACAGGCCATTCTGGACTTAGTGTTATGTAATGAGCCAGACTTCATTAAAGGTCTTAAAGTAAGGGAGCACTTAGGAGGCAGTGATCATAATATGGTAGAATTCAATCTCCAATTTGAAAGAAAGAAGGTAGAATCAGATGTAAAGGTGTTACAGTTAAATAAAGGTAACTACAGGGGCATGAGGGAGGAACTGACGAAAATCGACTGGGAGCAGAGCCTAGTGGGAAAGACAGTAGAACAGCAATGGCAGGAGTTTCTGGGAGTAATTGAGGACACAGTACAGAGGTTCATCCCAAAGAAAAGAAAGGTTATCAGAGGGGGGATTAGGCAGCCATGGCTGACAAAGGAAGTTAGGGAATGCATCAAAGCAAAAGAGAAAGCCTATAATGTGGCAAAGAGTAGTGGGAAGTCAGAAGATTGGGAAGGCTACAAAAACAAACAGAGGATAACAAAGAGAGAAATAAGGAAAGGGAGGATCAAATATGAAGGTAGGCTAGCCAGTAACATTAGGAATGATAGTAAACGTTTCTTTAAATACATTAAAAACAAACGGGAGGCAAAAGTTGACATTGGGCCGCTCCAAAATGATGCTGGTAATTTTGTGATGGGAGACAAGGAAATAGCTGAGGAACGGGCAGCACGGTAGCCTTGTGGATAGCACAATTGCTTCACAGCTCCAGGGTCCCAGGTTCGATTCCAGCTTGGGTCACTGACTGTGCGGAGTCTGCACATCCTCCCCGTGTCTGTGTGGGTTTCCTCCGGGTGCTCCGGTTTCCTCCCACAGTCCAAAGATGTGCAGGTTAGGTGGATTGGCCATGATAAATTGCCCTTAGTGTCCAAAATTGCCCTTAGTGTTGGGTGTGGTTGCTGGGTTATGGGGCTAGGGTGGCAGTGTGGACCTTGGGTAGGGTGCTCTTTCCAAGAGCCAGTGCAGACTCGATGGGCCGAATGGCCTCCTTCTGCACTGTAAATTCTATGAAAACTAAATAAGTACTTTGCGTCAGTCTTCACAGTAGAAGACATGAGTAATATCCCAACAATTCGGAGAGTCAGGGGGCAGAATTGAATATGGTAGCCATCACAAAGGAGAAAGTGCGAGAGAAACTAAGAGGTCTAAAAATTGATGAATCTCCGGGCCCAGATGGGCGACATCCTAGAGTTCTAAAGGAGATAGCTGAAGAAATAGTGGAGGCGTTAGTTATGATCTTTCAAAAGTCACTGGAGTCAGGGAAAGTCCCAGAGGATTGGAAAATCGCTGTTGTAACCCCCCTGTTCAAGAAGGGAACAAGGAAAAAGATGGAAAATTATAGGCCAATTAGCCTAACCTCGGTTGTTGGCAAGATTCTAGAATCCATTGTTAAGGATGCGATTTCTAAATTCTTGGAAGTGCAGGGTCAGATTAGGACAAGTCAGCATGGATTTAGTAAGGGGAGGTCGTGCCTGACAAACCTGTTAGAGTTCTTTGAAGAGATAACAAATAGGTTAGACCAAGGAGAGCCAATGGATGTTATCTATCTTGACTTCCAAAAGGCCTTTGATAAGGTGCCTCACGGGAGACTGCTGAGTAAAATAAGGGCCCATGGTATTCGAGGCAAGGTACTAACATGGACTGACGATTGGCTGTCAGGCAGAAGGCAGAGAGTTGGGATAAAAGGCTCTTTTTCGGAATGGCAACCGGTGACTAGTGGTGTCCCGCAGGGTTCAGTGTTGGGGCCACAGCTGTTCTCTTTATATGTTAACGAACTAGATGACGGGACTGGGGGCATTCTGGCGAAGTTTGCCGATGATACAAAGATAGGTGGAGGGGCAGGTAGTATGGAGGAGGTGGGGAGGCTGCAGAAAGATTTTGACAGTTTAGGAGAGTGGTCCAAGAAATGGCTGATGAAATTCAACGTGGGCAAGTGCGAGGTCTTGCACTTTGGAAAAAAGAATAGAGGCATGGACTATTTTCTAAACGGTGACAAAATTCATAATGCTGAAGTGCAAAGGGACTTGGGAGTCCTAGTCCAGGATTCTCTAAAGGTAAATTTGCAGGTTGAGTCCGTAATTAAGAAAGCAAATGCAATGTTGTCATTCATCTCAAGAGGCTTGGAATATAAAAGCAGGGATGTACTTCTGAAGCTTTATAAAGCATTAGTTAGGCCCCATTTAGAATACTGTGAGCAATTTTGGGCCCCACACCTCAGGAAGGACATCCTGGCACTGGAGCGGGTCCAGCGGAGATTCACACGGATGATCCCAGGAATGGTAGGCCTAACATACGATGAACGTCTGAGGATCCTGGGATTATATTCATTGGAGTTTAGGAGGTTGAGGGGAGATCTAATAGAAACTTACAAGATAATGAATGGCTTAGATAGGGTGGACGTAGGGAAGTTGTTTCCATTAGCAGGGGAGACTAGGACCCGGGGGCACAGCCTTCGAATAAAAGGGAGTCACTTTAGAACAGAGATGAGGAGAAATTTCTTCAGCCAGAGAGTGGTGGGTCTGTGGAATTCATTGCCACAGAGGGCGGTGGAGGCCGGGACGTTGAGTGTCTTTAAGACAGAAGTTGATAAATTCTTGATTTCTCAAGGAATTAAGGGCGATGGAGAGAGAGCGGGTAAATGGAGTTGAAATCAGCCATGATTGAATGGTGGAGTGGACTCGATGGGCCGAATGGCCTTACTTCCACTCCTATGTCTTATGGTCTTATCATAATTGCTACCCCCCTGGACTTAGAATCCAAGTCCGAGTGGAAGACCCGGCTGATCCAGCCCTTCCTTAGCCTAGTCTGGTCAGACACTTTCAGATGTGTCTCCTGCAACATAATTATGTCCGCCTTTAGAGCCCGCAAGTGCACGAACACACGTTCCCTTTTAACTGGCCCATTTAGTCCCCTGACATTCCAGGTGATCAGCCTGGTTGGGGGGCTTAACCCCCCCCCCCCCCACGCGGGTCAGCCATAACCTTTCTTGGGCCCGCCCCCGGCCCATGTGCCGCACCATTCCTGGCTCGCCTCTTGGCCGCCTCCACCCCCGACCTCCTCTCCATGACCTACTTCAGACCCCTCCCACGTCAGCAGAATAACTCCCCCCCCCCCCCCCCCACCTGACTCCCTTGACTAGCCAATCGGCTAGCCCGGTGACTCATCGCTCCGCCGCCCCCTTGTCTCACTCCCATTGTTTCCCCGACCTCATCTCCCCCCTCCCCAGCACACCAGCCCCCACTCCGACCCACTGGAGCAGCCTCACTAAAATGGGAAAGATCAAACAAGATGTAAACATCAAACAGCACCGCGAGGCTGCTCCAGGTACAAGACAGTTCCAGCTGTCCACACAGATAAGAGTTAACCCACATCCCTCTCTGAGCATTTCCCCCCTCAGTACTCTTTATCTGCGGCGAGCCCAGGCATCACTTCCTCAGCATCGCGGATGCTCCAAAGTGAGTCCATCCGCAGCTCCAGAGCCGTCAAGCGGTCTAACAGGAGCTGCAGCTGGACACACGTCTTGCACGTGAAGGAGCCAGGGACAGTGGAGGTGTCCCTGAGCTCCCACATCGCACAAGAGGAGCATGACACGGGTCTGGGATCTCCTGCCATGTCTAAACCCTTAAGCTAACTTACAACAGCTTGTTCTATGTTCTACAATGAAAGGGAAAACTACTTACTAGTCACCAAACAATCACTCACCTGCTGGGCAAGGAGACAACAGAATATCCTGTCAATCACACTTCTTTACCTGACACAGCGGCACCTAAACTCCTTATTTGCAGGGCCTTCCTGCTCCCAACACTTGCAGGCTTGGCTCCCCGACATCGATGTGGCAGCCCCCTGATTGGACTTCATCGATCAGGGTGATCGAGCCCTGATCAATTTATTGGCAATGACCCAAAGACAGCCCAGCCAAGGGCACGAAATCCAAGCAGGTTAAAAGATGCTGCACCACCTTAGAATCTCTGTGTCCAGCAACAATGAAACAATGGTGATCTCCACCGGCCACCGTGAGGAGGTCCACCACGTCACAGAGCAGGGGGATGACCAGAGGGGGAGCAGCAGCCCAGAACATGGACTGAACATCGAGGGCGACAGGGATCGGATACAGATAAACAAAGGCCTTTATCTGTCTGGGTATTTGTTAGTCACTCTTAAGTTAAGGTCTAGAGGCAGCACGGTGGCGCAGTGGTTAGCACTGCCGCCTCACAGCTCCGAGGTCCCAGGTTCGAGCCCAGCTCTGGGTCACTGTCCGTGTGGAGTTTGCACATTCTCCCCGAGTTTGCATGCGTCTCACCCCAACAACCTAAAACTGTGCCAGCTAGGTGGATTGGCCACGCCAAATTGCCCCTTAATTGGAAAAAGTGGGTTGGGTACTCCAAAAAATTTTTTTTTTAAATTAAGTTCTTGCATGAACTTTACTATTCTGCAAAATAACTTGTGTCTTTTGGTGAGATTGATTAACAGTAATATTGAGCGAGTGTGAATAAATATTATTTGATTAAACAAAGCTGGATCACAGTCAATTGTCCATCGCACATGTGTTAAAGTCACACTGTGGTAGCAACACAGGGTCAATGATCTGGAATGTTCTGTCTGAGAGTGTGGGGGAGACGGGGGTCAATGATCTGGAATGTTCTGTCTGAGAGTGTGGGGGAGACGGGGGCCAATGATCTGGAATGTTCTGTCTGAGAGTGTGGGGGAGACGGGGTCAATGATCTGGAATGTTCTGTCTGAGAGTGTGGGGGAGACGGGGTCAATGATCTGGAATGTTCTGTCTGAGAGTGTGGGGGAGTCGGGGTCAATGATCTGGAATGTTCTGTCTGAGAGTGTGGGGGAGACGGGGTCAATGATCTGGAATGTTCTGTCTGAGAGTGTGGGGGAGACAGGGTCAATGATCTGGAATGTTCTGTCTGAGAGTGTGGGGGAGACAGGGTCAATGATCTGGAATGTTCTGTCTGAGAGTGTGGGGGAGATGGGGGTCAATGATCTGGAATGTTCTGTCTGAGAGTGTGGGGGAGACAGGGTCAATGATCAGGAATGTTCTGTCTGAGAGTGTGGGGGAGTCGGGGTCAATGATCTGGAATGTTCTGTCTGAGAGTGTGGGGGAGACGGGGTCAATGATCTGGAATGTTCTGTCTGAGAGCGTGGGGGAGACGGGGTCAATGATCTGGAAGGTTCTGTCTGAGAGTGTGGGGGAGACAGGGTCAATGTTCTGTCTGAGAGTGTGGGGGAGACTGGGGTCAATGATCTGGAATGTTCTGTCTGAGAGTGTGGGGGAGACGGGGTCAATGATCTGGAATGTTCTGTCTGAGAGTGTGGGGGAGGCAGGGTCAATGATCTGGAATGTTCTGTCTGAGAGTGTGGGGAGGCAGGGTCAATGATCTGGAATGTTCTGTCTGAGAGTGTGGGGGTGACGGGGTCAATGATCTGGAATGTTCTGTCTGAGAGTGTGGGGGAGACGGGGGTCAATGATCTGGAATGTTCTGTCTGAGAGTGTGGGGGAGACGGGGTCAATGTTCTGTATGAGAGTGTGGGGGTGACGGGGGCAGTGATCTGGAATGTTCTGTCTGAGAGTGTGGGGGAGACAGGGTCAATGATCTCGAATGTTCTATCTGAGGGTGTGGGGGAGACGGGGTCAATGATCTGGAATGTTCTGTCTGAGAGTGTGGGGGAGACGGGGTCAGTGATCTGGAATGTTCTGTCTGAGGGTGTGGGGGAGACGGGGTCAATGATCTGGAATGTTCTGTCTGAGAGTGTGGGGGAGACGGGGTCAATGATCTGGAATGTTCTGTCTGAGAGTGTGGGGGAGACGGGGTCAATGATCTGGAATGTTCTGTCTGAGGATGTGGGGGAGACGGGGTCAATGATCTGGAATGTTCTGTCTGAGAGTGTGTGGGAGACAGGGTCAATGATCTGGAATGTTCTGTCTGAGAGTGTGGGGGAGACAGGGTCAATGATCTGGAATGTTCTGTCTGAGAGTGTGGGGGAGATGGGGGTCAATGATCTGGAATGTTCTGTCTGAGAGTGTGGGGGAGACAGGGTCAATGATCAGGAATGTTCTGTCTGAGAGTGTGGGGGAGACAGGGCCAATGATCTGGAATTTTCTGTCTGAGAGTGTGGGGGAGACGGGGTCAATGATCTGGAATGTTCTGTCTGAGAGTGTGGGGGAGACGGGGTCAATGATCTGGAATGTTCTGTATGAGAGTGAGGGGGAGACAGGGTCAATGATCTGGAATGTTCTGTCTGAGAGTGTGGGGGAGACGGGGGCAATGATCTGGAATGTTCTGTCTGAGAGTGTGGGGGAGACAGGGTCAATGATCTGGAATGTTCTGTCTGAGAGTGTGGGGGAGACAGGGTCAATGATCTGGAATGTTCTGTCTGAGAGTG
This sequence comes from Scyliorhinus torazame, assembly GCF_047496885.1. NCBI lineage: Eukaryota > Metazoa > Chordata > Chondrichthyes > Carcharhiniformes > Scyliorhinidae > Scyliorhinus > Scyliorhinus torazame. Next base: position 374,455,705 of record NC_092710.1, on the reverse strand, counting down.
TGGGGGAGTCGGGGCCAATGATCTGGAATGTTCTGTCTGAGAGTGTGGGGGAGACGGGGTCAATGATCCGGAATGTTCTGTCTGAGAGTGTGGGGGAGAGAGGGTCAATGATCTGGAATGTTCTGTCTGAGAGTGTGGGGGAGTCGGGGCCAATGATCTGGAATGTTCTGTCTGAGAGTGTGGGGGAGTCGGGGTCAATGATCTGGAATGTTCTGTCTGAGAGTGTGGGGGAGACGGGGTCAATGATCTGGAATGTTCTGTCTGAGAGTGTGGGGGAGACAGGGTCAATGATCTGGAATGTTCTGTCTGAGAGTGTGGGGGAGACGGGGGCCAATGATCTGGAATGTTCTGTCTGAGAGTGTGGGGGAGACGGGGTCAATGATCTGGAATGTTCTGTCTGAGAGTGTGGGGGAGACGGGGTCAATGATCTGGAATGTTCTGTCTGAGAGTGTGGGGGAGACGGGGTCAATGATCTGGAATGTTCTGTCTGAGAGTGTGGGGGAGGCAGGGTCAATGATCTGGAATGTTCTGTCTGAGAGTGTGGGGAGGCAGGGTCAATGATCTGGAATGTTCTGTCTGAGAGTGTGGGGGTGACGGGGTCAATGATCTGGAATGTTCTGTCTGAGAGTGTGGGGGAGACGGGGGTCAATGATCTGGAATGTTCTGTCTGAGAGTGTGGGGGAGACGGGGTCAATGTTCTGTATGAGAGTGTGGGGGTGACGGGGGCAGTGATCTGGAATGTTCTGTCTGAGAGTGTGGGGGAGACAGGGTCAATGATCTCGAATGTTCTATCTCAGGGTGTGGGGGAGACGGGGTCAATGATCTGGAATGTTCTGTCTGAGAGTGTGGGGGAGACGGGGTCAGTGATCTGGAATGTTCTGTCTGAGGGTGTGGGGGAGACGGGGTCAATGATCTGGAATGTTCTGTCTGAGAGTGTGGGGGAGACGGGGTCAATGATCTGGAATGTTCTGTCTGAGAGTGTGGGGGAGACGGGGTCAATGATCTGGAATGTTCTGTCTGAGGATGTGGGGGAGACGGGGTCAATGATCTGGAATGTTCTGTCTGAGAGTGTGTGGGAGACAGGGTCAATGATCTGGAATGTTCTGTCTGAGAGTGTGGGGGAGACAGGGTCAATGATCTGGAATGTTCTGTCTGAGAGTGTGGGGGAGATGGGGGTCAATGATCTGGAATGTTCTGTCTGAGAGTGTGGGGGAGACAGGGTCAATGATCTGGAATGTTCTGTCTGAGAGTGTGGGGGAGACAGGGCCAATGATCTGGAATTTTCTGTCTGTGAGTGTGGGGGAGACGGGGTCAATGATCTGGATTGTTCTGTCTGAGAGTGTGGGGGAGACGGGGTCAATGATCTGGAATGTTCTGTATGAGAGTGAGGGGGAGACAGGGTCAATGATCTGGAATGTTCTGTCTGAGAGTGTGGGGGAGACGGGGGCAATGATCTGGAATGTTCTGTCTGAGAGTGTGGGGGAGACAGGGTCAATGATCTGGAATGTTCTGTCTGAGAGTGTGGGGGAGACAGGGTCAATGATCTGGAATGTTCTGTCTGAGAGTGTGGGGGAGTCGGGGCCAATGATCTGGAATGTTCTGTCTGAGAGTGTGGGGGAGACGGGGTCAATGATCCGGAATGTTCTGTCTGAGAGTGTGGGGGAGAGAGGGTCAATGATCTGGAATGTTCTGTCTGAGAGTGTGGGGGAGTCGGGGCCAATGACCTGGAATGTTCTGTCTGAGAGTGTGGGGGAGTCGGGGCCAATGATCTGGAATGTTCTGTCTGAGTGTGTGGGGGAGTCGGGGCCAATGATCTGGAATGTTCTGTCTGAGAGTGTGTGGGAGACAGGGTCAATGATCTGGAATGTTCTGTCTGAGAGTGTGGGGGAGACGCGGTCAATGATCTGGAATGTTCTGTCTGAGAGTGTGGGGGAGACAGGGTCAATGATCTGGAATGTTCTGTCTGAGAGTGTGGGGGTGATGGGGTCAATGATCTGGAATGTTCTGTCTGAGAGTGTGGGGGAGACAGGGTCAATGATCTGGAATGTTCTGTCTGAGAGTGTGGGGGAGACGGGGTCAATGTTCTGGAATGTTCTGTCTGAGAGTGTGGGGGAGACGGGGTCAATGTTCTGGAATGTTCTGTCTGAGAGTGTGGGGGAGGCGGGGTCAATGATCTGGAATGTTCTGTCTGAGAGTGTGGGGGAGTCGGGGCCAATGATCTGGAATGTTCTGTCTGAGAGTGTGGGGGAGACACGGTCAATGATCTGGAATGTTCTGTCTGAGAGTGTGGGGGAGACGGGGTCAATGATCTGGAATGTTCTGTCTGAGAGTGTGGGGGAGACGGGGTCAATGATCTGGAATGTTCTGTCTGAGAGTGTGGGGGAGACGGGGTCAATGATCTGGAATGTTCTGTCTGAGAGTGTGGGGGAGACAGGGTCAATGATCTGGAATGTTCTGTCTGAGGGTGTGGGGGAGACGGGGTCAATAATCTGGAATGTTCTGTCTGAGAGTGTGTGGGAGACGGGGTCAATGATCTGGAATGTTCTGTCTGAGAGTGTGGGGGAGACGGGGCCAATGATCTGGAATGTTCTGTCTGAGAGTGTGGGGGAGACGGGGTCAATGTTCTGTATGAGAGTGTGGGGGTGACGGGGGCAGTGATCTGGAATGTTCTGTCTGAGAGTGTGGTGGAGACAGGGTCAATGATCTGGAATGTTCTATCTGAGGGTGTGGGGGAGACGGGGTCAATGATCTGGAATGTTCGGTCTGAGAGTGTGGGGGAGACGGGGTCAGTGATCTGGAATGTTCTGTCTGAGGGTGTGGGGGAGACGGGGTCAATGATCTGGAATGTTCTGTCTGAGAGTGTGGGGGAGACGGGGTCAATGATCTGGAATGTTCTGTCTGAGAGTGTGGGGGAGACGGGGTCAATGATCTGGAATGTTCTGTCTGAGGATGTGGGGGAGACGGGGTCAATGATCTGGAATGTTCTGTCTGAGAGTGTGTGGGAGACAGGGTCAATGATCTGGAATGTTCTGTCTGAGAGTGTGGGGGAGACAGGGTCAATGATCTGGAATGTTCTGTCTGAGAGTGTGGGGGAGACGGGGTCAATGATCTGGAATGTTCTGTCTGAGAGTGTGGGGGAGACAGGGCCAATGATCTGGAATGTTCTGTCTGAGAGTGTGGGGGAGACAGGGTCAATGATCTGGAATTTTCTGTCTGAGAGTGTGGGGGAGACGGGGTCAATGATCTGGAATGTTCTGTCTGAGAGTGAGGGGGAGACAGGGTCAATGATCTGGAATGTTCTGTCTGATAGTGTGGGGGAGACGGGGGCAATGATCTGGAATGTTCTGTCTGAGAGTGTGGGGGAGACGGGGTCAATGATCTGGAATGTTCTGTCTGAGAGTGTGGGGGAGACGGGGTCAATGATCTGGAATGTTCTGTCTGAGGATGTGGGGGAGACGGGGTCAATGATCTGGAATGTTCTGTCTGAGAGTGTGTGGGAGACAGGGTCAATGATCTGGAATGTTCTGTCTGAGAGTGTGGGGGAGACAGGGTCAATGATCTGGAATGTTCTGTCTGAGAGTGTGGGGGAGACGGGGGTCAATGATCTGGAATGTTCTGTCTGAGAGTGTGGGGGAGACGGGGTCAATGATCCGGAATGTTCTGTCTGAGAGTGTGGGGGAGAGAGGGTCAATGATCTGGAATGTTCTGTCTGAGAGTGTGGGGGAGTCGGGGCCAATGATCTGGAATGTTCTGTCTGAGAGTGTGGGGGAGTCGGGGTCAATGATCTGGAATGTTCTGTCTGAGAGTGTGGGGGAGACGGGGTCAATGATCTGGAATGTTCTGTCTGAGAGTGTGGGGGAGACAGGGTCAATGATCTGGAATGTTCTGTCTGAGAGTGTGGGGGAGACGGGGGCCAATGATCTGGAATGTTCTGTCTGAGAGTGTGGGGGAGACGGGGTCAATGATCTGGAATGTTCTGGCTGAGAGTGTGGGGGAGACGGGGTCAATGATCTGGAATGTTCTGTCTGAGAGTGTGGGGGAGACGGGGTCAATGATCTGGAATGTTCTGTCTGAGAGTGTGGGGGAGGCAGGGTCAATGATCTGGAATGTTCTGTCTGAGAGTGTGGGGAGGCAGGGTCAATGATCTGGAATGTTCTGTCTGAGAGTGTGGGGGTGACGGGGTCAATGATCTGGAATGTTCTGTCTGAGAGTGTGGGGGAGACGGGGGTCAATGATCTGGAATGTTCTGTCTGAGAGTGTGGGGGAGACGGGGTCAATGTTCTGTATGAGAGTGTGGGGGTGACGGGGGCAGTGATCTGGAATGTTCTGTCTGAGAGTGTGGGGGAGACAGGGTCAATGATCTCGAATGTTCTATCTGAGGGTGTGGGGGAGACGGGGTCAATGATCTGGAATGTTCTGTCTGAGAGTGTGGGGGAGACGGGGTCAGTGATCTGGAATGTTCTGTCTGAGGGTGTGGGGGAGACGGGGTCAATGATCTGGAATGTTCTGTCTGAGAGTGTGGGGGAGACGGGGGTCAATGATCTGGAATGTTCTGTCTGAGAGTGTGGGGGAGACGGGGTCAATGATCTGGAATGTTCTGTCTGAGGATGTGGGGGAGACGGGGTCAATGATCTGGAATGTTCTGTCTGAGAGTGTGTGGGAGACAGGGTCAATGATCTGGAATGTTCTGTCTGAGAGTGTGGGGGAGACAGGGTCAATGATCTGGAATGTTCTGTCTGAGAGTGTGGGGGAGATGGGGGTCAATGATCTGGAATGTTCTGTCTGAGAGTGTGGGGGAGACAGGGTCAATGATCTGGAATGTTCTGTCTGAGAGTGTGGGGGAGACAGGGCCAATGATCTGGAATTTTCTGTCTGTGAGTGTGGGGGAGACGGGGTCAATGATCTGGAATGTTCTGTCTGAGAGTGTGGGGGAGACGGGGTCAATGATCTGGAATGTTCTGTATGAGAGTGAGGGGGAGACAGGGTCAATGATCTGGAATGTTCTGTCTGAGAGTGTGGGGGAGACGGGGGCAATGATCTGGAATGTTCTGTCTGAGAGTGTGGGGGAGACAGGGTCAATGATCTGGAATGTTCTGTCTGAGAGTGTGGGGGAGACAGGGTCAATGATCTGGAATGTTCTGTCTGAGAGTGTGGGGGAGTCGGGGCCAATGATCTGGAATGTTCTGTCTGAGAGTGTGGGGGAGACGGGGTCAATGATCCGGAATGTTCTGTCTGAGAGTGTGGGGGAGAGAGGGTCAATGATCTGGAATGTTCTGTCTGAGAGTGTGGGGGAGTCGGGGCCAATGATCTGGAATGTTCTGTCTGAGAGTGTGGGGGAGTCGGGGCCAATGATCTGGAATGTTCTGTCTGAGTGTGTGGGGGAGTCGGGGCCAATGATCTGGAATGTTCTGTCTGAGAGTGTGTGGGAGACAGGGTCAATGATCTGGAATGTTCTGTCTGAGAGTGTGGGGGAGACGCGGTCAATGATCTGGAATGTTCTGTCTGAGAGTGTGGGGGTGATGGGGTCAATGATCTGGAATGTTCTGTCTGAGAGTGTGGGGGAGACAGGGTCAATGATCTGGAATGTTCTGTCTGAGAGTGTGGGGGAGACGGGGTCAATGTTCTGGAATGTTCTGTCTGAGAGTGTGGGGGAGACGGGGTCAATGTTCTGGAATGTTCTGTCTGAGAGTGTGGGGGAGGCGGGGTCAATGATCTGGAATGTTCTGTCTGAGAGTGTGGGGGAGTCGGGGCCAATGATCTGGAATGTTCTGTCTGAGAGTGTGGGGGAGACACGGTCAATGATCTGGAATGTTCTGTCTGAGAGTGTGGGGGAGACGGGGTCAATGATCTGGAATGTTCTGTCTGAGAGTGTGGGGGAGACGGGGTCAATGATCTGGAATGTTCTGTCTGAGAGTGTGGGGGAGACGGGGTCAATGTTCTGTATGAGAGTGTGGGGGTGACGGGGGCAGTGATCTGGAATGTTCTGTCTGAGAGTGTGGTGGAGACAGGGTCAATGATCTGGAATGTTCTATCTGAGGGTGTGGGGGAGACGGGGTCAATGATCTGGAATGTTCTGTCTGAGAGTGTGGGGGAGACGGGGTCAGTGATCTGGAATGTTCTGTCTGAGGGTGTGGGGGAGACGGGGTCAATGATCTGGAATGTTCTGTCTGAGAGTGTGGGGGAGACGGGGTCAATGATCTGGAATGTTCTGTCTGAGAGTGTGGGGGAGACGGGGTCAATGATCTGGAATGTTCTGTCTGAGGATGTGGGGGAGACGGGGTCAATGATCTGGAATGTTCTGTCTGAGAGTGTGTGGGAGACAGGGTCAATGATCTGGAATGTTCTGTCTGAGAGTGTGGGGGAGACAGGGTCAATGATCTGGAATGTTCTGTCTGAGAGTGTGGGGGAGACGGGGGTCAATGATCTGGAATGTTCTGTCTGAGAGTGTGGGGGAGACAGGGTCAATGATCTGGAATGTTCTGTCTGAGAGTGTGGGGGAGACAGGGTCAATGATCTGGAATTTTCTGTCTGAGAGTGTGGGGGAGACGGGGTCAATGATCTGGAATGTTCTGTCTGAGAGTGAGGGGGAGACAGGGTCAATGATCTGGAATGTTCTGTCTGATAGTGTGGGGGAGACGGGGGCAATGATCTGGAATGTTCTGTCTGAGAGTGTGGGGGAGACGGGGTCAATGATCTGGAATGTTCTGTCTGAGAGTGTGGGGGAGACGGGGTCAATGATCTGGAATGTTCTGTCTGAGGATGTGGGGGAGACGGGGTCAATGATCTGGAATGTTCTGTCTGAGAGTGTGTGGGAGACAGGGTCAATGATCTGGAATGTTCTGTCTGAGAGTGTGGGGGAGACAGGGTCAATGATCTGGAATGTTCTGTCTGAGAGTGTGGGGGAGACGGGGGTCAATGATCTGGAATGTTCTGTCTGAGAGTGTGGGGGAGACAGGGTCAATGATCTGGAATGTTCTGTCTGAGAGTGTGGGGGAGACAGGGTCAATGATCTGGAATTTTCTGTCTGAGAGTGTGGGGGAGACGGGGTCAATGATCTGGAATGTTCTGTATGAGAGTGAGAGGGAGACAGGGTCAATGATCTGGAATGTTCTGTCTGAGAGTGTGGGGGAGACGGGGGCAATGATCTGGAATGTTCTGTCTGAGAGTGTGGGGGAGACAGGGTCAATGATCTGGAATGTTCTGTCTGAGAGTGTGGGGGTGACGGGGTCAATGATCTGGAATGTTCTGTCTGAGAGTGTGGGGGAGACAGGGTCAATGATCTGGAATGTTCTGTCTGAGAGTGTGGGGGAGACGGGGTCAATGTTCTGGAATGTTCTGTCTGAGAGTGTGGGGGAGACGGGGTCAATGTTCTGGAATGTTCTGTCTGAGAGTGTGGGGGAGGCGGGGTCAATGATCTGGAATGTTCTGTCTGAGAGTGTGGGGGAGTCGGGGCCAATGATCTGGAATGTTCTGTCTGAGAGTGTGGGGGAGACGGGGTCAATGTTCTGTATGAGAGTGTGGGGGTGACGGGGGCAGTGATCTGGAATGTTCTGTCTGAGAGTGTGGTGGAGACAGGGTCAATGATCTGGAATGTTCTATCTGAGGGTGTGGGGGAGACGGGGTCAATGATCTGGAATGTTCTGTCTGAGAGTGTGGGGGAGACGGGGTCAGTGATCTGGAATGTTCTGTCTGAGGGTGTGGGGGAGACGGGGTCAATGATCTGGAATGTTCTGTCTGAGAGTGTGGGGGAGACGGGGTCAATGATCTGGAATGTTCTGTCTGAGAGTGTGGGGGAGACGGGGTCAATGATCTGGAATGTTCTGTCTGAGGATGTGGGGGAGACGGGGTCAATGATCTGGAATGTTCTGTCTGAGAGTGTGTGGGAGACAGGGTCAATGATCTGGAATGTTCTGTCTGAGAGTGTGGGGGAGACAGGGTCAATGATCTGGAATGTTCTGTCTGAGAGTGTGGGGGAGACGGGGGTCAATGATCTGGAATGTTCTGTCTGAGAGTGTGGGGGAGACAGGGTCAATGATCTGGAATGTTCTGTCTGAGAGTGTGGGGGAGACAGGGTCAATGATCTGGAATTTTCTGTCTGAGAGTGTGGGGGAGACGGGGTCAATGATCTGGAATGTTCTGTCTGAGAGTGAGGGGGAGACAGGGTCAATGATCTGGAATGTTCTGTCTGATAGTGTGGGGGAGACGGGGGCAATGATCTGGAATGTTCTGTCTGAGAGTGTGGGGGAGACGGGGTCAATGATCTGGAATGTTCTGTCTGAGAGTGTGGGGGAGACGGGGTCAATGATCTGGAATGTTCTGTCTGAGAGTGAGGGGGAGACAGGGTCAATGATCTGGAATGTTCTGTCTGATAGTGTGGGGGAGACGGGGGCAATGATCTGGAATGTTCTGTCTGAGAGTGTGGGGGAGACGGGGTCAATGATCTGGAATGTTCTGTCTGAGAGTGTGGGGGAGACGGGGTCAATGATCTGGAATGTTCTGTCTGAGGATGTGGGGGAGACGGGGTCAATGATCTGGAATGTTCTGTCTGAGAGTGTGGGGGAGACGGGGTCAATGTTCTGGAATGTTCTGTCTGAGAGTGTGGGGGAGACGGGGTCAATGTTCTGGAATGTTCTGTCTGAGAGTGTGGGGGAGGCGGGGTCAATGATCTGGAATGTTCTGTCTGAGAGTGTGGGGGAGTCGGGGCCAATGATCTGGAATGTTCTGTCTGAGAGTGTGGGGGAGACACGGTCAATGATCTGGAATGTTCTGTCTGAGAGTGTGGGGGAGACGGGGTCAATGATCTGGAATGTTCTGTCTGAGAGTGTGGGGGAGACGGGGTCAATGATCTGGAATGTTCTGTCTGAGAGTGTGGGGGAGACGGGGTCAATAATCTGGAATGTTCTGTCTGAGAGTGTGGGGGAGACGGGGTCAATGATCTGGAATGTTCTGTCTGAGAGTGTGGGGGAGACAGGGTCAATGATCTGGAATGTTCTGTCTGAGAGTGTGGGGGAGACGGGGTCAATGTTCTGTATGAGAGTGTGGGGGTGACGGGGGCAGTGATCTGGAATGTTCTGTCTGAGAGTGTGGTGGAGACAGGGTCAATGATCTGGAATGTTCTATCTGAGGGTGTGGGGGAGACGGGGTCAATGATCTGGAATGTTCTGTCTGAGAGTGTGGGGGAGACGGGGTCAGTGATCTGGAATGTTCTGTCTGAGGGTGTGGGGGAGACGGGGTCAATGATCTGGAATGTTCTGTCTGAGAGTGTGGGGGAGACGGGGTCAATGATCTGGAATGTTCTGTCTGAGAGTGTGGGGGAGACGGGGTCAATGATCTGGAATGTTCTGTCTGAGAGTGAGGGGGAGACAGGGTCAATGATCTGGAATGTTCTGTCTGATAGTGTGGGGGAGACGGGGGCAATGATCTGGAATGTTCTGTCTGAGAGTGTGGGGGAGACGGGGTCAATGATCTGGAATGTTCTGTCTGAGAGTGTGGGGGAGACGGGGTCAATGATCTGGAATGTTCTGTCTGAGGATGTGGGGGAGACGCGGTCAATGATCCGGAATGTTCTGTCTGAGAGTGTGTGGGAGACAGGGTCAATGATCTGGAATGTTCTGTCTGAGAGTGTGGGGGAGACAGGGTCAATGATCTGGAATGTTCTGTCTGAGAGTGTGGGGGAGACGGGGGTCAATGATCTGGAATGTTCTGTCTGAGAGTGTGGGGGAGACAGGGTCAATGATCTGGAATGTTCTGTCTGAGAGTGTGGGGGAAGACAGGGTCAATGATCTGGAATTTTCTGTCTGAGAGTGTGGGGGAGACGGGGTCAATGATCTGGAATGTTCTGTATGAGAGTGAGAGGGAGACGGGGTCAATGATCCGGAATGTTCTGTCTGAGAGTGTGGGGAGAGAGTGTCAATGATCTGGAATGTTCTGTCTGAGAGTGTGGGGGAGTCGGGGCCAATGATCTGGAATGTTCTGTCTGAGAGTGTGGGGGAGTCGGGGCCAATGATCTGGAATGTTCTGTCTGAGTGTGTGGGGGAGTCGGGGCCAATGATCTGGAATGTTCTGTCTGAGAGTGTGTGGGAGACAGGGTCAATGATCTGGAATGTTCTGTCTGAGAGTGTGGGGGAGACGGGGTCAATGATCTGGAATGTTCTGTCTGAGAGTGTGGGGGAGACAGGGTCAATGATCTGGAATGTTCTGTCTGAGAGTGTGGGGGTGACGGGGTCAATGATCTGGAATGTTCTGTCTGAGAGTGTGGGGGAGACAGGGTCAATGATCTGGAATGTTCTGTCTGAGAGTGTGGGGGAGACGGGGTCAATGTTCTGTCTGAGAGTGTGGGGGAGGCGGGGTCAATGATCTGGAATGTTCTGTCTGAGAGTGTGGGGGAGACGGGGTCAATGATCTGGAATGTTCTGTCTGAGAGTGTGGGGGAGGCGGGGTCAATGATCTGGAAAGTTCTGTCTGAGAGTGTGGGGGAGACAGGGTCAATGATCTGGAATGTTCTGTCTGAGAGTGTGGGGGAGACATGGTCATTAATCTGGAATGTTCTGTCTGAGAGTGTGGGGGAGACAGGGGCAATGATCTGGAATGTTCTGTCTGAGAGTGTGGGGGAGACAGGGTCAATGATCTGGAATTTTCTGTCTGAGAGTGTGGGGGAGACGGGGTCAATGATCTGGAATGTTCTGTCTGAGAGTGAGGGGGAGACAGGGTCAATGATCTGGAATGTTCTGTCTGATAGTGTGGGGGAGACGGGGGCAATGATCTGGAATGTTCTGTCTGAGAGTGTGGGGGAGACGGGGTCAATGATCTGGAATGTTCTGTCTGAGAGTGTGGGGGAGACGGGGTCAATGATCTGGAATGTTCTGTCTGAGAGTGAGGGGGAGACAGGGTCAATGATCTGGAATGTTCTGTCTGATAGTGTGGGGGAGACGGGGGCAATGATCTGGAATGTTCTGTCTGAGAGTGTGGGGGAGACGGGGTCAATGATCTGGAATGTTCTGTCTGAGAGTGTGGGGGAGACGGGGTCAATGATCTGGAATGTTCTGTCTGAGGATGTGGGGGAGACGGGGTCAATGATCTGGAATGTTCTGTCTGAGAGTGTGGGGGAGACGGGGTCAATGTTCTGGAATGTTCTGTCTGAGAGTGTGGGGGAGACGGGGTCAATGTTCTGGAATGTTCTGTCTGAGAGTGTGGGGGAGGCGGGGTCAATGATCTGGAATGTTCTGTCTGAGAGTGTGGGGGAGTCGGGGCCAATGATCTGGAATGTTCTGTCTGAGAGTGTGGGGGAGACACGGTCAATGATCTGGAATGTTCTGTCTGAGAGTGTGGGGGAGACGGGGTCAATGATCTGGAATGTTCTGTCTGAGAGTGTGGGGGAGACGGGGTCAATGATCTGGAATGTTCTGTCTGAGAGTGTGGGGGAGACGGGGTCAATAATCTGGAATGTTCTGTCTGAGAGTGTGGGGGAGACGGGGTCAATGATCTGGAATGTTCTGTCTGAGAGTGTGGGGGAGACAGGGTCAATGATCTGGAATGTTCTGTCTGAGAGTGTGGGGGAGACGGGGTCAATGTTCTGTATGAGAGTGTGGGGGTGACGGGGGCAGTGATCTGGAATGTTCTGTCTGAGAGTGTGGTGGAGACAGGGTCAATGATCTGGAATGTTCTATCTGAGGGTGTGGGGGAGACGGGGTCAATGATCTGGAATGTTCTGTCTGAGAGTGTGGGGGAGACGGGGTCAGTGATCTGGAATGTTCTGTCTGAGGGTGTGGGGGAGACGGGGTCAATGATCTGGAATGTTCTGTCTGAGAGTGTGGGGGAGACGGGGTCAATGATCTGGAATGTTCTGTCTGAGAGTGTGGGGGAGACGGGGTCAATGATCTGGAATGTTCTGTCTGAGAGTGAGGGGGAGACAGGGTCAATGATCTGGAATGTTCTGTCTGATAGTGTGGGGGAGACGGGGGCAATGATCTGGAATGTTCTGTCTGAGAGTGTGGGGGAGACGGGGTCAATGATCTGGAATGTTCTGTCTGAGAGTGTGGGGGAGACGGGGTCAATGATCTGGAATGTTCTGTCTGAGGATGTGGGGGAGACGCGGTCAATGATCCGGAATGTTCTGTCTGAGAGTGTGTGGGAGACAGGGTCAATGATCTGGAATGTTCTGTCTGAGAGTGTGGGGGAGACAGGGTCAATGATCTGGAATGTTCTGTCTGAGAGTGTGGGGGAGACGGGGGTCAATGATCTGGAATGTTCTGTCTGAGAGTGTGGGGGAGACAGGGTCAATGATCTGGAATGTTCTGTCTGAGAGTGTGGGGGAAGACAGGGTCAATGATCTGGAATTTTCTGTCTGAGAGTGTGGGGGAGACGGGGTCAATGATCTGGAATGTTCTGTATGAGAGTGAGAGGGAGACGGGGTCAATGATCCGGAATGTTCTGTCTGAGAGTGTGGGGAGAGAGTGTCAATGATCTGGAATGTTCTGTCTGAGAGTGTGGGGGAGTCGGGGCCAATGATCTGGAATGTTCTGTCTGAGAGTGTGGGGGAGTCGGGGCCAATGATCTGGAATGTTCTGTCTGAGTGTGTGGGGGAGTCGGGGCCAATGATCTGGAATGTTCTGTCTGAGAGTGTGTGGGAGACAGGGTCAATGATCTGGAATGTTCTGTCTGAGAGTGTGGGGGAGACGGGGTCAATGATCTGGAATGTTCTGTCTGAGAGTGTGGGGGAGACAGGGTCAATGATCTGGAATGTTCTGTCTGAGAGTGTGGGGGTGACGGGGTCAATGATCTGGAATGTTCTGTCTGAGAGTGTGGGGGAGACAGGGTCAATGATCTGGAATGTTCTGTCTGAGAGTGTGGGGGAGACGGGGTCAATGTTCTGTCTGAGAGTGTGGGGGAGGCGGGGTCAATGATCTGGAATGTTCTGTCTGAGAGTGTGGGGGAGACGGGGTCAATGATCTGGAATGTTCTGTCTGAGAGTGTGGGGGAGGCGGGGTCAATGATCTGGAAAGTTCTGTCTGAGAGTGTGGGGGAGACAGGGTCAATGATCTGGAATGTTCTGTCTGAGAGTGTGGGGGAGACATGGTCATTAATCTGGAATGTTCTGTCTGAGAGTGTGGGGGAGACAGGGGCAATGATCTGGAATGTTCTGTCTGAGAGTGTGGGGGAGACGGGGCAGTGATCTGGAATGTTGACTTGATCAGGGAACTTAAGGTGAAGGAACCCTTAAGGAGCAGTGGCCACAATATGATAGAATTCACTCTGCAGTTTGAGAGGGAGAAGCTGCAATCAGATGTAACGGTATTACAATTAAATAAGGGTAACTACAAAGACATGAGGGAGGAGCTGGCCAGAGTTGATTGGAAAAGGAGCCTAGCAGGGAAGACAATGGAACAGCAATGGCAGGGGTTTTTGGCGGTTATTAGGGAGGCACAGCAGAAATTCATCCCAAGGAGGAAACATGCTAAGGGGAGGACAAGGCATCCATGGCTGACGAGGGAAGTCAAGGACAGCATAAAAGAAAAAGAAAAAGCAGACAAAGTGGCGAGGATTAGTGGGGAGCCAGAGGATTGAGAATCCTTTAAAAGCAAACAGAGGACAACTAAAAAAACAATAAAGGGGGAGAAGATGAAATATGAGTGCAAGCTCGCTGGTAATAGAAAGGAAGATAGGAAGAGTTTTTTTCAATATATATAAAAGGTAAGAGACAGATATTGGGCCACTGGAAAATGTGGCTGGAGAAGTAATAATAGGAAACAAAGAAATGGCAGAGGAACTGAATAGTTACTTTGCATCAGTCTTCACGGTGGAAGACACCAGTGGGATGTCAGAGCTCCAGAACCAGGGGGCAGAGGTGATGCAGTGACCATTACTAAAGAGAAGGTTCTGGGGAAACTGAAGGGTCTGAAGGTGGATAAGTCACCTGGACCGGATGGACTACACCCCAGGGTCCTAAAAGAGATAGCTGAGGAGATTGTAGAGGCAAGAAGGGTCCCAGAGGACTGGAAAGTGGTTAATGTAACACCCCTGAAAAAGAAGGGAGGGAGGCAGAAGACGGGAAATTATAGGCCGGTTAGCCTGACTTCGGCCATTGGTAAGATTGGTCTGTTATTAAAGATGAGATTGCGGAGTACTTGGAAGCGCATGGTAAAATAGGACTGAGTCAGCACGGCTTCGTCAAGGGGAGGTCACGTGTGACGAATCACACCATCCCAGGGTGGTCCTGGGTAGAGATTGGCAAGGTGAGCATTCCTCGGAGCAATGTCTCAGAGGCAGCTGTGCATTTCTGACACATTCCTCCAAATCTCCAGGAAATGAAACCATCCAGAAGTGATAATTATTCCCACCTTTGTTTAATCAGCACCGGCAACAAGCGAAAGAAACCTTTTTTTTTTTACAAAATATTGATCTCTTGGAAAAAGTGTGTGTGACAGTCATCAATCCAGTGAACTTTGACCCTCCCCCTTTAGAATCAACCGACTTCTCCACGAAGCCAAGTGTTTCAGCGGCTTTCCATCTCGTTGCAAAACAGAAAATGTTGGACAATCCCGGCAGCATCGGTGGAGAGAGAACAGAGCGAACGGTTCGAGTCTGGATCACTGTCAGATCTGCTGATTGTTGGTTTTGGGATCTTGCTCTGCGCTGCCGAATTACAGCAGCCAATGTCTGCGAATGCGTGGCGACGTCCTGAGGTGTGAGAGGAAATGCAAGTTTGCTCTTTTGCTTCTCCATCTGATTGGTTGATCCTGTCCAGTGGGAGGACATGTGCCTCAGTGGGATTTGTTCCTGGGTTACGTTGGTCAACCTGTTTTATTGGTTGTTGTTTGGAGAGAGGGGGGGGGGGGATGCAAAGACAGGAGACTGGGGCTGGTCGAGAGGGAGTTGATTGAACCCTCCAGGTGTCTCCCAATGAGAGGAAGGGAAGGGTAGAGGAGAAGTCACCGTTCATTCGCCCGTCAAAATCCAGACGATGGCAGGAGGCGTGAGTTGGGAAGGGCAGGGCACCCGTCACGTATTCTCACTGCTGGGGCCCTCCGCTGTTGCCGCTTGCTCCATCGGGTGGAGGGTAACGAGGGTGCCAATGGGGCGAGAGTTCTGCTGGAGCTCGGGGACAGGGGCTGGAGTGAGATCAGGCAGCCGCCTCCTGTACTGGACGAAGCTGCACGTCTTGAGGGCGATGGCGAGAACGTTCTTACCCATGAAGATGCCCGAGGCCCTGGCATCACGGAAGAAGAGGAGGTTACACCCTCGGATGAAGATGGTGATGACGTTGATCGTGATGAAGCTAAGGATTGGGTAGAGCATCATCTTGTGGGGGAGGATGTGCACACCTTGCATACTAATCTCACTGAGGGAGAGACAAGGCAGGATCAGCAGGAGGATATAGCAGTAGAAGAACATCAAACCTTCGGCCCACAGCGGGAGGCCTTTCTTCGGAGGTTCCCACAAGTTGGCCTGAATATCCAACACATCCAGCAGGTCCACCACAACCCACAATAGGCGGTTCCTCACCTCCTCTTTCTTCTTTAAGGCCTTCAAATGTTCCATGTGGTCGACAGCCACCAGTATGAGGTAGAGAGCCGGCACGCAGATAGACAGCATCAGAGTAAGGGTTTTCCTGGCCAACAAACCCAGGTTGCCACGGTCGGCCTTGTAATTCTGATAGACAAAGTAGAGCTTGATCTCCAACACAAAGATGTAGAGGAACCAGAGGACCATGGCGTAGCCACGCTTGGCTGTCCGCACCTCAGCGCCAACCCACACTGCCACATAGCGCAGGCCCACCAGAAGGCAGACGTCACCCACTGTTACTATGACGGCTACTCCGATCTTCCTGGGCCCTTGGCTGTGCTGCTGGATGAGGTAGCAATCCATGATAGCCATGCTGCTCAGGATGACCATGGTGGAGAGACAGACATGTGGTTTACTGCCAGACACCGGGGGCACCATTTTTTCACAATCACAATCCACCCTCTCTCTCTGTCTGTCTCTCTATCTCTGCCCCTCTCTCCCTATATCTCTGTCTCTCTGTTTGTCTCTCTGCATCTGTCTGTCTCTCTCTCTGTCTCTATCACTGCCTATCTCTCTCTCACTGTCTCTGTCTGCTTCTCTCTGTCTCTCTCTGTCTCACTCTATCTTTACCTGTCTCTCTGTGTTTCACTCTTTGTCTCTCTCCCCATGTCTCTCTCCCTGTCTGCCTCTCTCTATCCCTCTTCTCTCTCTGTCTGTCCCTCTGTTTCTGCCTCTATCTCTGTCTCTCTGTCTCACTCTTTGCCTCTGTCTCTGTGCCTCTCTGTCTATCCCTCTGTTTCTCTCTTTATCTCAGTCTCTCCGTCTATCCCTGTTTCTATCTCTCTCTCACTCCCTGTCTTTCTCTGTCTCTCCCCCTCTCTGTCTCTCTCTCTCTGTCTCTCTCTCTCCCTCTGTCAATAGTATCTCCCTCTCTTTCTCTGTCTCCCTCTCCCGCTCTCTCTCTATGTCAGTAATTTCTCTTTCTCCCTCTCTGTCTCTCTCTCCGCCTCTCTCCCTGTCTCCCTCTCTCGCTATCAGTAATATCTCCCTCTATCTCTCTCTCCCTCTCTGTCAGAAATATCGCTGTCTCTGTCTCTCTCTCTGTCTCTCTCTCTCTCTCTGCCTCCCTCTCCCTCTCTCTCTATGTCAGTAATATCTCTTTCTCCCTCTCTGTCTCCCTCTCCGTCTCTCTCCCTGTCTCCCTCTCTTGCTATCAGTAATATCTCTATCTCTCTCTCTGTCAATAATCTCACTGTCTCTCTCTCTCTGTCTCCCTCTCCATCTCTCTCTGTGTCAGTAATATCTCTCTCTCCCTCTCTCTCTCTGCCTCCCTCTCCCTCTCTCTGTCTTTCTCTGTCTCCCTCTCCCTCTCTGTCAGTAATATCTCTCTCTTTGCTCTCTCTGTGTCAGTAATATCTCTCTCTCCCTCTCTCTCTCTCTGCCTCCCTCTCCCCCTCTCTCTCTCTGTCTTTCTCTGTCTCCCTCTCCCTCTCTCTGTCAATAATCTCTCTCTCTCTTTGTCTCCCCCTCTCTGCGTCAGTAATATCTCTGTCTCTCTCTCTCTCTCTATCAGTTATCTCTCCCTCTCTCTTTCTGTCACCCTGCGTACCACTTTCCCGTTTCTGTTTAGTGTTGCCTCTATCCCCTCTCTCCCTCTCACACACAGTGAGCAGCTCCTCTCTTGTGCTCCCCAGGCTGGTTTCTCTGGGTTGGGCCCTCAGGATTGTTGGAGTGAGGCAGATCGTGGTGAGCAGTGATACGACATGTCAGGCACTCGGTGAGGGAGTGAGCAGAAACCTGCGGGGAGGAGGGAGGAAGAAGGTCAATAAACAACACCGGGCATCGGACAAAACATCAGAACCTACAAAATAACAAAGCAGCAGGAAATAGAAAATCCAGAGGTGCATTTATTGTGTGGACATCACTCGTAAAGCTGCAATTATTCCCAATTTATTGACCGTCTGTAGTCCCTGTGGTGAAAGTGTTCACAAAATGCATCAAGAAGCTCGACACCATCCAGGACAAAACAGCCCCGCTTGATTGCTCCCCTCCCACAAACATTCAAACCCTCCACCACCGACACACAGTGGCAGCCGTGTGTACCATCTACAAGATGCATAGATACATAGGGGATAGGAGCAGGAGGAGGCCTTTTGGCCCTTCGAGCCTGCTCCGCCATTCATCACCATCGTGGCTGATCATCCAACTCAATAGCCTAATCCTGCTTTCTCCCCATAGCCTTTGATCCCATTCTCCCCAAGTGCGATATCCAGCCGCCTCTTGAGTATATTCGATGTTTTAGCATCAACTACTTCCTGTGGTAATGAATTCCACAGGCTCCACACTCTCTGTGTGAAGAAATGTCTCCTTATCTCTGTCCGAAATGGTTTACCCTGAATCCTCAGACAGTGACCCCTGGTTCTGGACACACCCACCATCGGGAACATCCTTCCTGCATCGACCCTGTCCAGTCCTGTTGAATTTTATACGTCTCTATGAGATCCCCCTCATTCTTCTGAACTCCAGCGAGAACAATCCCAACCGAGCCAATCTCTCCTCATATGACAGTCCCGCCATCCCTGGAATCAGTCTGGTAAATCTTCGCTGCACTCCCTCGAGAGCAAGAACATCCTTCCTCAGAGAAGGAGACCAAAACTGCTCACAATACTCCAAGTGTGGCCTCACCAAGGCCCAGTATAATTGCAGCAACACATCCCTGCTCCTGTACTCGAAACCTCTCGCAATGAAGGCCAACATACCATTAGCCTTCTTTACCGCCTGCTGCACCTGCAGCTTACCTTCAGCGACTGGTGCACAAGGACACCCAGGTCCCGCTGCACACTCCCCTCTCCCAGTTTACAATCGTTCAGGTAGTAATCTGCCTTCCTGTTTTTGATTCCAAAGTGAATAACCTCACACTTATCCAAATTATACTGCATCTGCCATTGGTTTGCCCAACCTGTCCAGATCTTGCTGCAGGATCTCTGCATCATCGTCACAATTCACCCTCCCACCCAATTTGGTATCAGCTGCAAACTTTGAGATGTTACATTTTGTTCCCTCATCTAAATCTTTAATATATATTGTGAATAGCTGGGGTCCCAGGACCGATCCCTGTGGTACCCCACTGGTTACTGCCTGCCAATTTGAAAAGGACTCATTAATCCCTACTCTTTGTTTTCTCTCTGTCAACCAGTTTTCTATCCACCTCAATACACTTCCCCCAATCCCATGCGCTTTAATTTTGCTCAATAATCTCTTATGCGGGACTTTGTCAAACGCCTTCTGAAAGTCCGAATGTACCACATCGACTGGCTCCCCCTTGTCGACTGTACTGGTTACACCTTCAAAGAATTCCAACAGATTTGTCAAGCATGATTTTCCCTTCATAAATCCATGCTGACTCTGACTGATCCTGCCACTGCTTTCTAAATGTTCCGCTATAAAGTCCTTGATAATGGATTCAAGCATTTTCCTCACTACCGATGCTAGGCTTCCTGGTCTATAATTCCCTGCTTTGTCTCTACCTCCCTTTTTGAATATCGGAGTGACGTGAGCTACCCTCCAATCTGCAGGGACAGTTCTGGAGTCTATAGAATCCCGGGAGATGACCACCAATGCATCCACTATTTCCAGTCACTTTCTTAAACACTCTGGGATGCAGATTCTCAGGCCCTGGGGATTTGATTTGATTTATTGTCACATGTACCGGAGTACAGTGAAAAGTATTTTTCTGCAGCCAAGGGAACGTACATAGTGGATTAAAAAAAAGAATAATCGACAGAGTACTTTTCCCTGTACTTCGGTACATGTGACAATAATTATCAGTTGATCAATAGAAACTCTTCGTGTCAGTCTTTATGTTCCCTGCAAGTTTCCTTTCATACCGTATTTTCCCCTTCTTAATCAAAGCCTTGATCCTTCTTTGCTGAATTCTAAACTGCTCCCAATGCTTAGACTTACTGGGTGGGATTCTCCAATAATGGGCCTATCTGAAATGAAATGAAATGAAAATCGCTTAGTGTCACAAGTAGGCTTCAAATGAAGTTACTGTGAAAAGCCCCTAGTCGCCACATTCCGGCACCTGTTCGGGGAGGCTGTTACGGGAATTGAACTGTGCTGCTGGCCTGCCTTGGTCTGCTTTCAAAGCCAGCGATTTAGCCCTGTGCTAAACAGCCCCTCTTCCCTATCTCCCCATGCCAGTGTCAAAACGCTACCTGCAGGGGGCTTGCAGGGCCCCGGGGTGCTTCCCGCAGCTCTGGCTGCGGAAACGGGGCACTGCACTTCCGGACTAAATCCTGGAACTCGCCAACAGCACTGTGGGTGTACCTACACCAAAGGGACTGCAGCGGGTCAAGAAGGCAGCTCACCACCACCTTCTGAAGGGCAACTAGGGATGGGCAATAAATGCTGGTCTGACCAGCGACCCCCACATCCCGTAAATAAAAAAAACTCTTCCCGTCTCTGTCTCTCTCTCACTCTGCTTCTCTCCCCATGTTCCAATCTCTCGGTTCAAATCTCTCTCTCCCTCTCTCTCTGCCTTTCCCTCTCTCTTTCTCGCACACTCTGCCTCTCTGTGTTCCAGTCCCTCTGTTCACTTTCCCTCTCTCTGCCTTTCCCTCTCTTTTTAATAATAATAATAATTGCGTATTGTCACAAGTAGGCTTCAATGAAGTTACTGTGAAAAGCCCCTCGTCGCCACATTCCGTCACCTGTTCGGGTAGGCCGGTACGGGAATTGAACCCGCGCTGCTGGCCTTGTTCTGCATTACAAGCCAGCTGTTTAGCCCACTGTGCTAAACCAGCCTCTCACACTCTGCCTCTCTGTGTTCCTATCCCTCTGTTCACTCTCTCTCTCTCTGCCTTTCTGTTATCGCGTGGCCCCTTCAAGGGGCGATCTTAAGTCGGATATTACTCTCACTAACCAGTGATGGTTAGCACTGTTGCTTCACAGCGCCAGGGTCCCAGGTTCGATTCCCGGATTGGGTCACTGTTACAACCTGCCTGCTTACCATTGGCTGGGGACTAATGACAATCCCACAATCCTGTGGGAGTATGAGCTTCCCCAATGAGGGGGCGGAGAAACCATTAGTAAACTCCTAGTATAAATAAAGCTGGCCAGTTTGGAACCAGCAGGAAGGAGTGAGCAGCAAGGGAAGTTGCTGCTGCTGTTATATATATATATGTTATTGTAAATAAATGTTAAAAATGAATGAAAATGAAAATCGCTTATTGTCACAAGTCGGCTTCAAATGAAGTTACTGTGAAAAGCCCCTAGTCGCCACATTCCGGCACCTGTTCGGGGAGGCTGGTACGGGAATTGAACCGTGCTGCTGGCCTGCCTTGGTCTGCTTTAAAAGCCAGCGATTTAGCCCAGTGTGCTTAACTAGCCCCTGTTATTACTTTGTATCCTTAAAACTCGTGCTGGATTCTTCGTGGCCCTCACAAAAGTCACTGTCTGTGCGGAGTCTGCACGTTCTCCCCGTGTCTGTGTGGGTTTCCTCCGGGTGCTCCGGTTTCCTCCCACAAGTCCCGAAAGACGTGCTGTTAGGTGGATTGGACATTCTGAATTCTCCCTCCGTGTACCCGAACAGGTGCCGGAATGTGGCGACTAGGGGCTTTTCACAGTAACTTCATTTGAAGCCTACTTGTGACAATAAGCGATTTTCATTTCATTTTTTCATTTCATGAATTAAATTAATTTAATTTAATTAAAATTAAATTAATTAATTTAAATTAAATTAAATTAAATGAAAATCGCTTATTGTCACAAGTAGGCTTCAAATTAAGTTACTGTGAAAAGCCCCTAGTCGCCACATTCCGGCGCCTGTTCGGGGAGGCTGTTACAGGAATTGAACCGTGCTGCTGGCCTGCCTTGGTCATGTAGCCAGCGATTTAGCCCTATGCTAAACAGCCCCTAACTCCACCAATCTTTGTGTCTTCCGCAAATTTACTAATCAAACCAACCACATTTTCCTCCAGATCATTTATATATACTGCAAACAACAGAGGTCCCAGCACTGATCTCCTCAGCTATCTCTTTTAGGACCCTGGGGTGTAGTCCATCCGGTCCAGGTGACTTATCCACCTTCAGACCTTTCAGTTTCCCCAAACCTTCTCCTTAGTAATGGTCACTGCGTCACCTCTGCCCCCTGGATCTGGAGCTCTGACATCCCACTGGTGTCTTCCACCGTGAAGACTGATGCAAAGTAACTATTTAGTTCCTCTGCCATTTCTTTGTTTCCTATTATTACTTCCCCAGCCACATTTTCCAGTGGCCCAATGTCTATTTTTGCATCTCTTACCTTTTATACATTGAAAGAAACACTTCCTATCTTCTTTTATATTACTAGCTAACCTGCACTCATATTTCATCTTCTCCCCCCTTATTGCTTTTTTAGTTGTCCTCTGCACACTTCTTTTTAAAATTTGGAGGACCCAATTCATTTTTCCCTCATTAAGGGGCAATTTAGCGCGGCCAATCCACCTACCCTGCACATCTTTGGGTTGTGGGGGCGAAACCCACGCAAACACGGTGAGAATGTGCAAACTCCACAGGGACAGTGACCCAGAGCCGGGATCGAAACTGGGACCTCAGCGCCTTGAGGCAACAGTGCTAACCATTGCGCCAGCTTGCTGCCCTCTACTCGCTTTTATAGGCTTCCCAATCCACTGCATTCCCACTAATCCTCGCCACTTTGTCTGCTTTTTCTTTAGCTTTTATGCTGTCCTTGACTTCCCTTGTCAGCCATGGATGCCTTGTCCTCCCCTCAGCATGTTTCCTCCTCCTTGGGATGAATTTCTGTTGTGCCTCCCCAATAACCCCTCAAAACTCCTGCCATTGCTGTTCCACTGTCTTCCCTGCTAGTCTCCTTTTCCAGTCAACTCTGGCCAGCTCCTCCCTCATGTCTTTGTAGTTACCCTTATTTAATTGTCATCCCGTTCCATCTGATTGCAGCTTCTCCCTCTCAAACTGCAGGGTAAATTCTATCATATTGTGGTCACTGCTCCCTAAGAGTTCCTTCACCTTAAGTTCCCGAATCAAGTCTGCCTCATTACACATCACCAAATCCAGAATTGCTTGTTCCCTAGTGGGCTCTGTCACAAGCTGGTCCCCAAAAACTGGGTGGGATCGGCCGGGGGGGGGGCGCGAATCATCGGAGAATCGGCGCGGGGCGCCGGCGCAAGGGCTGTCGGGGGCCACTCAACGCGCCCCTCCCCCCCCCGGCGATTCTCCGCGCTCGACGGGCCGAATGCCCGCTGAGTTCAGCCAAGTCCCGCCGGCGCCATCTGCGTGTGGGACCTCGGTGTTCATGCTGCGGGGGAGGGGGGATCCGACGCCCGGGGGGGGGCCGTCCTGGTGGGGGGGAGGGGGGATCCGACGCCCGGGGGGGGTGGCCGTCCTGGTGGGGGGGAGGGGGGATCCGACGCCCGGGGGGGGCCATCCTGGTGGGGGGGAGGGGGGATCCGACGCCCAGGGGGGGGGGGGCCGTCCTGGTGGGGGGGAGGGGGGATCCGACGCCCGGGGGGGGGGCCGTCCTGGTGGGGGGGAGGGGGGATCCGACGCCCAGGGGGGGGGGCCGTCCTGGTGGGGGGGAGGGGGGATCCGACGCCCGGGGGGGGGGGGGCCGTCCTGGTGGGGGGGAGGGGGGATCCGACGCCCGGGGGGGGGGGGGCGTCCTGGTGGGGGGGAGGGGGGATCCGGCGCCCGGGGGGGGGGGGCGTCCTGGTGGGGGGGAGGGGGGATCCGACGCCCGGGGGGGGGGGCCGTCCTGGTGGGGGGGAGGGGGGATCCGACGCCCGGGGGGGGGGCCGTCCTGGTGGAGGGGAGGGGGGATCCGACGCCCGGGGGGGGGGGGCGTCCTGGTGGGGGGGAGGGGGGATCCGACGCCCGGGGGGGGGGCCGTCCTGGTGGGGGGGAGGGGCGATCCGACGCCCGGGGGGGGGGGGGGCCGTCCTGGTGGGGGGGAGGGGGGATCCGACGCCCGGGGGGGGGGCAGTCCTGGTGGGGGGGAGGGGGGATCCGACGCCCGGGGGGGGGGGCCGTCCTGGTGGGGGAGGGGGGATCCGACGCCCGGGGGGGGGGGGCCGTCCTGGTGGGGGGAGGGGGGATCCGACGCCCGGGGGGGGGGGGGGGCCGTCCTGGTGGGGGGGAGGGGGGATCCGACGCCCGGGGGGGGGGCCGTCCTGGTGGGGGGGAGGGGGGATCCGACGCCCGGGGGGGGGGGCCTACCGATCGGCGGGCGGGCTTATCCCGCATGGGGGCCTATGTTCCTCCGCCCCGGGCCCCTGTAGGGCTCCGCCATGTTGCCCGGGGGCCGGTGCGGAGGAGGCAACCCACGCATTAGCGCGGACCCCCGCCGGCCGTTAGCGCGGACGCACGGACCCCCGCCGGCCGTTAGCGCGGACGCACGGACCCCCGCCGGCCGTGCTGGAGCGTTAGCGCGGACGCACGGACCCCCGCCGGCCGTTAGCGCGGACGCACGGACCCCCGCCGGCCGTGCTGGCTCCCTTGGCAGGGCAGGATCGCTGCTCCTCGGGGCCAGATAATGCCGTTGTAAAACGTTCCGGCGTTTACGACGGCGTCAACACTTCGCCCCAGGATCGCAGAATTCCGCCCATTATCTCTTCGACATTCCACAAATTCCATTTCTTGGGATCCACGACCAACCTGATTTCCCAGTCCGCCTGCATATTGAAGTCCCCATGATCATTGTGATATTGCCTTTTCTATCTCCTGAGTTATTTTCTGCCCCACATCCTGACTACTGCTCGGGGGCCTGTACATAACTCCCATCAGGGTCTTTTTACCTTTGCGATTCCCCAACTCTACCCACAGAGATTCTATGCCTTCTGATCCTATATCGCTCCTTGCTATCGATTTAACTTCACTCCTTACTAACAATGCAACCCCGCTCCCTTTGCCCATCTGCCTGTCCTTTCGATAGGACACATATCTTGGATATTTAGATCCCAGCCCTGATCCCCTTGCAGCCACGTCTCTGTGATGCCCACAACATCGTACCGGCCAATTTCAATATGTGCAACAAGCTCATTTACCATGTTCCGTATACTGCGCGCATTTAGGTCCAACACCCTCAGTCCTGCATTGACCACCTCCTGTCTCACGCTCGTCACCTTTTCTGCTCTGCCTGAGGGTGATGTTGTTCTCTTATTTTGCTTCTCTATTTCCCCTCAGTTATTACACCTTCTAAGCTAACGTTCTGCTTCCCACCCCAATCTAGGATACTCAACACTTCCTCCTTTGATATATTGACATTCTCAAGAGCGTTCACACACCTATCCCTGACCTCAACATCCGTCATGTCCTTCTCCCTGGTGAATACCGATACAAAGTACTCATTAAGGATTTCACCCGCTTCCTGTGGTTCCACGCATAACTTCCCTCCATTGCCCTCGAGTCCTTGTCTTTCTCTTGCTCCAAAGATTTGGATAAAAAGCCTTGGGATTCTCCATGACCACGTTTGCTGAAGACATTTCATGGCCCCTTTTAGCCCTCCTAATTCCACGTTTAAATTCCTTCCTAATTTCACCGTATTCCTCAAAGTTTTGAGATGCCCAGAACTATCGGAAGCTTCCTTTGTCCTTTTGACTGAGCTTACAATTTCCCTTGTCATCCATGGTTCCCGAATCCTGCCATTCCCCGAACCCTGCCATTTCTATCCTTCAGTTTCACGGGGACAGCCTGTCTTGTACTTCAATCAACTGGCCTTTAAAAACCTCCCACACGTCAGACGTGGATTTGCCCTCAAATAGCCGCTCCCAATCCACATTCCCCAGTTCCTGTCTAATTTGGATGTAATTGGCCCTCGCCCAATTAAACACCCTCACCCTCGGGCCACTCTCGTCCTTCTCCATGACGACCAGAAATCTTATGGAATTATGGTCGCTAAGCCCAAAATGCTCCCCCACTGAAACATCAATGACCTGGCCTGGCTCGTTCCCCAATACCAAGTCGAGTATGGCCCCTCTCCCTGGTTGGATTGTCAACATAATGTATCAAAAAACTCTCCTGGACACATCTAACAAATTTGTCACTCCTGTCTATCTCTGTCCCCCTCTTCTCTCTTTCTCTTATTCCCTCCCTCTCTCTCTCTTTGTCCCTCTCTTTCTGTCTCTGTCCTGCTATCTCTGCCCCTCTTCCTCGCTTTGTCTCTCTCTCTCTCTCTACGGGCAGCAGTGGTTAGCACTGTGGCTTCACAGCGCCAGGGTCCCAGGTTCGATTCCCGGCTTGGGTCACTGTCTGTGCGGAGTCTGCACGTTCTCCCCGTGTCTGCATGGGTTTCCTCCGGGTGCTCCGGTTTCCTCCCACAGTCCAAAGACGTGCAGGTTAGGTGGATTGGCCATGATAAATTGTCCTCAGTGACCAAAAAGGTTAGGAGGGGTTATTGGGTTACGGGGATAGGGTCGAAGTGAGGGCTTAACGTGGGTCGGTGCTGTAGCCACTTGAGTTGGCCACTTCCCGACTTAAAATAGAGAACCGCAAAGGCTGAAGGGAAATTCAGCCAACACAGGCAAAGACTAGCAAATACAGAAATCATGTATATTGGAACCTGCAAAGCAACCAGACAGCCCTGAAACCAGCAGCCATCTGCATAGTAATGTAGCAGCCATCTACATAGTAATGTGCGATTCCCGGGCACAATGGCAACAGTTAAGGTGAATAAAGCCAAGCCAGACTCCTCGGCGCCAGCAGGAGCCAAGACAAAGGAAGGCCAACGGATACTTAGGGACCGCCCAGCGATCGGGGAACCACTCCAGCATTGGAGACATCGATCCAAGTGATCGGACAGTAGTCCAATCACTTGGAACCAGGTACGGGGTCCGCCCCGAAGGGCGAGAAGCCCCTGGGGACTATAAAGTAAAGCCCCCAAGTTCAAATCGTTCTTCTTTGACAGGGTCACTCAGCAACTTGAACCAACCCTTGACAGTGACCTGTCTTGTTGCCGCCGAGCAAGTAAGTCTCAAGTCAACGCTCGCTACGAGATAGGTGCTCCTAGCTACCAGTCCATACCAGCTTTTGAATCCTGCAGACTCAGATCGAACAAAAGGCCATTTGTTCCCCTGACCTGGTGGGCCAGTCCGAAGCTAAGTATAGGCCTGTTAGTTATAGGAATAGCCTAGAAAGTAGAGTTTATGCATGAGTAGCGATTTACTGTATATAATAAATGTGTATTGATTTGAACCTTACTAATTGGTGTGTTGAGTTATTGATCATTACTTGAACTTGAACCTCGTGGCGGTATCAAAGATACCTGGCGACTCTAGAGCAAAGGTTATAAAACAGAGCAAATTGAACCAACCAAAAGTTAGCAACATATTACTGGCGACTCTGGTGGGACCCGATCTAGAGGTGGCTTAACCAATCCGGGAGAACCAAAATTTGAATTAGAAATCCAATTGGGAACAGAAACACCACAAGTGTTCAAGCAGTTCTGATCAATCCTCATAATTCAGAAGTGTGTTAATGCACGCGTAACTAACAGGGCGATAAGGTAAACTGATAGATTTTTGTTGCGACAAAACTGGCGGGAGTTTGTATTCCGGAAAATAGCGAAAGCCGTACCCGTAATTACAGCATCACCTTAATACCCCTTGTTCCAAATTTCAAGAGAAGCATTTGGAGAGGAAAGATGGCAATGCAGGCAATGCAATGCCTCATGAACCCCGAAGAATTCATGGTCGCAGCGACCAGCAGTAGAGTAGGACAGTGTCACGTTTGGGAAGAGGAAATCAGAAAGTACCTCAAAGGGAAAGGATGGCCCCTTTGGAGCGAATTCTGTGACAATGAGGAAACAGGACCCGGGAGTACAGGACATACTTGGTGGGAGAACCTGAGCAAAATCCATAAGAAAAGCTTGGGAAAAGCTCGCAAGCCGATGGCAATCATGTCCTGTTTGGCACAATTGCGAGGCACAGCGGAGGTCGTTCGGACACTCCGTAAAGAAACAGGGCAGCACAAGTGGGTAGCACTGTGGCTTCACAGCGCCAGGGTCCCAGGTTCGATTCCCCGCTGGGTCACTGTCTGTGCGGAGTCTGCACGTTCTCCCCGTGTCTGCGTGGGTTTCCTCCGGGTGCTCCGGTTTCCTCCCACAGTCCAAAGATGTGCAGGTTAGGTGGATTGGCCGTGATAAATTGCCCTTAGTGACCAAAAAGGTTAGGAGGGGTTATTGGGTTACGGGGATAGGGTGGAAGTGAGGGCTTAAGTGGGACGGTGCAGACTCGATGGGCCGAATGGCCTCCTTCTGCACTGTATGTTCTATGTTCAATGTTCTATGTTCTATATGTTCTAAATGGAGGAGACACATCGAATGAGTAAGGTCGATGTGAGCGAGATAGAGAAAGAGAACGTAGAATTAAGAAGGAAGTTAGCAGCAAAGGACGGAGAGGTGGATGATGCCAAGTGGGCACACCAGTCTTGTCTGGCGCACTTAAGCAGCTTCCAATACCAGTACGAAAAGGTAAGAGAGGAAACAGAGAAGCAGGTAAAGGCATTGCAAAGGCAGTGTAGCGACCTGAAAGCAGCATTACGAGCACTCCATACTACCACCACGGAGCACAGACAAAGCTCACTAGATCATGCAAAGTGCCGGAAGCAGATTGCAGAACTGCAGTCTTTACTTTCAGTTCAGAATGGGTTCCAGAGCACCTTTGGATCCCAGTTAGATGAGGAAGACTGCCCGGATTGGGAAGAATTAAATAGATATGTTCAGGGAACATGTGCACAAGGAAAGCCCCAGAAGAGGAAAGCACCCCAACCCCCCACATCGCAGATAGTTCAGGCACCAATGAATCCAGTAACCACCCACCGCACAGTCACATCGGAAGGAGACACGGAATTCCTGTATACGACCCCCTTAACCGTGACCCAATTACGGGACGCGTGCGAGAAAATCACACCGTTCCTCCCCACCTCAGACCCCCACCACTTCTTTGCTAGAGTAAAGCAGCAGGCGACCATGTATGGCCTGGATGAGCGAGAGCAAGTGAAGCTCACAGTTTTGAGTTTAGACCCTTCGGTCGTACCACCCTTCCCGACCCACAGAATGTAGGAGGAGGCACTCTTGAGGAAATGCACGCAGCGATCCTAGATGCGATCGGCTACAACAGAGGCGACCCCGTAGAAGGTCTGAATAAGTGTAGGCAGAAAAAGACAGAACATCCCACAGCGTTTGCTGGACGCCTGTGGATCCATTTCACGGCAGTTTTGGGAAATTTAGAACTCGCCCAATTTGTCCCAAGACGGTATAGCCAAATGGACCCGCACCCTTGTCTCCCATGCCATAAAGCCTGTACGAATTATGGCCCATCAGAGGAAGCCCACAATGAGGAATGGGTTTAAAAAAGATTGTCCCGCGCCTGGGACACAGGAGGGGTCCCGCACCACAATCAATTCCTCCACCATATTCCAGAAAGATACGCGGCCCACTACAGCCACCATCACCCTCAGCGGCTTTACAGGCCACTCACAGCAGGGACACATCACAGCCCCTGTACCCATTCAAATCGGCAACATCACCACCAAGCACCCCCTAGTCTTAGTCGACCTGCCCCACACAACAAAACACATTTTGGGAATCGACTTTATGAATTCCCACCACCTATCTTTCGATCCAGTCAACCAACGTGTTTGGTGAATGGCAAAATCCGCAAGAGCCCCCGCAACGCTCACAATAGGGGAATACGCCAACAAGATTAGCGCAGCCGGCAAATTTCGGTTTAACCCGACGATACTTAGCACGGACAAGCAGGTTAGGGCAGTTCTGCAGAAGCACAGGACAGCATTCGCGACCCACAAACACGACTGTGGCCGGATGACTGGTTCCGTTCAAATCACAGGACCTGACCCTAGACCCCAGAAGCAATACGGATTTCCCCAAGAGGCAGAGGGAGGAATCGCAAAAGTTATCGACAGCTTATTAGAGCAGGGCGTACTCAGATCAGTAGCCTCCACTAATAATGCCCCGATTTGGCCAGTGAGAAAGCCCGATGGATCATGGCGACTGACCATCGATTATCGGGAACTCAACAAAGTCACCCCTGCAGCAGCCCCCACGGTAGTCACAAGTCCCGAGACCATGCTCAAGCAGGGACTCAACTCACGATATTTTACGGTTTTGGACGTCAGTAATGGATTCTGGTCCATTCCATTGGCAAAGGCGTGCCAGTACAAATTTGCCTTCATTTTTAAAAATCAGCAGTACACGTGGACATGCCTTCCACAAGGATTCCACAACTCCCCCTCCATTTTCCACCGACAGCTGGCCATTTGGATTATCAAAGTTTTCTCGCCCCGAATGTCTGGTCCAGTATGTGGACGACCTACTACTGCAGACAGACACCAAGGAAGAGCACATCGAGCTTCTGGCCGAACTCCTGGAACTCCTACAGAAAATTGGTTGTAAAGTAAACCCCAAAAAGGCCCAGATTTTGGAAACCAAAGTGGTATATTTGGGTACGATTATCACGCACGGTAAACGCGAGATCGAGCACAAAAGAATTGACTTGATCGCTAAATTGCCCCTTCCCCAGAACGTTTCAGTCCTCCGGTCGTTTTTAGGACTGGTTGGCTACTGCCGAAACCACATTGACGGTTTCGCCAGCAAGGCAGCGCCCCTCTCAGACCTCCTAAAGAAAGGAGCCCCCTGGGAATGGTTTCCGCAGCATACGGATGTGTGGATGCTTTGAAAAGAGCCCTCATAGCAGCCCCCGCACTACAAGTTCCAGACTCGCTTTCCCCTTACGCTACAAAGATAGCTAGCAAAGACCACACCCTTTCGGCCGTGCTCCTCCAGGAACGGCACGAACAGTTAAGACCCGTGGCTTACGCCTGCAGACTTTTAGATCCTGTGGAGCAGGGATTTTCGGCCTGTGAAAGGCACCTGCTCGCAGTTTTCTGGGCAGTTCAGTATTTTTCTTACATAACCGAACTAAACCCCATCACAATCCCCACGGAGCACACCCCCACCCAACTTTTACTAGACGGACGACTTAAGAACGGTACAGTAAGCCAGATAAGAGCAGCCAGATGGACCCTTCTTTTGCAGGGACATCACTGTTAAAAGGACCAAGACCCACACTTTCTTCTTAGCCGATAACCTTCAGTACCCAGGCACCCCCCATGAATGTGAAATCATCTCACTGCACCACAACACAGGCCCCTTTATTGCGAAACCCCCCCCAGAAAGATAGGTAGTTCACCCCAGAGCCCCCAGCCCACAGACACGTGCGCACCTTTAAGAATATATGTGGATGGTTCTTCCACTATATTAGACGGGAAGCGCATTACAGGATGTGGCATTTACGTCGAGGACACGCAGGGACGCGCCCTAGAAGAAATATCACTGAAGCTACCGGGCCACTTAGGCGCGCAGGCGGCAGAATTAGCAGCCATTGTGGATCACCCAGATTCCTTCCCCAGCCCAGCAGACATAGACTCGGACAGCCTCTACGTCTGCAACAGCCTTACAGAATTCCTACCCCTGTGGCAAGCAAGAGGATTTGTTTCCGCAGACGGAAAACCCCTCCCTTCAGCCCCATTGCTCCGCCACATCTTAGAAAAAGCACAAGACAGGACCTTTGGAATTGTTAACGTTCGAAGTCACCACCGTTCCTCCCCCCCTGGAAATGTAAAAGCCGACGCACTGGCTAAAGCAGGTTCCAGTCATGGATATTTTTGGACACCCCCCGAAGGCGCACCAGTGAATGCAGTTCAGGTCTCGCAGACTAATATCGAGGATTTAGTGCAGGCCCAGAAGCAGGACAGCAATCTCAGGGAGATTTTGAAAGGAAAATTTACGGCACCTTACAATAGATTTGAAAATGCACTGACCACACATGACGGTGTGGTGTTAAAAGACATCCTTTATGTGGTTCCTGAACAGGACAGGAATCAACTTATTAGTTTGTTCCATGACAGTC
Organism: Scyliorhinus torazame; assembly: GCF_047496885.1. Lineage (NCBI taxonomy): Eukaryota > Metazoa > Chordata > Chondrichthyes > Carcharhiniformes > Scyliorhinidae > Scyliorhinus > Scyliorhinus torazame. The sequence continues at coordinate 374,424,263 of NC_092710.1, read as the reverse complement.
ATGGACATCAGGGAATTGATCCCACTACAGCCCACCTCAGGCAGCTCTGTTGGTGGCCAAGTTTAAAAGAAGATGTAACGCAGCACGTTGAGAATTGCCTTATCTGTGCCCAGAACAATCCGGACAGATACGCAAAGAAGGCTCAGCTTAGTCACACCCGCCCCGTTAACGGCCCCTGGCCTAACCTCCGGATTGATTTTATAGGACCATTGCCCCCTTGCAGGGATGGTTACAAGTACATATTAGTCGTCATAGACACTTTTACGAAATGGGTAGAAGCATTCCCATCCAGAACGAACACGGCAAAGACCACAGCCAAGATCTTAACCCACCCCATCTTTACGAGATGGGGACTCGGCCGCAGCATTGAATCCGACCAAGGGTCCCATTTTACGGGACGGGTCATGAAGAACGTCCTCACGATATTTGGCATCACCCAAAAATTCCACATCGCATACCACCCCCAGTCAAGTGGTATCGTGGAGCGCATGAATCGGACCCTAAAATCCACCCTCAGAAAAATGGTCCAGCAGAACAACACCACTTGGGATTCAGTCCTCCCTTTTGCGTTGATGTTTTTAAGAAATACAGTCTCAACATCCACAGGATACACCCCACACTCATGACCGGATGCCCCATGAAAGGCACAGAATTTTTATTAGGATTGGACTTGACCAGCCCGGAAGTGACGGCCCTCACACACGAGATCGCAGTCAAACAGTTAGTTGAGAATGTAAAAACGGCTCAGCTAGCAGCCGCAGTAAGATTAGGCACACGGAAGAAACAGAGCAAGGCCTGTTTCGACAAGACAGTGCATGTGACTGAGTTTGAGGTAGGACAGCAGGTCATGCTCTCAATTTACAACCCCAGCACATTCCTGTCACTGAAGTATTCGGGTCCGTACTCCATTGCGGACAAAGTCAGCCCCTCCGTCTATAAAATTAAGTACCCCAACGGGAAGACTGCGTGGTTCCATATCAACCAGCTTAAGGCATATGGCCCACAGTCCAACCACGCCCGTATGTCATGCTCGACGCAGCAGACCACACCCCGCCCACAGCCAACGTATCCCTACCCTCCCCCAACACGCCAACCACATCCACGGACTCCACCCCCGAACTCTAGACTCCGCCCCGGAACGCCCACAGACAGCAGCAGCGACAGCGACTGTGACTCAGAAAATAGCCACAGCACGCCTCCCTACTATCCCCAGGCAACAGGACCCACATCCAGCGAATCTGACCACGATTCGAGTGATCCCTTCATCACATTCCCCAATAAACCCCACCACACACCACCGCCCTACGATTACGACCCCAATTCCGTCCCCACAGAACTAGACACCACCTTTTGGCACCGCGACAACTCATACAGGCTCGTCTGGAACGACGAGATGGACCCCAAATCGCACCATGCAGCCCTATCAGCCCTGATACATTCCAGAGTACGGCATCCGGGAGAAGATGACGACTTTGAGTCTGACTCCCAAAACGAGAACCCCTTTGCGCCCCTCTTCGCAACCGATAACTGAGGTGTCGAGATGATGTTTTAAAAAGGAACCGCTTGGGAGAAACGGTGTCCTTTCTGATGGAACCTGCAGCATGTTGTTCAATGTTGTTTGTTAGTGTTATTGTTAAGTGTTGTTTGTACACTCGGAAGTTCCACGGCCCCACGACATATTTGTCGGCAGAAACCTATGAAAACTTGCCCGCACGATCATCGGCAGAAACCGCCGAGAGCTTGCCAGACCCCCGCTCATAACTGCTCTTCTGGTTCGAAGGTAGAACCAATACGGCAACCCCCCACGATGACTACATTTTGGCCCGTTCTTGTCGGTTGCTCAGGCAGTGGAGAAACGGCATTGGTCTCCGCCCAGCCCGAGGACCCCCCGTCTGGTCAGCTACACTCAGGTAGAGCGCACACGGCATTGGTCTCCACCCTGCCCGAGGACCCCCTGCCTGGTCAGCTACGCTCGGGTAGAGCACACACGGCATTGGTCTCCGCCCTGCCCGAGGACCCCCCGTCTGCTCAGCTACACTTGGGTAGAGCACACACGGCATTGGTCTCCGCCCTGCCCGAGGACCCCCCGTCTGGTCAGCTACGCTCGGGTAGAGCACACACGGCATTGGTCTCCACCCTGCCCGAGGACCCCCCCCTCTGGTCAGCTACGCTCGGGTAGAGCACACACGGCATTGGTCTCCGCCCTGCCTGAGGGCCCCCCGTCTGGTCAGCTACACTTGGGTAGAGCACACACGGCATTGGTCTCCGCCCTGCCTGAGGACCCCCCGTCTGGTCAGCTACACTCGGGTAGAGCACACACGGCATTGATCACCGTCCTACCCGGGGATTCCATACAAATCTTACCCGTCGCGGCCCATACGCACCTCATTTCAGCACTTTTGGTTCAAAAAGTTTTGCTTTGTTTTCAGGCTGCCATCCCTATGCTATTAACATCCTCAAACATTCGCACAGCCTGCGAGACGGATCGCACTGGTTCAGTATTTTTAAGTGTGTCTTGTCCTGAATATTCGGTTTAAAAAAAAAATGAGGGAGTCACACATGGTGACAAATTGTAAAGGGAGAATTGGCATAAAAGGACAGATATACAATGCACGAGACATTAACCAAGATAGTAACAGACACTATGCTTGATCCACAGAACCCCAGAAGCTCCAGGAAAAGAGACGAAACGGAAAGGAAGAGAAGAGAAAGAAGACAACAATGAAGACGGCAAACGTGTTTATCGTTATTGCAATTTGTATTCGACTGCGCGCGAATGCGAACCCCCTGATCCCAACCTCCCCATCCGTCAATGATTCACTTTCCCACAGCACACAGAGCCCCGAGATAGTCTCCGATACACCATCATGGTGTGATAAGCTCATAACGTGGGACTCCCGTTCCTACGTAGTCGAATCCCTGTTAGTGTTGGCGATACTCTGCAGCATCGCGCAGACTATCCGCATGAGGAAATGGAGAAGGAGTGCCGACCGCGCTCGCACCCCGGTATACAGGAGAAGATCCCCGATGTTCAGTTATCCCCAGGACCCCGAACCCCTCGATCTATAATAAAGCACATTCGTTTGCGTTCGTCTGTAAATAAAGAAATGGAAAGATTGGACAACCCTGTGTTTGACTGCCAAGCCAGGGAAAATGTAAATGCTGTTTTCATTTTGTATTGTTTCGGAAGTTTGTCTGATTGAATGTTTGAGTGAGTGTTGTTTATAAAGGACAATTAGAGGTACCGTTTTTTTATTTTGTAATGCTTGTCCCTGTTTTGACATAGCGCCACTTAGAAATTGTTAGTTAAAATTTTTCTTGCATAGTTATGGTCAGTGTAGAGGCCATATAAGGAGAAGAGAGCCGGGAGATTTAAAAAGCGCGGGAGGAGAGAGCCGGGACAGCGAAAACAGCGCCGGAGGAGAGAGCCGGGAGATTTAAAAAGCGCGGGAGGAGAGAGCCGGGACAGCGAAAACAGCGCTGGAGGAGCGAACCGGGAGATTTTATAAGCGCGGGAGGAGAGAGCCGGGACAGCGAAAACAGCGCCGGAGGAGAGAGCCGGGAGATTTTATAAGCGCGGGAGGAGAGAGCCGGGACAGCGAAAACAGCGCCGGAGGAGAGAGCCGGGAGATTTTATAAGCGCGGGAGGAGAGAGCCGGGACAGCGAAAACAGCGCTGGAGGAGCGAACCGGGAGATTTAAAAAGCACGGGAGGAGAGAGCCGGGACAGCGAAAACAGCGCCGGAGGAGAGAGCCGGGAGTTTTAAAAAGCGCGGGAGGAGAGAGCCGGGGAGGAGAGAGCCGGGACAGCGAAAACAGCGCCGGAGGAGAGAGCCGGGAGTTTTAAAAAGCGCGGGAGGAGAGAGCCGGGACAGCAAAAACAGCACCGGAGGAGAGAGCCGGGACAGCAAAAACAGCACCGGAGGAGAGAGCCGGGACAGCGAAAACAGCACCGGAGGAGAGAGCTGGGAGATTTAAAAAGCGCGGGAGGAGAGAGCCGGGACAGCGAAAACAGCACCGGAGGAGAGAGCCTGGAGATTTAAAAAGCGCGGGAGGAGAGAGCCGGGACAGTGCTGGGAGAGGTGAGTGCACAAAAGGTGTGGCAGGAGTGCCTTTAGACACGGAGTGCTGATTAGAACAGAGTGCATCTGAGTTTAGGTGAGTGACAGAGTGCTGATTGGAAGAGAGTGCATCTGAGTTTAGGTGAGTGACAGAGTGCTGATTGGAACAGAGTGCATCTGAGTTTAGGTGAGTGACAGAGTGCTGATTGGAACAGAGTGCATCTGAGTTTAGGTGAGTGACTGATTGCTGATTGGAACCGAGTGCATCTGAGTTTAGGTGAGTGACTGAGTTTGGGTGAGTGGCGAGAGAGGGCTGTGTTCGGGTTTATCCTTGAGGTTCTATAAAGAAAATGTAAAAAATATATATATTTAAATTAATTAACTAGTTGAATATGGCTGGACAGGTGATGTGCTGTTGCTGTATGATGATGGAACTGGTGGATACCATTGAGACCGTCAGTGACCACATCTGCAGCAAGTGTTGGCTGCTCGAGGAACTTCGGCTCAGAATTGATGAGCTGGAGACCGAGCTGCACACACTGCGGCACATCAGGGAGGGGGAACATTACCTGGACGCTTTGTTTCAGGAGGCAGTCACACCCGGTAGAATAAGTTCTGTTAATTCGGACAGTGGTCAGGGACAGAGTGGTGTGACTGCATGGGACGCAGGTAGGGGGATCCTGAGTTTAGGAGTTGAGGAGCCTCAGCCCTTGACCTTGTCCAACAGGTATGAGGTACTTGCTCCCTGTGTGGATGAGGAAGAGGGCTGTAGGGAGGATGCGTTGACTGACCACTGCACCGTGGTACAGGAAGCCATTCAAGAGGGGGGAGCAAAAAGACAAGTGGTAGTTGTAGGGGATTCTATAATTAGGGGGATTGATGGCATCCTTTGTAAGCCAGATCGAGAGTCCCGCATGGTATGTTGCCTGCCCGGTGCCAGGGTGAGGGACATTTCTGATCGGCTTGAAAGGATTTTGGAGAGGGAGGGGGAGGATCCAGTTGTTGTGGTCCACGTTGGGACTAACAACATAGGTAAGACTAGGAAAGAGGACCTGTTTGGGGATTATCAAACACTAGGGACTAAATTAAAGAGCAGGTCCTCCAGGGTTATAATCTCTGGATTACTACCCGAGCCACGTGCCAATTGGCATAGGGTTGAGAAAATTAGAGAAGTTAACACGTGGCTAAAGGAGTGGTGCGGGAAAGAGGGATTCCATTTCATGGGGCATTGGCATCAGTACTGGGGCAGGAGGGACCTGTACCGTTGGGACGGTCTTCACCTGAACCATTCTGGGACCAGTGTTCTAGCGAATAGGATAAATAGGTTGGTCACAAGGACTTTAAACTAGCAAGTTGGGGGGGAGGGAAATGTAAAGCTATGGACAGTATAATGGTTAATGGAGATCAAGGCAGCAGGTTACGTGACAGGTTATTATGTAGAGATATGGGTTCAAAGACAAGGAAAATTAGGAGAAAGGGTAAGAGGAAAAATAATTTGCGAAAAGTTACTAATCAAGGTGTTAGGATTCATAACAAAGACATAAAAAACAGCATAAGTGTACTTTACCTGAATGCTCGTTGTATACGGAATACGGTGAATGAGTTGATGGCGCAAATCATCGTGAATAACTATGATTTAGTGGCCATTACTGAAACATGGTTAAAAGATGGTCACGACTGGGAGTTAAATATCCAAGGGTATCAGACTATACAAAAGGATTGAATGGACGGTAAGGGCGGTGGTGTAGCTTTGTTGTTTAAGGATGGCATCCGGGCAATAGTAAGGGATGATATTGGTGCGATGGAGGACAAGGTTGAATCAATTTGGGTGGAAATCAGGAATAGTAAGGCGAAGAGGTCACTGATAGGAGTAGTCTATAGGCCACCAAATAGTAACAGGATGGTAGGGCAGGCAATAAGCAAAGAAATAAAGGATGCATGTAGAAATGGTACAGCGGTTATCATGGGAGATTTTAATCTGCATATCGATTGGTTTAACCAGGTTGGTAAAGGCAGCCTTGAGGAGTTTATAGAATGTGCCCGGGATAATTTCCTGGAACAGTATGTAATGGAACCTACGAGGGAACAAGCGGTCCTAGATCTGGTCCTGTGTAATGAGGCAGGATTGATTAATGATCTTATAGTTCGGGATCCTCTTGGAAGGAGCGATCACAATATGGTGGAATTTAAAATACAGATGGAGGATGACAAGGTAAAATCAAACACTAGTGTTTTGTGCTTAAACAAAGGCGATTACAATGGGATGAGAGAAGAACTAGCTAAGGTAGACTGGGAGCAAAGACTTCATGGTGAAGCAGTTGAGGAACAGTTGAGAATCTTCCGAGTGATCTTTCACAGTGTTCAGAAAAGGTTCATACTGACAAAAAAGAAAGACGGTAGAAAGGGAAAAATCGACCGTGGATATCTAAGGAGGTGAGAGAGAGTATCAAATTGAAGGAAAAAACATACAAAGTGGCAAAAATTAGTGGGAGACTAGAGGACTGGGAAGTCTTTAGGGGACAACAGAAAGCTACTAAAAAAGCTATAAAGAAGAGTAAGGCAGACTATGTAAGTAAACTGGCTCAGAACATAAAAGCAGATAGTAAAAGTTTCTACAAATACATAAGACAAAAAAGAGTGGCTAAGGTAAATATTGGTCCTTTGGAAGATGAGAAGGGAGATTTAATAATAGGAGACGGGGAAATGGCTGAGGAGCTGAACAGGTTTTTTGGGTCAGTCTTCACAGTGGAGGACACAAATAACATGCCAGTGACTGATGGAAATAAAGATATGATAGGTGAGGACCTTGAGATGATTGTAATCACTAAGGAGGCAGTATTGGGCAAGCTAATGGGGCTAAAGGTAGACAAGTCTCCTGGCCCTGATGGGATGCATCCCAGAGTGTTAAAAGAGATGGCTAGGGAAATTGTAAACGCACTAGTGATAATTTATCAAAATTCACTAGACTCTGGGGTGGTCCCAGAGGATTGGAAAGTAGCAAACGTGACACCACTGTTTAAAAAAGGAGGTTGGCAGAAAGCGGGTAATTATAGGCCGGTAAGCTTAACTTCGGTTGTAGGGAAAATGCTGGACTCTATCATTAAGGAGGAAATAGCGGGGCACCTGGAGGGAAATTGTCCCATTGGGCAGACGCAGCATGGGTTCACAAAGGGTGGGTCGTGTCTGACTAATTTGGTAGAATTTTTTGAGGACGTTACCAGTGCAGTAGATAATGGGGAGCCAATGGATGTGGTATATCTGGATTTCCAGAAAGGTTTTGACAAGGTGCCACACAAAAGGTTGCTGCATAAACTAAAGATGCATGGCATTGAGGGTAAAGTGGTAGCATGGGTAGAGGATTGGTTAACTAACAGAAAGCAGAGAGTGGGGATAAATGAGTGTTTCTCTGGTTGGCAACCTGTAACTAGTGGGGTGCCTCAAGGATCAGTGTTGGGCCCTCAGTTGTTCACAATTTACATTGATGATTTGGAGTTGGGGACCAAGTGCAATGTGTCTAAGTTTGCAGACGACACTAAGATGAGTGGTAAAGCAAAAAGTGCAGAGGATACCGGAAGTCTGCAGAAGGATTTGGATAGGTTAGGTGAATGGGCTAGGGTCTGGCAGATGGAATTCAATGTTGCCAAGTGTGAGGCTATCCATTTTGGGAGGAATAACAGCAGAATGAATTATTATTTAAACGGTAAGATGTTAAAAGATGCTGCTGTGCAGAGGGACCTGGGTGTGCTGGTGCACGAGTCGCAAAAAGTTGGTGTGCAGGTGCCACAGGTGATTAAGAAGGCTAATCGAGTTTTGTCTTTCATTGCTAGAGGGATGGAGTTCAAGACTAGGGAGGTTATGCTGCAATTGTATAGGGTGTTGGTGAGGCCGCATCTGGAGTATTGTGTTCAGTTTTGGTCTCCTTACCTGAGAAAGGACATATTGGCACTGGAGGGAGTGCAGAGGAGATTCACTAGGTTGATCCCAGAGTTGAGGGGATTAGATTATGACGAGAGGTTGAGTAGACTGGGACTGTACTCATTGGAGTTTAGAAGGATGAGGGGGGGATCTTATTGAGACATATAAAATTCTGAAGGGAATAGATAGGATAGATGCGGGCAGGTTGTTTCCACTGGTCGGGGAAAGCAGAACTAGGGGGCATAGTCTCAAAATAAGGGGAGGTAGATTTAGGACGGAGTGTAGGAGGAACTTCTTCACCCAAAGGGTTGTGAATCTCTGGAATTCCTTGCCCAGTGAAGCAGTTGAGGCTCCTTCTTTAAACGTTTTTAAGAAAAAGATAGATGCCTTTCTAAAGAATAAAGGGATTTGGGGATATGGTGTACGGGCCGGGGAGTGGAGCTGAGTCCACGAAGATCAGCCATGATCTCATTAAATGGCGGAGCAGGCTCGAGGGACCAGATGGCCTACTACTGTTCCTAGTTCTTATGTTCTTATAGAAGAGTGCTCGCCGGGTCAGGGAATGAAGACAACGCAGTTATGTGATCCTTCACGCTTCGCGTTAGGATCACAAGGAGGGCATGTAGCCACCTGTGTTGGCCACTTCCCGACTTAAAATGGAGAACCGCAAAGGCTGAAGGGAAATTCAGCCAACACAGGCAAAGACTAGCAAATACAGAAATCATGTATATTGGAACCTGCAAAGCAACCAGACAGCACTGAAACCAGCAGCCATCTGCATAGTAATGTGCGATTCCCAGGCACAATGGCAACAGTTAAGGTGAATAAAGCCAAGCCAGACTCCTCGGCGCCAGCAGGAGCCAAGGCAAAGGAAGGCCAACGGACACTTAGGGACCGCCCAGCGATCAGGGAATGGCTCCAGCATTGGAGAAATCGATCCAAGTGATCGGACAGTAGTCCAATCACTTGGAACCAGGTACGGGGTCCGCCCCGAAGGGCGAGAAGCCCCTGGGGACTATAAAGTAAAGCCCCCAAGTTCAAATCGTTCTTCTTTGACAGGGTCACTCAGCAACTTGAACCAACCCTTGACAGTGACCTGTCTTGTTGCCTCCAAGAAAGTAAGTCTCAAGTCAACGCTCGCTACGAGATAGGTGCTCCTAGCTACCAGTCCGTACCAGCTTTTGAATCCCGCAGACTCAGAATCGAACAAAAGGCCATTTGTTCCCCTGACCTGGTGGGCCAGTCCGAAGCTAAGTATAGGCCTGTTAGTTATAGGAATAGCCTAGAAAGTAGAGTTTATGCATGAGTAGCGATTTACTGTGTATAATAAATGTGTATTGATTTGAATTTTACTAATCGGTGTATTGAGTTATTGATCAGTACTTGAACTTGAACCTCGTGGCGGTATCATAAAGGTACCTGGCGACTCTAGAGCAAAGGTTATAAAACAGAGCAAATTGAACCAACCAAAAGTTAGCAACAGTGCAGACTCAATGGGCCGAATGGCCTCCTTCTGCACTGTATGTTCTCTGTTCTTGCTTTGTCCCTCTCTCTGTCTCTCTTTGTCCCTCTGTCTCTCTATCTCTCCTGTCTGTCTCAGTCTGTTTTTTTCTTGCTCTGTCCCTTTCTCTATCTCTGACCCTCTCTCTCTTTCTCACTCTCCTATCTCTGCCTCTCTTTTCTCTTTCCCTGTCTCTTTCCCTTTCTCTATCTCTGTCCCCCTCTCTCCTATCTATCTCTGCCTCTCTTTCTCTTTCCCTGTCTCTTTCCCTTTCTCTATCTCTATCTCTGTCCCTCTCTCTCTCTATCACTCCTCTCTCCTGTCTATCTCAGTTTATCTTTCTCTCTTTGTCGCTCTCTCTTTCTCAGTCTTTCTGCTGCCTATCTCTACCTCTCTTTTTGTCCCTCTCTCAACTTTGTCCTCTCTATCTCTCTCTGTCCCTCTCTCACTGGTTCTCTCCTGTCTCTCTTTGTTCTCTCCCTCTGTCCCTCCTTCACTGTCCCCCCTGTCCATTTCTGTCTCTTTCTCTCTCTTCGTCCCTCTCTCTCTCTCCCTCTTTCTCGCTCTCCCCTCTCTCACGGTCTCAGTCTATCACTCTGTCTGTCTCTGTTTGTCTTTCTGTCTCACTGTCACTCGCTCTGTCCCTCGCTCGCTTTCTCTCTCCGTTTCTCTGTCTCTCATGCTCTCTGTCTCTTTCAATCTGTCACTCTCTCTCTGCCTCTCTCTCTGTCTGTCTCTCTCTCTCTGTCTCCCTCTGGTCTCTCTCTTTATCTCTCTCACTGTTTCACTCTCTGTCTCTCTGTATGTCTCTCTCTCTATCTGTCGCTCTCTTATCTGGATGGGCACATGAACAGACAGGGTATAGAAAGATACAGGTGGTTGGTCTAGATAGGACACGTGACTGGTCCAGGCTTGGAGGGCCGAAGGGCCTGTTCCTGTGCTATACTGTTCCTTGTTCTTGTTCTCTCTCTGTCACTTTCTCTCTCTCTCTCTCTCTCTGTTTCTCTCTGACTCTCTCTCTCTGTCACCCTCTCTGACTCTCTCTCTGTCTCTGTCTCTCTCTGACTCTCTTTCTCTGTCACCCTCTCTCGCTGTCTCTCTATCTGCCTTTCTCTCTGTCTCTCTCTCTCTCTGACTCTCTCTCTGTCTTTGTCTCTCTCTGTCTCTCTCTCTGTCTCTCTCTGACTCTCTGACTCTCTCTCTCTGTCTTTGTCTCTCTCTTCTCTCTCTCTCTGTCTCTCTCTCTCTCTCTGTCTCTCTCTGACTCTCTCTCTGTCTCTGTCTCTCTCTCTGACTCTCTCTCTCTGACTCTCTCTCTGTCTCTGTCTCTCTCTGACTCTCTCTCTGTCTCTCTCTCTGACTCTCTGACTCTCTCTCTGTCTCTGTCTCTCTCTGCCTCTCTCTCTCTGACTCTCTCTCTGTCTTTGTCTCTCTGTCTCTCTCTGTCCCTCTCTCTGCCTCGCTCTCCCTCCCTCGCTCTCTCTCTTTCCCTCCCCCTTTTTCCCTCTCTCCCCCCCCCCCTTCCCACTCCCCCCTCTCTCTGTCCCTCCCCTCCCTCCCCCTCTCTCTCTGTCCCTCACTGTCCCTCTCCCTCTCCCATTCTCTCCCTCTCCCATTCTCTCTCTCCCTCTCCCTCCCTCCCTCTCTCTCTCTCTCTCCCTCCCCTCTCTCTCCCCCCCTTTTTATCTCCCTCCCTCTCCCCCTTTCACACTCCCACCCCCTCTCTCTCTCTCTCTCCCTCCCCCTCTCTCTCCCCCCCCCTTTTTTATCTCCCTCCCTCTCCCCCTTTCACACTCCCCCCCCCCCCCCTCTCCCTCGCTCTCTCTCTCTCCCTCTAACAGTTTAATGGGGAGATGCCGTTACTCACCTGGGTGTGTTGTGGATTTGGATCCAGTTTCTGGGAGAGATTGGGATGAGGGTGAAGCTGTTCCCAGTTTCTGGGAGAGATTGGGATGAGGGTGAAGCTGTTCCCAGTCTCTGGGAGAGATTGGGATGAGGAGGAAGCTGTTCCCAGTCTCTGGGAGAGATTGGGATGAGGAGGAAGCTGTTCCCGTCTCTGGGAGAGATTGGGACGAGGGTGAAGCTGTTTCTGGGAGAGATTGGGATGAGGGTGAAGCTGTTCCCAGTCTCTGGGAGAGATTGGGATGAGGGTGAAGCTGTTCCCAGTCTCTGGGAGAGATTGGGATGAGGGTGAAGCTGTTCCCGGTTTCTGGGAGAGATTGGGACGAGGGTGAAGCTGTTCCCAGTTTCTGGGAGAGATTGGGATGAGGAGGAAGCTGTTCCCAGTCTCTGGGAGAGATTGGGATGAGGAGGAAGCTGTTCCCGTCTCTGGGAGAGATTGGGACGAGGGTGAAGCTGTTCCCAGTCTCTGGGAGAGATTGGGATGAGGGTGAAGCTGTTCCCGGTTTCTGGGAGAGATTGGGACGAGGGTGAAGCTGTTCCCAGTTTCTGGGAGAGATTGGGATGAGGAGGAAGCTGTTCCCAGTCTCTGGGAGAGATTGGGATGAGGAGGAAGCTGTTCCCGTCTCTGGGAGAGATTGGGACGAGGGTGAAGCTGTTCCCAGTTTCTGGGAGAGATTGGGATGAGGGTGAAGCTGTTCCCAGTCTCTGGGAGAGATTGGGGTGAGGAGGAAGCTGTTCCCAGTCTCTGGGAGGGTTTGGGATTAGGAGGAAGCTGTTCCCAGTCTCTGGGAGGGTTTGGGATGAGGAGGAAGCTGATCCCGGTTTCTGGGAGGGTTTGGGATGAGGAGGAAGCTGTTCCCGGTCTCTGGGAGGGTTTGGGATGAGGAGGAAGCTGTTCCCAGTCTCTGGGAGGGTTTGGGATGAGGAGGAAGCTGTTCCCGGTTTCTGGGAGAGATTGGGGTGAGGAGGAAGCTGTTCCCAGTCTCTGGGAGGGTTTGGGATTAGGAGGAAGCTGTTCCCGGTCTCTGGGAGGGTTTGGGATGAGGAGGAAGCTGTTCCCGGTCTCTGGGAGGGTTTGGGATGAGGAGGAAGCTGTTCCCAGTCTCTGGGAGGGTTTGGGATGAGGAGGAAGCTGTTCCCAGTCTCTGGGAGGGTTTGGGATGAGGAGGAAGCTGTTCCCGGTCTCTGGGAGGGTTTGGGATGAGGAGGAAGCTGTTCCCGGTCCCTGGGAGGGTTTGGGATGAAGAGGAAGCTGTTCCCGGTCTCTGGGAGGGTTTGGGATGAGGAGGAAGCTGTTCCCGGTCTCTGGGAGGGTTTGGGATGAGGAGGAAGCTGTTCCCGGTCTCTGGGAGGGTTTGGGATGAAGAGGAAGCTGTTCCCGGTCCCTGGGAGGGTTTGGGATGTGGAGGAAGCTGATCCCGGTTTCTGGGAGGGTTTGGGAATGGGAGGAAGCTGTTCCCGGTTTCTGGGAGGGTTTGGGATCAGGAGGAAGCTGATCCCGGTTTCTGGGAGGGTTTGGGATGAGGAGGAAGCTGTTCCCGGTTTCTGGGAGGGTTTGGGATGAGGAGGAAGCTGTTCCCGGTTTCTGGGAGGGTTTGGGATGTGGAGGAAGCTGATCCCGGTTTCTGGGAGGGTTTGGGATGAGGAGGAAGCTGTTCCCGGTTTCTGGGAGGGTTTGGGATCAGGAGGAAGCTGTTCCCAGTCTCTGGGAGGGTTTGGGATGTGGAGGAAGCTGATCCCGGTTTCTGGGAGGGTTTGGGATGAGGAGGAAGCTGTTCCCGGTTTCTGGGAGGGTTTGGGATGAGGAGGAAGCTGTTCCCGGATTCTGGGAGAGATTGGGGTGAGGAGGGAGCTGTTCCCAGTCTCTGGGAGGGTTTGGGATGTGGAGGAAGCTGATCCCGGTTTCTGGGAGGGTTTGGGATGAGGAGGAAGCTGTTCCCGGTTTCTGGGAGGGTTTGGGATGAGGAGGAAGCTGATCCCGGTTTCTGGGAGGGTTTGGGATGAGGAGGAAGCTGTTCCCAGTCTCTGGGAGGGTTTGGGATGAGGAGGAAGCTGATCCCGGTCCCTGGGCCCGGTTTTCCTGCAGGATTTGCTGATTTCCAGCTGGCTGTGTCCAGGGAGCTTTGCCGCTGTGGATTCCGCTCCGGGTCCGCTTCCCGCAGCCGCACCGACCCCGATCCGCGCACCGCAGCCCCGACAAGCTGCACCTTCCCGGCTCCCAATCCCCGGCTGATCCCGGCGGCAGCGACTGAGATTCCCGGAATATCCCACCGACCCGGAAAACCACCGACCCAGAATATCCCACCGACCCGGAAAACCCACTGACCCAGAAAACCCACTGACCCAAACCCCGAAAACCCACTGACCCAGAAAACCCACTGACCCAGAAAACCCACTGACCCAAACCCAGAAAACCCACTGACCCAAACCCAGAAAACCCACTGACCCAAACCCAGAAAACCCACTGACCCAAACCCAGAAAACCCACTGACCCAGAAAACCCACTGACCCAAACCCAGAAAACCCACTGACCCAGACCCAGAAAACCCACTGACCCAAACCCAGAAAACCCACTGACCCAGAAAACCCACTGACCCAAACCCAGAAAACCCACTGACCCAGACCCAGAAAACCCACTGACCCAAACCCAGAAAACCCACTGACCCAGAAAACCCACTGACCCAAACCCAGAAAACCCACTGACCCAAACCCAGAAAACCCACTGACCCAGAAAACCCACTGACCCAAACCCAGAAAACCCACTGACCCAGACCCAGAAAACCCACTGACCCAAACCCAGAAAACCCACTGACCCAGAAAACCCACTGACCCAAACCCAGAAAACCCACTGACCCAAACGCAGAAAACCCACTGACCCAAACGCAGAAAACCCACTGACCCAAACCCAGAAAACCCACTGACCCAAACCCAGAAAACCCACTGACCCAAACCCAGAAAACCCACTGACCCAAACTCAGAAAACCCACTGACCCAAACCCAGAAAACATAAGAATATTAGAACTAGGAGCAGGAGTAGGCCATCTGGCCCCTCGAGCCTGCTCCGCCATTTAATGAGATCATGGCTGATCTTTTGTGGACTCAGCTCCACTTTCCGGCCCGAACACCATAACCCTTAATCCCTTTATTCTTCAAAAAACTATCTATCTTTATCTTAAAAACATTTAATGAAGGAGCCTCAAATGCTTCACTGGGCAAGGAATTCCATAGATTCACAACCCTTTGGGTGAAGAAGTTTCTCCTAAACTCAGTCCTAAATCTACTTCCCCTTATTTTGAGGCTATGCCCCTAGTTCTACTTCACCCGCTAGTGGAAACAACCTGCCCGCATCTATCCTGTCTATTCCCTTCATAATTTTATATGTTTCTATAAGATCCCCCCACATCCTTCTAAATTCCAACGAGTACAGTCCCAGTCTACTCAACCTCTTCTCCTCGTAATCCAACCCCTTCAGCTCTGGGATTAACCTAGTGAATCTCCTCTGCACACCCTCCAGTGCCAGTACGTCCTTTCTCAAGTAAGGAGACCAAAACTGAACACAATACTCCAGGTGTGGCCTCACTAACACCTTATACAATTGCAGCATAACCTCCCTAGCCTTAAACTCCATCCCTCTAGCAATGAAGGACAAAACTCCATTCGCCTTCTTAATCACCTGTTGCACCTGAAAACCAACTTTTTGCGACTCATGCACTAGCACACCCAGGTCTCTCTGCACACCAGCATGTTTTAATATTTTAGCATTTAAATAATAATCCCTTTTGCTGTTATTCCTACCAAAATGGATAACCTCACATTTGTCAACATTGTATTCCATCTGCCAGACCCCAGCGCAATCACTTAGCCTGTCCAAATCCCTCTGCAGACTTCCAGTATCCTGTGCACTTTTTGCTTTACCACTCATCTTAGTGTCATCTGCAAACTTGGACACATTGCACTTGGTCCCCAACTTCAAATCATCGATGTAAATTGTGAACAGTTGTGGGCCCAACACTGATCCCTGAGGGACACCACTAGCTACTGATTGCCAACCAGAGAAACACCCATTAATCCCCACTCTTTGCTTTCTATTAATTAACCAATCCTCTATCCATGCTACTACTTTACCCTTAAAGCCATGCATCTTTATCTTATGCAGCAACCTTTTGTGTGGCACCTTGTCAAAAGCTTTCTGGAAATCCAGATATACCACATCCATTGGTTTCCCGTTGTCTACCGCACTGGTAATGTCCTCAAAAAATTCCACTAAATTAGTTAGGCACGACCTGCCTTCTATAAACCAAAAGACCATAAGATCATAAGATGTAGGAGCAGAATTAGGCCACTCGGCCCATCGAATCTGCTCCACCATTCAATCATGGCTGATATTTTCTCATCCCCATTCTCCCGCCTTCTCCCCATAACCCCTGATCCCCTTATTGATCAAGAACCTATCTATCTCGGTCTTAAAGACACTCAGTGATTTGGCCTCCACAGCCTTCAGCGGCAAAGAGTTCCACAGATTCACCACCCTCTGGCTGAAGAAATTCCTCCTCATCTCTGTTTTAAAGGATCGTCCCTTTAATCTGAGACGGTGTCCTCTGGTTCTAGTTTTTCCTACAAGTGGAAACACCATCTCCACATCCACTCTATCCAGGCCTCGCAGTATCTTGTACGTTTTAATAAGATCCCCTCTCATCCTTCTAAACTCCAACGAGTACAGACCCAGAGTCCTCAACCGTTCCTCAAATGACAAGCTCTTCATTCCAGGGATCATTCTTGTGGACCTCCCGTGGGCCCTTTCCAAGGCCCCAGCACATCCTTCCTTCGATACGGGGCCCAAAACTGCTCACAATACTCCAAATGGGGTCTGACCAGAGCCTTATACAGCCTCAGAAGTACATCCCTGGTCTTGTATTCTAGCCCTCTCGACATGAATGCGAACATTGCATTTGCCTTCTTAACTGCCAACTGAACCCCTTATTGGGGTTCAGTTTAGCTCAGTTGGCTAGACAGCTGGTTCATGATGCAGAGCAAGGCCAGCAGCGCGGGTTCAATTCCCGTACGGGCTGAGATTATCTCTGAAGTATCGTGATCCTCAGGTTACATCATCACCAGTCAGCTCTTCCCCTCAAAGGGAAAACAATGGCAACTTTATCTTTTATGTAGACAGTCCAACTAGGGAAGGGGCGGTACTGGACCTGGTATTGGGGCATGAGCCCGGCCAGGTGGTAGATGTTTCAGTAGGGGAGCATTTCGGTAACAGTGACCACAATTCAGTAAGTTTTAAAGTACTGGTGGACAAGGATAAGAGTGGTCCTAGGGTGAATGTGCTAAATTGGGGGAAGGCTAATTATAACAATATTAGGCGGGAACTGAAGAACATAGATTGGGGGCGGATGTTTGAGGGCAAATCAACATCTGACATGTGGGAGGCTTTCAAGTGTCAGTTGAAAGGAATTCAGCACCGGCATGTTCCTGTGAGGAAGAAGGATAAATACGGCAATTTTCGGGAACCTTGGATAACGAGAGATATTGTAGGCCTCGTCAAAAAGAAAAAGGAGGCATTTGTCAGGGCTAAAAGGCTGGGAACAGACGAAGCCTGCATGGAATATAAGGAAAGTAGGAAGGAACTTAAGCAAGGAGTCAGGAGGGCTAGAAGGGGTCACAAAAAGACATTGGCAAATAGGGTTAAGGAAAATCCCAAGGCTTTTTACACGTACATAAAAAGCAAGAGGGTAGCCAGGGAAAGGGTTGGCCCACTGAAGGATAGGCAAGGGAATCTATGTGTGGAGCCAGAGGAAATGGGCGAGGTACTAAATGAATACTTTGCATCAGTATTCACCAAAGAGAAGAAATTGGTAGATGTTGAGTCTGGAGAAGGGTGTGTAGATAGCCTGGGTCACATTGAGCTCCAAAAAGACGAGGTGTTGGGTGTCTTAAAAAATATTAAGGTAGATAAGTCCCCAGGGCCTGATGGGATCTACCCCAGAATACTAAAGGAGGCTGGAGAGGAAATTGCTGAGGCCTTGACAGAAATCTTTGGATCCTCACTGTCTTCAGGGGATGTCCCAGAGGACTGGAGAATAGCCAATGTTGTCCCTCTGTTTAAGAAGGGTAGCAAGGATACTCCAGGGAACTACAGGCCGGTGAGCCTTACTTCAGTGGTAGGGAAATTACTGGAGAGAATTCTTCGAGACAGGACCTACTCCCATTTGGAAGCAAATGGACGTATTAGTGAGAGGCAGCATGGTTTTATGAAGGGGAGGTCGTGTCTCACTAACTTGATACAGTTTTGCGAGGAGGTCACTAAGATGATTGATGCAGGTAGGGCAGTGGATGTTGTCTATATGGACTTCAGTAAGGCCTTTGACAAGGTCCCTCATGGTAGACTAGTACAAAAGGTGAAGTCACACGGGATCAGGGGTGAGCTGGCAAGGTGGATACAGAACTGGCTAGGTCATAGAAGGCAGAGAGTAGCAATGGAAGGATGCTTTTCTAATTGGAGGGCTGTGACCAGTGGTGTTCCACAGGGATCAGTGCTGGGACCTTTGCTCTTTGTAGTATATATAAATGATTTCTAGGAAAATGTAACTGGTCTGATTAGTAAGTTTGCAGACGACACAAAGGTTGGTGGAATTGCGGATAGCGATGAGGACTGTCAGAGGATACAGCAAGATTTAGATTGTTTGGAGACTTGGGCGGAGAGATGGCAGATGGAGTTTAATCCGGACAAATGTGAGGTAATGCATTTTGGAAGGTCTAATGCAGGTAGGGAATATACAGTGAATGGTAGAACCCTCAAGAGTATTGAAAGTCAAAGAGATCTAGGAGTACAGGTCCACGGGTCATTGAAAGGGGCAACACAGGTGGAGAAGGTAGTCAAGAAGGCATACGGCATGCTTGCCTCCATTGGCCGGGGCATTGAGTATAAGAATTGGCAAGTCATGTTGCAGCTGTATAGAACCTTAGTTAGGCCACACTTGGAGTATAGTGTTCAATTCTGGTCGCCACACTACCAGATGGATGTGGAGGCTTTAGAGGGGGTGCAGAAGAGATTTACCAGAATGTTGCCTGGTATGGAGGGCATTAGCTATGAGGAGCGGTTGAATAAACTCGGTTTGTTCTCACTGGAACGAAGGAGGTTGAGGGGAGACCTGATAGAGGTATACAAAATTATGAGGGGCGTAGACAGAGTGGATAGTCAGAGGCTTTTCCCCAGGGTAGCGGGGTCAATTACTAGGGGGCATAGGTTTAAGGTGAGAGGGGCAAGGTTTAGAGTAGATGTACGAGGCAAGTTTTTTACGCAGAGGGTAGTGGGTGCCTGGAACTCACTACCGGAGGAGGTGGTGGAAGCAGGGACAATAGTGACGTTTAAGGGGCATCTTGACAAATACATGAATAGGATGGGAATAGAGGGATACGGACCCAGGAAGTGTAGAAGATTGTAGTTTAGTCGGGCAGCATGGTCGGCACAGGCCTGGAGGGCCGAAGGGCCTGTTCCTGTGCTGTACATTTCTTTGTTCTTTGTTCTTTGAACCTGCACGTTAACCTGAAGAGAATCGTGAACAAGGACTCCCAAGTCCCTTTGTGCTTCTGATTTCCTAAGCATTTCCCCATTTAGACAATAGTCTAAGCCTAGATTCTCCTTCCAAAGTGCATAACCTCACACTTTTCCACATTGTATTCCATCTGCCACTTCATTGCCCACTCTCCTAGCCTGTCCAAGTCCTTCTGCAGCCCCCTTGCTTCCTCAATACTACCTGTCCCTCGACAGATCTTTGTTTCATCTGCAAATTTAGCAACAGAGCCTTCAGTTCCTTCTTCCAGATCATTAATGTATATTGTGAAAAGTTGTGGTCCCAGCACAGACCCCTGAGGCACACCACTAGTCACCGGCTGCCATCCTGAAAAAGACCCCTTTATCCCCACTCTCTGCCTTCTGCCAGTCAGCCAATCCTCTATCCATGCCAGGATCTTACCCTGAACACCACGGGCTCTTAACTTATTTAACAGTCTCCTATGCGGCACCTTGTCAAAGGCCTTCTGGAAATCTAAATAAATCACATCCACTGGTTCTCCTTTGTCTAACTTCCTTGTTACCTCCTCAAAGAACTCTAACAGATTTGTCAGACATGACCTCCCCTTGACGAAGCCGTGCTGACTCAGTCCTATTTTACCATGCACTTCCAAGTACTCCGCGATCTCATCTTTAACAACAGACTCTAAAATCTTACCAATGACCGAAGTCAGGCTAACCAGCCTATAATGTCCCGTCTTCTGCCTCCCTTCCTTCTTAAACAAGGGTGTTACATTAGCCACCTTCCAGTCCTCTGGGACCCTTCCTGCCTCCAGTGATTCCTGAAAGATCATCACCAATGCCTTCACAATCTCCTCCGCTATCTCTTTCAGACCCTGGGGTGTAGTCCATCCGGTCCAGGTGACTTATCCACCTTCAGACCTTTCAGTTTCCCCAAACCTTCTCCTTAGTAATGGTCACTGCATCACCTCTGCCCCCTGGTTCTGGAGCTCTGGCATCCCACTGGTGTCTTCCACCATGAAGACTGATGCAAAGTAACTATTCAGTTCCTCTGCCATTTCTTTGTTTCCTATTATCACTTCTCCAGCCACATTTTCCAGTGGTCCAATGACTATTTTTGCCTCTCGCTTACCTTTTATATATTGAAAGAAACACTTCCTATCTTCCTTTATATTACTAGCTAACTTGCCCTCATACTTCATCTTCTCCCCGCTTATTGCTTTTTTTTCTGCTCGCTTTTAAAGGCTTCCCAACCCTCTGGTTTCCCACTAATTCTCGCCACTTTGTCTGCTTTTTCTTTAGCTTTTATGCTATCTTTGACATCCCTCGTCAGCCATGGAAGCCTTGTCCTCCCCTTAGCATGTTTCCTCCTCCTTGGGATGAATTTCTGTTGTGCTTCCCGAATAACCCCCAAAAACTCCTGCCATTGCTGTTCCACTGTCTTCCCTGCTCGGCTCCTTTTCCAATCAACTCTGGCCAGCTCCTCCCTCATGTCTTTGTAGTTACCCTTATTTAATTGTAATCGCGTTACATCTGATTGCAGCTTCTCCCTCTCAAACTGCAGGGTGAATTCTATCATATTGTGGTCACTGCTCCCTTAGGGTTCCTTCACCTTGAGTTCCTGAATCAAGTCTGCCTCATTACACATCACCAAATCCAGAATTGCCTGTTCCCTAGTGGTCTCTGTCACAAGCTGCTCAAAAAACCATCTCTTAAACATTCCACAAATTCCTTTTCTTGGGATCCACAACCAACCTGATTTCCCAGTCCGCCTGCATATTGAAGTCCCCCATGATCATTGTAATATTGACTTTTCTATCTCTTGATTTATTTTCTGCCCCACATCCTGACTACTGCTCGGGGGCCTGTACATAACTCCCATCAGGGTCTTTTTACCTTTGCAATTCCCCAACTCTACCCACAGAGATTCTATGCCTTCTGATCCTATATCGCTCCTTGCTATCGATTTAACTTCATTCCTTACTAACAATGCAACCCCGCTCCCTTTGCCCATCTGCCTGTCCTTTCGATAGGACACATATCTTGGATATTTAGATCCCAGCCCTGATCCCCTTGCAGCCACGTCTCTGTGACGCCCACAACATCGTACCGGCCAATTTCAATATGTGCAACAAGCTCATTTACCATGTTCCGTATACTGCGCGCATTTAGGTCCAACACCCTCAATCCTGCATTGACCACCTCCCTTTTCACACTCTCCTCAGTCACTGTACCCTGTACTGTGGCCCTTATTGATTTTTGACTGTGGATTCTCTGCCTTTCGCTTTCCCCCTTACTGCTTTTTGTTTCTGGCCCCGTTTTACTTCCCACCGATTTCCTACATCGGATCCTATCCCCTTGCCACATTAGTTTAAACCCTCCCCGACAGCTCTAGCGTCTCGATTGCGTCTGCAGAACCGCCTGTCTATTCCCCTTACAATTGAGTCCCCTATCACTATAGCCCTGCCATTCATCTTCCTGCCCAGCTGCGCAGCCGAGCCAGCCACGGTGCCATGAAGCTGGCTGCTGCTGCCTTCCCCTGGTGAGCCATCTCCCTCAACAGTATCCAAAGCGGTATATCTGTTTTGCAGGGAGATGACCGCAGAGGACACCTGCACTGCCTTCCTACTCTTGCTCTGTCTTTTGGCCACCCATTTACTATCTCCCTCAGTACCTTTCACCTGCGGTGTGACCAACTCAGCGAACGTGCTATCCACGACGTCCTCAGCATCGCGGATGCTCCAAAGTGAGTCCATCCGCAGCTCTGTCTTTTTGCTAATCTAAAGAATACCTTTTGTCCTCGATATTGCTTACTGTATCATATAAATTGCTTGCCTTACCTTTGTGAAGCGGGGACATTTGGAATGACTGTGGTCTCTCTAATCCCCCCACGAACTTTGTGTTAAATAAAGGACCTTTGGTGAAAACTCGAAGAGCTGACTTATAATTTATTCAACAAATTGGCGTAGTCGTTGCAGTTTCCCTAACTTAACGGGAAGTGAACCCCGATACGAATCTCTGAACAGGACCCTCTCAGCTGAAAGGGAGATAGCCATAGCGTGACCCCAGCTGAAAGGGGGTCTGCTGCTCGGCAGCCTTAATTACTGGCCAGTGATTCATTCTAGGAGAGTAACCTGAATTAATAAATTACTGATAGCTGCATGAGAAGTACAAAGGCACCTGAGAAACTGAAAAAAACCCCAAACTGAACAATCAGCAGGCTTCGAGATCCGCAAAAGGACAAACACCGGTGTACGTTCCTTGTAGTATTTGTTAATAATTTCCCGCGGTCCTTGTTGTTATATGTATATGCGCTAAAGTATTTTTCAGAAGGAACAATGAGCAATAAACTCGACGCCCCCTCACAGGTCGTCCCGAAGCCTCGGTAAAGACACCCGGAGCGAGAAAGAAGGTGAACCCCTTAAAGAGAACAGATAAGGGAGTCAAAACGGGTAAGAAAATGAAAAGAAACAATCGTAAAGCAACGGAATGAGGCAGAAAAACCATTACATCCCGCATAGGAGTCTAATGAAGCTGACCCCCTCTCGGAAAAAAAAACAGGGGAGTAAAAGTAAATAGAAGATTAAGGTAAAAGCGTAACAGGGTCCCTGTTGAAAAGGGAATTCAGATTTTCTGTAGCCGTGAGATAAGGCTAACGGTTAACTGCGATATTTGTGAGCTGTGAGAATCTGTGTGTTTTGTTTAACCAATTAATTTTGGTCAAAACATGAAGTGCTCAGTGGGTTGTATTTTTTATCGTCTGTCATTGTGAGTCAGAGTTATAACTTAAGTGATTTGTGTTGAGATTTCTCTGTGAACGGAAATATTGGAAATGAAAATCAGTTTAAAGGAAAGAAAGTGCCTGTCCGAATAAAAGTAATTGAATATGAATAAGTTTTTAGATTACGTGAAAAGATCATTCCAAGTTCTCCGCCCGCTTAGGTCCTGCAGGAAACATTAACCATTTCAGCAGACAGTTGATCTTTCCTGAATGGACAAAGTAAAATATACGTCGCTAAGCATAGCTAATGCCTATAAAATCAATCATTGGAAATTGAATTAAATGTGTGCTATTGATAGCCCCCTCCTAGGGGATGTTTTGCTGCTTCTAAAATACTCTTATGGAGATGTCATCTCTGGTTTGTTGCCGGTGCCACGTGATAGCGAGGCTAGGAATAGGGAGAGAGTGCAGTTGAACACGTGGCTGCAGGAATGGTGTAGGAGGGAGGGCTTCAGGTATTTGGATAATTGGAGCACATTCTGGGGAAGGTAGGACCTGTACAAGCAGGGCGGGTTGCATCTGAACCAGAGGGGCACCAATATCCTGGGAGGGAGGTTTTCTAGTACTCTTCGGAGGGTTTAAACTAATTTGGCAGGGGAATGGGAACCGGATTTGTAGTCCAGCAACTAAGGTAGCCGATATTCAGGACGCCAAAGCGTGTAATGAGGCAGTGGGGAAGGGAACACTGACAAAGGAGAGTATTTGCAGGCACGGAGATGGGTTGAAGTGTGTATACTTCAACGCAAGAAGCATCAGGAATAAGGTGGGTGAACTTAAGGCATGGATCGGTACTTGGGACTACGATGTGGTGGCCATCACGGAAACTTGGATAGAAGAGGGGCAGAAATGGTTGTTGGAGGCTCCTGGGTAGAGATATTTCAATAAGATTAGGGAGGGTGGTAAATGAGGTGGGGGGGGGCGGCGGGTTGCATTGTTAATTAGAGATAGTATAACAGCTGCAGAAAGGCAGTTTGAGGAGGATCTGAGGGATAGGATTTCTGAGCATCTGGAAAGACACTGCTTGATTAGGGATAGTCAGCACGGATTTGTGAGGGGTAGGTCCTGCCTCACAAGTCTTATTGAATTCTTTGAGGAGGTGACCAAGCATGTGGATGAAGGTAAAGCAGTGGATGTAGTGTACATGGATTTTAGCAAGGCATTTGATAAGGTTCCCCATGGTAGGCTTATGCAGAAAGTAAGGAGGCATGGGATAGTGGGAAATTTGGCCAGTTGGATAACAAACTGGCTAACCGATAGAAGCCAGAGAGTGGTGGTGGATGGCAAATATTCAGCCTGGATCCCAGTTACCAGTGGTGTACCGCAGGGATCAGTTCTGGGTCCTCTGCTGTTTGTGATTTTCATTAATGACTTGGATGAGGGAGTTGAAGGGTGGGTCAGTAAATTTGCAGATGATACGAAGATTGGTGGAGTTGTGGATAGTGAGGAGGGCTGTTGTCGGCTGCAAAGAGACATAGATAGGATGCAGAGCTGGGCTGAGAAGTGGCAGATGGAGTTTAACCCTGAAAAGTGTGAGGTTGTCCATTTTGGAAAGACAAATATGAATGCGGAATACAGGGTTAACGGTAGAGTTCTTGGCAATGTGGAGGAGCAGAGAGATCTTGGGGTCTATGTTCATACATCTTTAAAAGTTGCCACTCAAGTGGATAGAGCTGTAAAGAAGGCCTATGGTGTGTTAACGTTCATTAACAGAGGGATTGAATTTAAGAGCCGAGAGGTGATGATGCAGCTGTACAAAACCTTGGTAAGGCCACATTTGGAGTACTGTGTGCAGTTCTGGTCGCTTCATTTTAGGAAGGATGTGGAAGCTTTGGAAAAGGTGCAACGGAGATTTACCAGGATGTTGCCTGGAATGGAGAGTAGGTCTTACGAGGAAAGGTTGAGGGTGCTGGGCCTTTTCTCATTAGAACGGAGAGAGATGAGGGGCGACTTGATAGAGGTTTATAAGATGATCAGGGGAATAGATAGAGTAGACAGTCAGAGACTTTTTCCCCGGGTGGAACAAACCATTACAAGGGGACATAAATTTAAGGAGAATGGTGGAAGATATAGGGGGGATGTCAGAGGTAGGTTCTTTACCCAGAGAGTAGTGGGGGCATGGGATTCACTGCCTGTGGAAGTAGTTGAGTTAGAAACATTAGGGACCTTCAAGCGACTATTGGATAGGTACATGGATTACGGTAGAATGATGGGGTGTAGGTTAATTTGTCCTTAATCTAGGACAAAGGTTCAGCACAACATCGTGGGCCGAAGGGCCTGTTCTGTGCTGTATTTTTCTATGTTCTATGTTCTATCTTGGCCAGCTTTGAAGGATGGGATTGCAGTCCCACCCGGCATAAACGGGGACTGGGCTCACAATGATGATCATTTAAATGAAGGAAATGAGTCCCTTGAACACTGGTTAGCAAATAAAGGGAAAGAGGTTATCATGCAAGGGGCCAAGGAGCATAGTGACAGAGGCGAGGTGACGTGGTGTTTGCAGAAGAAGGGTGAGAGGCTGCCCGAATTTGTGGCCAGATTTAAGAACTGTTGGGGGAAGATGCCAGTGTTGCATTGGAAGACAATGGACCTTTAGCGATGCAGACATTGTTGAATTGCATGCTACCAGAGCATGGGAAAGTTACAAATTGATTAAACTCACCTGGCAAACACAGCCATGGACGGCAGTGGTACCCTCCTTGGTAAACATGGACCGAGAGGGACTGTTCATAGCCCCCAAAGTTCAAAAGCCTAGAATCACAGGGCAATTCTACCAAGGAAAGAGAGGGCAGGTCGGGGTCAGCAGGCCAGCAGAGGGCAGAGAGGTAGGGGTAGAGGCAAAGGACGGATAGGTCCCAGGATCAATGTCGAAGATGTGGGGCAAAGGGACATTGAGCTCGTGAATGTAACTTTAACCCCCAGGAAGGATGCGCCCCACTTGGAGACGTGCCCCCTCCCCCACACCCCTTTACATACTCTGACCCGAACCCTAATCAATAGGGGTGCCACAGAGAAAAGATGGTAGCCATGATGTGGAGATGCCGGCGTTGGACTGGGGTGGGCACAGTAAGAAGTCTGACAGCACCAGGTTAAAGTCCAACAGGTTTGTTTCGATGTCACTAGCTTTTGGAGCTCTGCTCCTTCCTCGGGTGAATGAAGGAACATACCTCTTCATTCACCTGAGGAAGGAGCAGCGCTCTGAAAGCTAGTGACATCGAAACAAACCTGTTGGACTTTAACCTGGTGTTGTAAGACTTCTTACAGAGAATAGGTGGTACAGGCGGCCATGATCAGACTGTCCAAATCAGTCAGAGCTGAACCTCTGACAATGGTTAAAATAGGAGATCATCATGTGGACCTTCTGGTCGATACCAACGCTACTATGTGACTGTGCCTCCCTCCGTGTAACTAACCCCCGGTGAGTCCTCTATTGTCACTGTGAGAGTAGCCGATATTCCCATGACGGAGCCAGTATCACGCCCAACTAACCTGGAAATTGACGATATCCCCCTGGTCGATACTATGAGTATTTCAAAAACTACGCCCCTCCCTCTGCTTGGCAGACAGACTCTCTGCAAACTGGGAGCAATGATACATTGCACTAACAATGGCATGTTCATGGAACTGCCTCAGATACACGCTCATCAGTTGTTGAATGTAATAGCTTCTGACCAAGAGCCAGATCACTCTGTGTTGTACGCTGGCAACTGAACGTTAACCCTTACAGTACCACTGTTAAAAAAAATGTTTTTTTAAACTGCAGGAAGTCTTACAAAAGGTTAATGACCCTTGGGCACAACTATTAAAACACCTGATAGAGTCCAGACGAGAGAATATCGTGCCCCACTGCACGGCTTGGTATGTTCGTGAGGATGAGCCCACATATAATTTACAAGCACAATGTCACCTGGGAAGGCAGACAACATTGCAAGTCACCACATTTTTATTTTTCGGTGTTGTGGGATTAGGAATGTTAGTACAGTTGACCGATAGTCAGAGCGACCTCTTTAGGGTGGGTTTAACTTCAGAACCCCATTTAACAATGGCCGTCAGACATCCCGCTAAGGCAAAGCAAATTGGAGAACTGATGAAAGAGGCCAGAAAAGAAAAAGGTGATACATCAGAATGATGTTGAAGTAGACGGACGAAATTGCCCGATAGAGTTTTATGGCAAACAGGAGGGAAAGTGACCTGGAAAGAGGAGCAATGGCCCGCTACATTTGAAATACAACAACCTCCCCGAGAGAGCCATCATTTACTCCCTTCAATCCTGGCCCCGGTACCGGCACATCTGAAAATGAAAATCGCTGATTGTCACAAGTAGGCTTCAAATGAAGTTACTGTGAAAAGCCCCTAGTCGCCACATTCCGCCGCCTGTTCGGGGAGGCTGTTAGGCGAATTGAACCGTGCTGCTGGCCTGCCTTGGTCTACTTTCAAAGCCAGCGATTTAGCCCTGTGCTAAACAGCCCCTATAAACAGCCTCTCTGGGCCCAACATAAAAATCATGTTGGAAAAGTACATTCTGCCCCAGCGCATAGGGTGTAGTAACAGAAGAACGTTGCCCCGCCTACCCTGCTTAAAACTATACAGGTTGGCACTGGAAGCTGAAAAGGGGATAGAGGGAGTGATCAATGCACTATTACAGCAAGGCGTGCTGAAGAGAACACAAAGCCCCTGTAACCCCCCTATACTCCCCATTCCAAAGGTTTTTTTTCAGCGGTTTCACACATGGCCTGGGCATATTTTAGTGATGCCTTATCTGCCCATATTAAGGCTACTACTGCTGGGGTCATTGGGGGTTTTGTTCCAGTTGTCATGGGACGTCCCATTAATATCTCATACTGGGTTAAGCCTGTATTACGATTTCTCTGATTTCGCAGGGCATACATTACTATGGGTATGGCATCTGCCATAGCCCATTATGTTGACACACGTTTGTAACTGCAGTTTTAATTATTCCACTAGCCCGTGGGATCATTCCCTCCAGTCTCTGCTGTGAGGAATCACACTCACACCCACCACCCACCTCCTCATTCCTGTCAGTTTCTGGCTTGTGACAATCTGTGTAACTAATCCCGGGAATAAAGAGTCAGAGAGAATTACAGCTCCATTTTGAATATCAGGGTAGAAAATTCAGGATTTAGTTTGTCCAGGTGCAGGTGAAGTCACTTTGAGCTTGTGACAATGTTTTTCTTCGTCTCCCATGAGTTCAACATCAGAAGTTGCAAAGCACCATGTAAATGTTACTGTGAAGAGAGGCCAGGAGATGGTGTGTGGCTCTGTCAATGCAAAGTCATCACATCAGCTGAGTGCCTCACTCAATAACAAGGTCATTGGAAATGTCCGGGAGATCTGGGGCACCCACTGACCACTGAAGTAAAACTGCCCCAAAGGCAGATCTGAAACCTCATTTCAATTGTCCATTGGGACATTTACAGGGCCCACATTTCAGAGCAATAGGTGGAGCTGATTTTTATATTTGAAATTGTTCCATTGCTCCTCAATCCTGTAGAAAAATGAAGCTGTAAAAAACTTTAACCAGGAACATATTTGGTTGAGTCATTGCAGATTGTGGTCACATGGTATTTATTATTGCTTCTTGGGATGTGGGAGTTGTCGACAAGGTTGGTTTTTATGACCCTTTCCTTGGTGTTCTAAGATGGCGATGAGCCCTGTTTGTAAACGCTGCGTTCCATGTGGTGCAGATACACCAACATCGTTAAGTTGTCCGTTCCAGGATTTCAAGCCAGCGGCAGTGGGAAAATGGAGATTGAGGTTTTGGAGAGGAACGTGGATTGTTCCCACTTCCCAGACCTGCGAGGTTAATCTGCCTGTTGTAGCCTCATTGACATCGAGGTGTGATTGGATAACTCAGTGAAGATTCCAGCAGCAGTTTAAATTTGTCTTGGACAGGAGCACCAATGTGTGAGCGTACACCAGCCACCTATTGGGCCAGCTGAGATCCAATAAGACAGCACAGGCTGGAGGGTAAAGCAGGGCCTGAAACCCATCTTGCCGATGAAAGCCATTCAGCCCATCGAGTCTGCACCGACACTCTGAAAGAGCACCCTACCCAGACCCCTGCTCCCGCCCTATCCCCATAACCCACCTAACCTTTGGACATTAAGGGACAATTTAGCAAATCTAATCCACCGAACCTGCTCAGCTTTGGACCGCGGGAGGAAAGTGGGCAGCGCGGAAGCACAGTGGTTAGCACAATTGCTTCACAGCTCCAGGGTCCCAGGTTCGATTCCCGGCTTGGGTCACTGTCTGTGTGGAGTCTGCACATCCTCCCCGTGTGTGCGTGGGTTTCCTCCGGGTGCTCCGGTTTCCACCCACAGTCCAAAGATGTGCAGGTTAGGTGGATTGGCCATGCTAAATTTCCCTTAGTGTCCAAAATTGCCCTTAGTGTTGGGTGGAGGTGTGCGGTTGGGAAGGGTGCTCTTTCCAAGAGCCGGTGCAGACTCAATGGGCCGAATGGCCTCCTTCTGCACTGTAAATTCTATGAATCTATGGAACCGGAGCACCCGGAGGAAACTGCAGCATCATAGCGGCACAGTGTTTAGCACTGCTGCCTTACAGCGCCCAGGGCCTGGGTTCAATTCTGGCCCTGGGTGACTGCCTGGGTGGACTTTGTGCCTTCTCCACGTTCTGCGTGGGTTTCCTCCAGGTGCTCTGGTTTCCTCCCACAGTCGAAAGGTGTGCGGGTTAGGTGGATTCGCTAAGTTACTGCTTAGTGTCCAGGGATGTACAGAGCAGCAGAATCAAAGACGCCCGCCACACGAGTTATTCTCTCTTCCAAACTCTTCCATCGGGCAGGAGATACAGAAATCTGAGAACACGCGCGGACAGACTCAAAAACAGCTTCTTCCCCACTGTCACCAGACTCCTGAGTGACCCCCTTATGGACTGAACTGGTCTCTTTACTGAGCAGTACTACACTCCGTGTGCTTCACCCGATGCCTGTGTCTATGTATTTACATTGTGTATGACCTGTCCTTTTTCATGTATGGAATGATCTGTCCGGACTGTACTCTGAACAATACTTTTCACTGGGCCGCGGTAAACCTTTGCCTGGAGTTTGTTTTTCAAAGGACTGGGCATGGACTCTCACTGTTAAAAACAGAGACTAAAGCACAGCACAGGAACAGGCCCTTCGGCCCTCCAAGCCCGTGCTATCCATGGTACCTGCCTCAACTAAAACTGTTGCACATACAGAGTCCGTATCCTTCCATTCCCACCCTATTCATATATTTGTCTAGATGTCCCTTAACTGCCGCTATCGTACCTGCTCCCATCCCCTCCCCCGGCAGCGCGGTCCATACACACCACCCTCTGTGTAAAGAACGTGCCTCGCACATCTGTTCTAAACTTTTCCTCACGCATTTTAAACCTATGTCCCCCAGTACTTGACTCTCTTGCCCCAGGAAAAAGTCTCTGACGTATGCCTTCTTTACCACCTTATCCATGTGCGTTGCCACTTTCAGTGATCGGTGGACATACACGCCCAGATCTCTCTGCCTGTCAATACTCGCAAGAGTTATACCATTTAATGAAAATTGAAAATGAAACTCGCTTATTGGCACAAGCAGGCTTCAAATGAAGTTACTGTGAAAAGCCCCTAGTCGCCACATTCCGGCGCCTGTTCGGGGAGGCTGGTACGGGAATTGAACCGTGCTGCTGGCCTGCCTTGGTCTGCATTAAAAGCCAGCGATTTAGCCCAGTGTGCTAAACCAGCCCCTCAGTAAAGAGACCAGACTGGGTTTAGCCGGTACAGACTGGGTTTAGCCGGTACAGACTGGGTTTAGCCGGCACAGACTGGGTTTAGCCGGCACAGACTGGGTTTAGCCGGTACAGACTGGGTTTAGCCGTTACAGACTGGGTTTAGCTGGTACAGACTGGGTTTAGCCGGTACAGACTGGGTTTAGCCGGCACAGACTGGGTTTAGCTGGTGCAGACTGGGTTTAGCCGGTACAGACTGGGTTTAGCCGGTACAGACTGGGTTTAGCCGGCACAGACTGGGTTTAGCCGGTACAGACTGGGTTTAGCCGGCACAGACTGGGTTTAGCCGGTACAGACTGGGTTTAGCTGGTACAGACTGGGTTTAGCCGGTACAGACTGGGTTTAGCCGGTACAGACTGGGTTTAGCCGGCACAGACTGGGTTTAGCCGGTACAGACTGGGTTTAGCCGGTACAGACTGGGTTTAGCCGGTACAGACTGTGTTTAGCCGGTACAGACTGGGTTTAGCTGGTACAGACTGGGTTTAGTCGGTACAGACTGGGTTTAGCTGGTACAGACTGGGTTTAGCCGGTACAGACTGGGTTTAGCTGGCACAGACTGGGTTTAGCCGGTACAGACTGGGTTTAGCCGGTACAGACTGGGTTTAGCCGGTACAGACTGGGTTTAGCCGGCACAGACTGGGTTTAGCCGGCACAGACTGGGTTTAGCCGGTACAGACTGGGTTTAGCCGGTACAGACTGGGTTTAGCCGGTACAGACGGGGTTTAGCCGGCACAGACTGGGTTTAGCCGGTACAGACTGGGTTTAGCCGGCACAGACTGGGTTTAGACGGTACAGACTGGGTTTAGCCGGCACAGACTGGGTTTAGCCGGCACAGACTGGGTTTAGCTGGTACAGACTGGGTTTAGCTGGTACAGACTGGGTTTAGCCAACACAGACTGGGTTTAGCCGGTACAGACGGGGTTTAGCCGGTACAGACTGGGTTTAGCCGGTACAGACTGGGTTTAGCCGGTACAGACTGGGTTTAGCCGGTACAGACTGGGTTTAGCCGGCACAGACTGGGTTTAGCCGGCACAGACTGGGTTTAGCTGGTACAGACTGGGTTTAGCCGGTACAGACTGGGTTTAGCCGACACAGACTGGGTTTAGCCGGTACAGACTGGGTTTAGCCGGTACAGACTGGGTTTAGCCGGTACAGACTGGGTTTAGCCGGCACAGACTGGGTTTAGCTGGTGCAGACTGGGTTTAGCCGGTACAGACTGGGTTTAGCCGGCACAGACTGGGTTTAGCCGGCACAGACTGGGTTTAGCTGGTACAGACTGGGTTTAGCCGGTACAGACTGGGTTTAGCCAACACAGACTGGGTTTAGCCGGTACAGACGGGGTTTAGCCGGTACAGACTGGGTTTAGCCGGTACAGACTGGGTTTAGCCGGTACAGACTGGGTTTAGCCGGCACAGACTGGGTTTAGCCGGTACAGACTGGGTTTAGCCGGCACAGACTGGGTTTAGCCGGCACAGACTGGGTTTAGCTGGCACAGACTGGGTTTAGCCGGTACAGACTGGGTTTAGCCGACACAGACTGGGTTTAGCCGGTACAGACTGGGTTTAGCCGGTACAGACTGGGTTTAGCCGGTACAGACTGGGTTTAGCCGGTACAGACTGGGTTTAGCCGGCACAGACTGGGTTTAGCCGGTACAGACTGGGTTTAGCCGGCACAGACTGGGTTTAGCCGGCACAGACTGGGTTTAGCCGGTACAGACTGGGTTTAGCCGGTACAGACTGGGTTTAGCCGGTACAGACTGGGTTTAGCCGGTACAGACTGGGTTTAGCCGGTACAGACTGGGTTTAGCTGGTACAGACTGGGTTTAGCCGGTACAGACTGGGTTTAGCCGGTACAGACTGGGTTTAGCCGGTACAGACTGGGTTTAGCCTGTACAGACTGGGTTTAGCCGGTACAGACTGGGTTTAGCCGGTACAGACTGGGTTTAGCCAGTACAGACTGGGTTTAACCGACACAGACTGGGTTTAGCCGGCACAGACTGGGTTTAGCCGGTACAGACTGGGTTTAGCCGGTACAGACTGGGTTTAGCCGGTACAGACTGCGTTTAGCCGGTACAGACTGGGTTTAGCCGGCACAGACTGGGTTTAGCCGGTACAGACTGGGTTTAGCCGGTACAGACTGGGTTTAGCCGGTACAGACTGGGTTTAGCCGGTACAGACTGGGTTTAGCCGGTACAGACTGGGTTTAGCCGGTACAGACTGGGTTTAGCCGGTACAGACTGGGTTTAGCCGACACAGACTGGGTTTAGCTGGTACAGACTGGGTTTATCCGGTACAGACTGGGTTTAGCCGGTACAGACTGGGTTTAGCCGGTACAGACTGGGTTTAGCCGGTACAGACTGGGTTTAGCCGGTACAGACTGGGTTTAGCCGGCACAGACTGGGTTTAGCCGGTACAGACTGGGTTTAGCTGGCACAGACTGGGTTTAACCGGTACAGACTGGGTTTAGCTGGTACAGACTGGGTTTAGCCGGTACAGACTGTGTTTAGCCGGTACAGACTGGGTTTAGCCGACACAGACTGGGTTTTGCCGGTACAGACTGGGTTTAGCCGGTACAGACTGGGTTTAGCCGGTACAGACTGGGTTTAGCCGGTACAGACTGGGTTTAGCCGGTACACACTGGGTTTAGCCGGTACAGACTGGGTTTAGCTGGCACAGACTGTGTTTAGCCGGTACAGACGGGGTTTAGCCGGTACAGACTGGGTTTAGCCGGTACAGACTGGGTTTAGCCGGCACAGACTGGGTTTAGTCGGTACAGACTGGGTTTAGCCGGTACAGACTGGGTTTAGCCGGTACAGACTGGGTTTAGCTGGCACAGACTGGGTTTAGCCGGTACAGACTGGGTTTAGCCGGCACAGACTGGGTTTAGCCTTGTACAGACTGGGTTTAGCCGGCACAGACTGGGTTTAGCCGGTACTGACTGGGTTTAGCCGGTACAGACTGGGTTTAGCCGGTACAGACCTGGTTTAGCCGGTACAGACTGGGTTTAGCCGGTACAGACTGGGTTTAGCCGGTACAGACTGGGTTTAGCCAGTACAGACTGGGTTTAGCTGGTACAGACTGGGTTTAGCTGGTACAGACTGGGTTTAGCCGGTACAGACTGGGTTTAGCCGGTACTGACTGGGTTTAGCCGGTACAGACTGGGTTTAGCTGGTACAGACTGGGTTTAGCCGGTACAGACTGGGTTTAGCAGGTACAGACTGGGTTTAGCCGGTACAGACTGGGTTTAGCCGGTACAGACTGGGTTTAGCCGGTACAGACTGGGTTTAGCCGGTACAGACTGGGTTTAGCCGGCACAGACTGGGTTTAGCCGGTACAGACTGGGTTTAGCCGGTACAGACTGGGTTTAGCCGGTACAGACTGGGTTTAGCCGGTACAGACTGGGTTTAGCCGGTACAGACTGGTTTAGCCGGCACAGACTGGGTTTAGTCGGTACAGACTGGGTTTAGCCGGTACAGACTGGGTTTAGCCGGTACAGACTGGGTTTAGCTGGCACAGACTGGGTTTAGCCGGTACAGACTGGGTTTAGCCGGCACAGACTGGGTTTAGCCTTGTACAGACTGGGTTTAGCTGGTACAGACTGGGTTTAGCCGGTACAGACTGGGTTTAGCCGGCACAGACTGGGTTTAGCTGGTGCAGAATGGGTTTAGCCGGTACAGACTGGGTTTAGCCGGTACAGACTGGGTTTAGCCGGCACAGACTGGGTTTAGCCGGTACAGACTGGGTTTAGCCGGCACAGACTGGGTTTAGCCGGTACAGACTGGGTTTAGCTGGTACAGACTGGGTTTAGCCGGTACAGACTGGGTTTAGCCGGCACAGACTGGGTTTAGCCGGTACAGACTGGGTTTAGCCGGTACAGACTGGGTTTAGCCGGTACAGACTGTGTTTAGCCGGTACAGACTGGGTTTAGCTGGTACAGACTGGGTTTAGTCGGTACAGACTGGGTTTAGCTGGTACAGACTGGGTTTAGCCGGTACAGACTGGGTTTAGCTGGCACAGACTGGGTTTAGCCGGTACAGACTGGGTTTAGCCGGTACAGACTGGGTTTAGCCGGTACAGACTGGGTTTAGCCGGCACAGACTGGGTTTAGCCGGCACAGACTGGGTTTAGCCGGTACAGACTGGGTTTAGCCGGTACAGACTGGGTTTAGCCGGTACAGACGGGGTTTAGCCGGCACAGACTGGGTTTAGCCGGTACAGACTGGGTTTAGCCGGCACAGACTGGGTTTAGACGGTACAGACTGGGTTTAGCCGGCACAGACTGGGTTTAGCCGGCACAGACTGGGTTTAGCTGGTACAGACTGGGTTTAGCCGGTACAGACTGGGTTTAGCCAACACAGACTGGGTTTAGCCGGTACAGACGGGGTTTAGCCGGTACAGACTGGGTTTAGCCGGTACAGACTGGGTTTAGCCGGTACAGACTGGGTTTAGCCGGCACAGACTGGGTTTAGCCGGTACAGACTGGGTTTAGCCGGCACAGACTGGGTTTAGCCGGCACAGACTGGGTTTAGCTGGTACAGACTGGGTTTAGCCGGTACAGACTGGGTTTAGCCGACACAGACTGGGTTTAGCCGGTACAGACTGGGTTTAGCCGGTACAGACTGGGTTTAGCCGGTACAGACTGGGTTTAGCCGGCACAGACTGGGTTTAGCTGGTGCAGACTGGGTTTAGCCGGTACAGACTGGGTTTAGCCGGCACAGACTGGGTTTAGCCGGCACAGACTGGGTTTAGCTGGTACAGACTGGGTTTAGCCGGTACAGACTGGGTTTAGCCAACACAGACTGGGTTTAGCCGGTACAGACGGGGTTTAGCCGGTACAGACTGGGTTTAGCCGGTACAGACTGGGTTTAGCCGGTACAGACTGGGTTTAGCCGGCACAGACTGGGTTTAGCCGGTACAGACTGGGTTTAGCCGGCACAGACTGGGTTTAGCCGGCACAGACTGGGTTTAGCTGGTACAGACTGGGTTTAGCCGGTACAGACTGGGTTTAGCCGACACAGACTGGGTTTAGCCGGTACAGACTGGGTTTAGCCGGTACAGACTGGGTTTAGCCGGTACAGACTGGGTTTAGCCGGTACAGACTGGGTTTAGCCGGCACAGACTGGGTTTAGCCGGTACAGACTGGGTTTAGCCGGCACAGACTGGGTTTAGCCGGCACAGACTGGGTTTAGCCGGTACAGACTGGGTTTAGCCGGTACAGACTGGGTTTAGCCGGTACAGACTGGGTTTAGCTGGTACAGACTGGGTTTAGCCGGTACAGACTGGGTTTAGCCGGTACAGACTGGGTTTAGCCGGTACAGACTGGGTTTAGCCGGTACAGACTGGGTTTAGCCGGTACAGACTGGGTTTAGCCTGTACAGACTGGGTTTAGCCGGTACAGACTGGGTTTAGCCGGTACAGACTGGGTTTAGCCAGTACAGACTGGGTTTAACCGACACAGACTGGGTTTAGCCGGCACAGACTGGGTTTAGCCGGTACAGACTGGGTTTAGCCGGTACAGACTGGGTTTAGCCGGTACAGACTGCGTTTAGCCGGTACAGACTGGGTTTAGCCGGCACAGACTGGGTTTAGCCGGTACAGACTGGGTTTAGCCGGTACAGACTGGGTTTAGCCGGTACAGACTGTGTTTAGCTGGTACAGACTGGGTTTAGCCGGTACAGACTGGGTTTAGCCGGTACAGACTGGGTTTAGCCGGTACAGACTGGGTTTAGCCGACACAGACTGGGTTTAGCTGGTACAGACTGGGTTTATCCGGTACAGACTGGGTTTAGCCGGTACAGACTGGGTTTAGCCGGTACAGACTGGGTTTAGCCGGTACAGACTGGGTTTAGCCGGTACAGACTGGGTTTAGCCGGCACAGACTGGGTTTAGCCGGTACAGACTGGGTTTAGCTGGCACAGACTGGGTTTAACCGGTACAGACTGGGTTTAGCTGGTACAGACTGGGTTTAGCCGGTACAGACTGGGTTTAGCCGGTACAGACTGGGTTTAGCCGACACAGACTGGGTTTTGCCGGTACAGACTGGGTTTAGCGGGTACAGACTGGGTTTAGCCGGTACAGACTGGGTTTAGCCGGTACAGACTGGGTTTAGCCGGTACAGACTGGGTTTAGCCGGTACACACTGGGTTTAGCCGGTACAGACTGGGTTTAGCTGGCACAGACTGTGTTTAGCCGGTACAGACGGGGTTTAGCCGGTACAGACTGGGTTTAGCCGGTACAGACTGGGTTTAGCCGGCACAGACTGGGTTTAGTCGGTACAGACTGGGTTTAGCCGGTACAGACTGGGTTTAGCCGGTACAGACTGGGTTTAGCTGGCACAGACTGGGTTTAGCCGGTACAGACTGGGTTTAGCCGGCACAGACTGGGTTTAGCCTTGTACAGACTGGGTTTAGCCGGCACAGACTGGGTTTAGCCGGTACTGACTGGGTTTAGCCGGTACAGACTGGGTTTAGCCGGTACAGACCTGGTTTAGCCGGTACAGACTGGGTTTAGCCGGTACAGACTGGGTTTAGCCGGTACAGACTGGGTTTAGCCAGTACAGACTGGGTTTAGCTGGTACAGACTGGGTTTAGCCGGTACAGACTGGGTTTAGCCGGTACTGACTGGGTTTAGCCGGTACAGACTGGGTTTAGCTGGTACAGACTGGGTTTAGCCGGTACAGACTGGGTTTAGCAGGTACAGACTGGGTTTAGCCGGTACAGACTGGGTTTAGCCGGTACAGACTGGGTTTAGCCGGTACAGACTGGGTTTAGCCGGTACAGACTGGGTTTAGCCGGCACAGACTGGGTTTAGCCGGTACAGACTGGGTTTAGCCGGTACAGACTGGGTTTAGCCGGTACAGACTGGGTTTAGCCGGTACAGACTGGGTTTAGCCGGTACAGACTGGTTTAGCCGGTACAGACTGGGTTTAGCTGGTACAGACTGGGTTTAGCCGGTACAGACTGGGTTTAGCCGGCACAGACTGGGTTTAGCCGGCACAGACTGGGTTTAGCCGGCACAGACTGGGTTTAGCCGGTACAGACTGGGTTTAGCCGGTACAGACTGGGTTTAGCCGGTACAGACTGGGTTTAGCTGGTACAGACTGGGTTTAGCCGGTACAGACTGGGTTTAGTCGGCACAGACTGGGTTTAGCCGGCACAGACTGGGTTTAGCCGGTACAGACTGGGTTTAGCCGGTACAGACTGGGTTTAGCCGGTACAGACTGGGTTTAGCCGGTACAGACTGGGTTTAGCCGGCACAGACTGGGTTTAGCCGGTACAGACTGGGTTTAGCCGGTACAGACTGGGTTTAGCTGGCACAGACTGTGTTTAGCCGGTACAGACTGGGTTTAGCCGGCACAGACTGGGTTTAGCCGGCACAGACTGGGTTTAGCCTGGTACAGACTGGGGTTCGCCGGTACAGACTGGGTTTAGCCGGTACAGACTGCGTTTAGCCGGTACAGACTGGGTTTAGCCGGTACAGACTGGGTTTAGTCGGTACAGACTGGGTTTTGCCGGTACAGACTGGGTTTTGCCGGTACAGACTGGGTTTAGCCGGTACAGACTGGGTTTAGCCTGGTACAGACTGGGTTTAGCCGGTACAGACTGGGTTTAGCCGGTACAGACTGGGTTTAGCCGGTACAGACTGGGTTTAGCCGGTACAGACTGGGTTTAGCCGGTACAGTCTGGGTTTAGCCGGTACAGACTGGGTTTAGCCGGTACAGACTGGGTTTAGCCGGTACAGACTGGGTTTAGCCGGCACAGACTGGGTTTAGCCGGTACAGACTGGGTTTAGCCGGTACAGACTGGGTTTAGCCGGTACAGACTGTGTTTAGCTGGTACAGACTGGGT
This sequence comes from Scyliorhinus torazame, assembly GCF_047496885.1. Classification (NCBI taxonomy): domain Eukaryota; kingdom Metazoa; phylum Chordata; class Chondrichthyes; order Carcharhiniformes; family Scyliorhinidae; genus Scyliorhinus; species Scyliorhinus torazame. Next base: position 374,385,943 of record NC_092710.1, on the reverse strand, counting down.
TTAGCCGGTACAGACTGGGTTTAGCCGGTACAGACTGGGTTTAGCCGGTACAGACTGGGTTTAGCCGGTACAGACTGGGTTTAGCCGACACAGACTGGGTTTAGCTGGTACAGACTTGGTTTATCCGGTACAGACTGGGTTTAGCCGGTACAGACTGGGTTTAGCCGGTACAGACTGGGTTTAGCCGGTACAGACTGGGTTTAGCCGGTACAGACTGGGTTTAGCCGGCACAGACAGGGTTTAGCCGGTACAGACTGGGTTTAGCTGGCACAGACTGGGTTTAACCGGTACAGACTGGGTTTAGCTGGTACAGACTGGGTTTAGCCGGTACAGACTGGGTTTAGCCGGTACAGACTGGGTTTAGCCGACACAGACTGGGTTTTGCCGGTACAGACTGGGTTTAGCGGGTACAGACTGGGTTTAGCCGGTACAGACTGGGTTTAGCCGGTACAGACTGGGTTTAGCCGGTACAGACTGGGTTTAGCCGGTACACACTGGGTTTAGCTGGCACAGACTGTGTTTAGCCGGTACAGACTGGGTTTAGCCGGTACAGACTGTGTTTAGCCGGTACAGATGGGGTTTAGCCGGTACAGACTGGGTTTAGCCGGTACAGACTGGGTTTAGCCGGCACAGACTGGGTTTAGTCGGTACAGACTGGGTTTAGCCGGTACAGACTGGGTTTAGCCGGTACAGACTGGGTTTAGCTGGCACAGACTGGGTTTAGCCGGTACAGACTGGGTTTAGCCGGCACAGACTGGGTTTAGCCTGGTACAGACTGGGTTTAGCCGGCACAGACTGGGTTTAGCCGGTACTGACTGGGTTTAGCCGGTACAGACTGGGTTTAGCCGGTACAGACCTGGTTTAGCCGGTACAGACTGGGTTTAGCCGGTACAGACTGGGTTTAGCCGGTACAGACTGGGTTTAGCCAGTACAGACTGGGTTTAGCTGGTACAGACTGGGTTTAGCTGGTACAGACTGGGTTTAGCCGGTACAGACTGGGTTTAGCCGGTACTGACTGGGTTTAGCCGGTACAGACTGGGTTTAGCTGGTACAGACTGGGTTTAGCCGGTACAGACTGGGTTTAGCAGGTACAGACTGGGTTTAGCCGGTACAGACTGGGTTTAGCCGGTACAGACTGGGTTTAGCCGGTACAGACTGGGTTTAGCCGGTACAGACTGGGTTTAGCCGGCACAGACTGGGTTTAGCCGGTACAGACTGGGTTTAGCCGGTACAGACTGGGTTTAGCCGGTACAGACTGGGTTTAGCCGGCACAGACTGGGTTTAGCCGGTACAGACTGGGTTTAGCCGGCACAGACTGGGTTTAGCCGGCACAGACTGGGTTTAGCTGGTACAGACTGGGTTTAGCCGGTACAGACTGGGTTTAGCCGACACAGACTGGGTTTAGCCGGTACAGACTGGGTTTAGCCGGTACAGACTGGGTTTAGCCGGTACAGACTGGGTTTAGCCGGCACAGACTGGGTTTAGCTGGTGCAGACTGGGTTTAGCCGGTACAGACTGGGTTTAGCCGGCACAGACTGGGTTTAGCCGGCACAGACTGGGTTTAGCTGGTACAGACTGGGTTTAGCCGGTACAGACTGGGTTTAGCCAACACAGACTGGGTTTAGCCGGTACAGACGGGGTTTAGCCGGTACAGACTGGGTTTAGCCGGTACAGACTGGGTTTAGCCGGTACAGACTGGGTTTAGCCGGCACAGACTGGGTTTAGCCGGTACAGACTGGGTTTAGCCGGCACAGACTGGGTTTAGCCGGCACAGACTGGGTTTAGCTGGTACAGACTGGGTTTAGCCGGTACAGACTGGGTTTAGCCGACACAGACTGGGTTTAGCCGGTACAGACTGGGTTTAGCCGGTACAGACTGGGTTTAGCCGGTACAGACTGGGTTTAGCCGGTACAGACTGGGTTTAGCCGGCACAGACTGGGTTTAGCCGGTACAGACTGGGTTTAGCCGGCACAGACTGGGTTTAGCCGGCACAGACTGGGTTTAGCCGGTACAGACTGGGTTTAGCCGGTACAGACTGGGTTTAGCCGGTACAGACTGGGTTTAGCTGGTACAGACTGGGTTTAGCCGGTACAGACTGGGTTTAGCCGGTACAGACTGGGTTTAGCTGGTACAGACTGGGTTTAGCCGGTACAGACTGGGTTTAGCCGGTACAGACTGGGTTTAGCCGGTACAGACTGGGTTTAGCCTGTACAGACTGGGTTTAGCCGGTACAGACTGGGTTTAGCCGGTACAGACTGGGTTTAGCCAGTACAGACTGGGTTTAACCGACACAGACTGGGTTTAGCCGGCACAGACTGGGTTTAGCCGGTACAGACTGGGTTTAGCCGGTACAGACTGGGTTTAGCCGGTACAGACTGCGTTTAGCCGGTACAGACTGGGTTTAGCCGGCACAGACTGGGTTTAGCCGGTACAGACTGGGTTTAGCCGGTACAGACTGGGTTTAGCCGGTACAGACTGTGTTTAGCTGGTACAGACTGGGTTTAGCCGGTACAGACTGGGTTTAGCCGGTACAGACTGGGTTTAGCCGGTACAGACTGGGTTTAGCCGACACAGACTGGGTTTAGCTGGTACAGACTGGGTTTATCCGGTACAGACTGGGTTTAGCCGGTACAGACTGGGTTTAGCCGGTACAGACTGGGTTTAGCCGGTACAGACTGGGTTTAGCCGGTACAGACTGGGTTTAGCCGGCACAGACTGGGTTTAGCCGGTACAGACTGGGTTTAGCCGGTACAGACTGGGTTTAGCCGGTACAGACTGGGTTTAGCCGGCACAGACTGGGTTTAGCCGGTACAGACTGGGTTTAGCCGGTACAGACTGGGTTTAGCCCGTACAGACTGGGTTTAGCCGGTACAGACTGGGTTTAGCTGGCACAGACTGGGTTTAACCGGTACAGACTGGGTTTAGCTGGTACAGACTGGGTTTAGCCGGTACAGACTGGGTTTAGCCGGTACAGACTGGGTTTAGCCGACACAGACTGGGTTTTGCCGGTACAGACTGGGTTTAGCGGGTACAGACTGGGTTTAGCCGGTACAGACTGTGTTTAGCCGGTACAGACTGGGTTTAGCCGGTACAGACTGGGTTTAGCCGGTACACACTGGGTTTAGCCGGTACAGACTGGGTTTAGCTGGCACAGACTGTGTTTAGCCGGTACAGACGGGGTTTAGCCGGTACAGACTGGGTTTAGCCGGTACAGACTGGGTTTAGCCGGCACAGACTGGGTTTAGTCGGTACAGACTGGGTTTAGCCGGTACAGACTGGGTTTAGCCGGTACAGACTGGGTTTAGCTGGCACAGACTGGGTTTAGCCGGTACAGACTGGGTTTAGCCGACACAGACTGGGTTTAGCCGGTACTGACTGGGTTTAGCCGGTACAGACTGGGTTTAGCCGGTACAGACCTGGTTTAGCCGGTACAGACTGGGTTTAGCCGGTACAGACTGGGTTTAGCCGGTACAGACTGGGTTTAGCCAGTACAGACTGGGTTTAGCTGGTACAGACTGGGTTTAGCTGGTACAGACTGGGTTTAGCCGGTACAGACTGGGTTTAGCCGGTACTGACTGGGTTTAGCCGGTACAGACTGGGTTTAGCTGGTACAGACTGGGTTTAGCCGGTACAGACTGGGTTTAGCAGGTACAGACTGGGTTTAGCCGGTACAGACTGGGTTTAGCCGGTACAGACTGGGTTTAGCCGGTACAGACTGGGTTTAGCCGGTACAGACTGGGTTTAGCCGGCACAGACTGGGTTTAGCCGGTACAGACTGGGTTTAGCCGGTACAGACTGGGTTTAGCCGGTACAGACTGGGTTTAGCCGGTACAGACTGGGTTTAGCCGGTACAGACTGGTTTAGCCGGTACAGACTGGGTTTAGCTGGTACAGACTGGGTTTAGCCGGTACAGACTGGGTTTAGCCGGCACAGACTGGGTTTAGCCGGCACAGACTGGGTTTAGCCGGCACAGACTGGGTTTAGCCGGTACAGACTGGGTTTAGCCGGTACAGACTGGGTTTAGCCGGTACAGACTGGGTTTAGCTGGTACAGACTGGGTTTAGCCGGTACAGACTGGGTTTAGTCGGCACAGACTGGGTTTAGCCGGCACAGACTGGGTTTAGCCGGTACAGACTGGGTTTAGCCGGTACAGACTGGGTTTAGCCGGTACAGACTGGGTTTAGCCGGTACAGACTGGGTTTAGCCGGCACAGACTGGGTTTAGCCGGTACAGACTGGGTTTAGCCGGTACAGACTGGGTTTAGCTGGCACAGACTGTGTTTAGCCGGTACAGACTGGGTTTAGCCGGCACAGACTGGGTTTAGCCGGCACAGACTGGGTTTAGCCTGGTACAGACTGGGTTTCGCCGGTACAGACTGGGTTTAGCCGGTACAGACTGCGTTTAGCCTGGTACAGACTGGGTTTAGCCGGTACAGACTGGGTTTAGCCGGTACAGACTGGGTTTAGCCGGTACAGTCTGGGTTTAGCCGGTACAGACTGGGTTTAGCCGGTACAGACTGGGTTTAGCCGGTACAGACTGGGTTTAGCCGGCACAGACTGGGTTTAGCCGGTACAGACTGGGTTTAGCCGGTACAGACTGGGTTTAGCCGGTACAGACTGGGTTTAGCCGGTACAGACTGGGTTTAGCCGGCACAGACTGGGTTTAGCCGGTACAGACTGGGTTTAGCCGGTACAGACTGGGTTTAGCCGGTACAGACTGGGTTTAGCCGGCACAGACTGGGTTTAGCCGGTACAGACTGGCTTTAGCCGGTACAGACTGGGTTTAGCCGGTACAGACTGGGTTTAGCCGGCACAGACTGGGTTTAGCCGGTACAAACTGGGTTTAGCCGGTACAGACTGGGTTTATCCGGTACAGACTGGGGTTAGCCGGTACAGACTGGGTTTAGCCGGCACAGACTGGGTTTAGCCGGTACAGACTGGGTTTAGCCGGCACAGACTGGGTTTAGCCGGTACAGACTGGGTTTAGCCGGCACAGACTGGGTTTAGCCGGCACAGACTGGGTTTAGCTGGTACAGACTGGGTTTAGCCGGTACAGACTGGGTTTAGCCGGTACAGACTGGGTTTAGCCGGTACAGACTGGGTTTAGCCGGTACAGACTGGGTTTAGCCGGTACAGACTGGGTTTAGCTGGTACAGACTGGGTTTAGCCGGTACAGACTGGGTTTAGCCGGTACAGACTGGGTTTAGCCGGTACAGACTGGGTTTAGCCGGTACAGACTGGGTTTAGCCGGTACAGACTGGGTTTAGCTGGTACAGACTGGGTTTAGCCGGTACAGACTGGGTTTAGCCGGTACAGACTGGGTTTAGCCGGCACAGACTGGGTTTAGCCGGCACAGACTGGGTTTAGCCGGTACAGATTGGGTTTAGCCGGCACAGACTGGGTTTAGCCGGTACAGACTGGGTTTAGCCGGTACAGACTGGGTTAAGCCGGCACAGACTGGGTTTAGCCGGCACAGACTGGGTTTAGCCGGTACAGACAGGGTTTAGCCGGTACAGACTAGGTTTAGCCGGTACAGACTGGGTTTAGCCGGCACAGACTGGGTTTAGCCGGCACAGACTGGGTTTAGCCGGTACAGACTGGGTTTAGCCGGTACAGACTGGGTTTAGCTGGTACAGACTGGGTTTAGCCGGTACAGACTGGGTTTAGCCGGTACAGACTGGGTTTAGCCGGCACAGACTGGGTTTAGCCGGTACAGACTGGGTTTAGCCGGCACAGACTGGGTTTAGCTGGTACAGACTGGGTTTAGCCGGCACAGACTGGGTTTAGCCGGTACAGACTGGGTTTAGCCGGTACAGACTGGGTTTAGCCGGTACAGACTGGGTTTAGCTGGTACAGACTGGGTTTAGCCGGTACAGACTGGGTTTAGTCGGCACAGACTGGGTTTAGCCGGCACAGACTGGGTTTAGCCGGTACAGACTGGGTTTAGACGGTACAGACTGGGTTTAGCCGGTACAGACTGGGTTTAGCCGGCACAGACTGGGTTTAGACGGTACAGACTGGGTTTAGCCGGTACAGACTGGGTTTAGCTGGCACAGACTGTGTTTAGCCGGTACAGACTGGGTTTAGCCGGCACAGACTGGGTTTAGCCGGCACAGACTGGGTTTAGCCTGGTACAGACTGGGTTTAGCCGGTACAGACTGGGTTTAGCCGGTACAGACTGGGTTTAGCCGGTACAGACTGGGTTTAGTCGGTACAGACTGGGTTTTGCCGGTACAGACTGGGTTTTGCCGGTACAGACTGGGTTTAGCCGGTACAGACTGGGTTTAGCCTGGTACAGACTGGGTTTAGCCGGTACAGACTGGGTTTAGCCGGTACAGACTGGGTTTAGCCGGTACAGACTGGGTTTAGCCGGTACAGTCTGGGTTTAGCCGGTACAGACTGGGTTTAGCCGGTACAGACTGGGTTTAGCCGGCACAGACTGGATTTAGCCGGTACAGACTGGGTTTAGCCGGTACAGACTGGGTTTAGCCGGTACAGACTGGGTTTAGCTGGTACAGACTGGGTTTAGCCGGTACAGACTGGGTTTAGTCGGCACAGACTGGGTTTAGCCGGCACAGACTGGGTTTAGCCGGTACAGACTGGGTTTAGCTGGTACAGACTGGGTTTAGCCGGTACAGACTGGGTTTAGCCGGTACAGACTGGGTTTAGCCGGCACAGACTGGGTTTAGCCGGTACAGACTGGGTTTAGCCGGTACAGACTGGGTTTAGCTGGCACAGACTGTGTTTAGCCGGTACAGACTGGGTTTAGCCGGCACAGACTGGGTTTAGCCGGCACAGACTGGGTTTAGCCTGGTACAGACTGGGTTTAGCCGGTACAGACTGGGTTTAGCCGGTACAGACTGCGTTTAGCCGGTACAGACTGGGTTTAGCCGGTACAGACTGGGTTTAGTCGGTACAGACTGGGTTTTGCCGGTACAGACTGGGTTTTGCCGGTACAGACTGGGTTTAGCCAGTACAGACTGGGTTTAGCCTGGTACAGACTGGGTTTAGCCGGTACAGACTGGGTTTAGCCGGTACAGACTGGGTTTAGCCGGTACAGACTGGGTTTAGCCGGTACAGACTGGGTTTAGCCGGTACAGTCTGGGTTTAGCCGGTACAGACTGGGTTTAGCCGGTACAGACTGGGTTTAGCCGGCACAGACTGGGTTTAGCCGGTACAGACTGGGTTTAGCCGGTACAGACTGGGTTTAGCCGGTACAGACTGGGTTTAGCCGGCACAGACTGGGTTTAGCCGGTACTGACTGGGTTTAGCCGGTACAGACTGGGTTTAGCTGGAACAGACTGGGTTTAGCCGGTACAGACTGGGTTTAGCCGGTACAGACTGGGTTTAGCCGGTACAGACTGGGTTAAGCCGGCACAGACTGGGTTTAGCCGGCACAGACTGGGTTTAGCCGGTACAGACAGGGTTTAGCCGGTACAGACTAGGTTTAGCCGGTACAGACTGGGTTTAGCCGGCACAGACTGGGTTTAGCCGGCACAGACTGGGTTTAGCCGGTACAGACTGGGTTTAGCCGGTACAGACTGGGTTTAGCCGGTACAGACTGGGTTTAGCCGGTACAGACTGGGTTTAGCCAGCACAGACTGGGTTTAGCCGGTACAGACTGGGTTTAGCCGGTACAGACTGGGTTTAGCCGGTACAGACTGGGTTTAGCTGGTACAGACTGGGTTTAGCCGGCACAGACTGGGTTTAGCTGGTACAGACTGGGTTTAGCCGGTACAGACTGGGTTTAGCCGGTAAAGACTGGATTTAGCCGGTACAGACTGGGTTTAGCCGACACAGACTGGGTTTAGCCGGCACAGACTGTGTTTAGCCGGTACAGACTGGATTTAGCCGGCACAGACTGGGTTTAGCCGGCACAGACTGGGTTTAGCCGGTACAGACTGGGTTTAGCCGGTACAGACTGGGTTTAGTCGGTACAGACTGGGTTTAGCCGGTACAGACTGGGTTTAGCCGGTACAGACTGGGTTTAGTCGGTACAGATTGGGTTTTGCCGGTACAGACTGGGTTTAGCCGGTACAGACTGGGTTTAGCCTGGTACAGACTGGGTTTAGCCGGTACAGACTGGGTTTAGCCGGTACAGACTGGGTTTAGCCAGTACAGACTGGGTTTAGCTGGTGCAGACTGGGTTTCGCCGGTACAGTCTGGGTTTAGCCGGTACAGACTGGGTTTAGCCGGTACAGACTGGGTTTAGCCGGTACAGACTGGGTTTAGCCGGTACAGACTGGGTTTAGCCGGTACAGACTGGGTTTAGCCGGTACAGACTGGGTTTAGCCGGCACAGACTGGGTTTAGCCGGTACAGACTGGGTTTAGCCGGTACAGACTGGGTTTAGCCGGTACAGACTGGGTTTAGCCGGCACAGACTGGGTTTAGCCGGTACAGACTGGGTTTAGCCGGTACAGACTGGGTTTAGCCGGTACAGACTGGGTTTAGCCGGCACAGACTGGGTTTAGCCGGCACAGACTGGGTTTAGCCGGTACAGACTGGGTTTAGCCGGTACAGACTGGGTTTAGCCGGCACAGACTGGGTTTAGCCGGCACAGACTGGGTTTAGCCGGCACAGACTGGGTTTAGCCGGCACAGACTGGGTTTAGCCGGTACAGACTGGGTTTAGCCGGCACAGACTGGGTTTAGCCGGCACAGACTGGGTTTAGCCGGTACAGACTGGGTTTAGCCGACACAGACTGGGTTTAGCCGGTACAGACTGGGTTTAGCCGGTACAGACTGGGTTTAGCCGGTACAGACTGGGTTTAGCCGGTACAGACTGGGTTTAGCCGGCACAGACTGGGTTTAGCCGGCACAGACTGGGTTTAGCCGGTACAGACTGGGTTTAGCCGGCACAGACTGGGTTTAGCCGGCACAGACTGGGTTTAGCTGGTACAGACTGGGTTTAGCCGGTACAGACTGGGTTTAGCCGACACAGACTGGGTTTAGCCGGTACAGACTGGGTTTAGCCGGTACAGACTGGGTTTAGCCGGTACAGACTGGGTTTAGGCGGTACAGACTGGGTTTAGCCGGTACAGACTGGGTTTAGCCGGTACAGACTGGGTTTAGCCGGTACAGACTGGGTTTAGCTGGTACAGACTGGGTTTAGCCGGTACAGACTGGGTTTAGCCGGCACAGACTGGGTTTAGCCGGTACAGACTGGGTTTAGCCGGTACAGACTGGGTTTAGCCGGTAAAGACTGGTTTAGCCGGTACAGACTTGGTTTAGCGGGTACAGACTGGGTATAGCCGGTACAGACTGGGTTTAGCCGGCACAGACTGGGTTTAGCCGGTACAGACTGGGTTTAGCCGGCACAGACTGGGTTTAGCCGGTACAGACTGGGTTTAGCCGGTACAGACTGGGTTTAGCCGGTACAGACTGGGTTTAGCTGGTACAGACTGGGTTTAGCCGGTACAGACTGGGTTTAGTCGGCACAGACTGGGTTTAGCCGGCACAGACTGGGTTTAGCCGGTACAGACTGGGTTTAGCCGGTACAGACTGGGTTTAGCTGGCACAGACTGTGTTTAGCCGGCACAGACTGGGTTTAGCCGGTACAGACTGGGTTTAGCCGGTACAGACTGGTTTAGCCAGTACAGACTGGGTTTAGCTGGCACAGACTGGGTTTAGCCGGTACAGACTGGGTTTAGCCGGCACAGACTGGGTTTAGCCGGTACAGACTGGGTTTAGCCGGCACAGACTGGGTTTAGCCGGTACAGACTGGGTTTAGCCGGTACAGACTGGGTTTAGCCGGTACAGACTGGGTTTAGCTGGTACAGACTGGGTTTAGCCGGTACAGACTGGGTTTAGTCGGCACAGACTGGGTTTAGCCGGCACAGACTGGGTTTAGCCGGTACAGACTGGGTTTAGACGGTACAGACTGGGTTTAGCCGGTACAGACTGGATTTAGCCGGTACAGACTGGGTTTAGCCGGCACAGACTGGGTTTAGCCGGTACAGACTGGGTTTAGCCGGTACAGACTGGGTTTAGCTGGCACAGACTGTGTTTAGCCGGTACAGACTGGGTTTAGCCGGCACAGACTGGGTTTAGCCGGCACAGACTGGGTTTAGCCTGGTACAGACTGGGTTTAGCCGGTACAGACTGGGTTTAGCCGGTACAGACTGGGTTTAGCCGGTACAGACTGGGTTTAGCCGGTACAGACTGGGTTTAGTCGGTACAGACTGGGTTTTGCCGGTACAGACTGGGTTTTGCCGGTACAGACTGGGTTTAGCCGGTACAGACTGGGTTTAGCCTGGTACAGACTGGGTTTAGCCGGTACAGACTGGGTTTAGCCGGTACAGACTGGGTTTAGCCGGTACAGACTGGGTTTAGCCGGTACAGACTGGGTTTAGCCGGTACAGTCTGGGTTTAGCCGGTACAGACTGGGTTTAGCCGGTACAGACTGGGTTTAGCCGGCACAGACTGGGTTTAGCCGGTACAGACTGGGTTTAGCCGGTACAGACTGGGTTTAGCCGGTACAGACTGGGTTTAGCTGGTACAGACTGGGTTTAGCCGGTACAGACTGGGTTTAGTCGGCACAGACTGGGTTTAGCCGGCACAGACTGGGTTTAGCCGGTACAGACTGGGTTTAGCCGGTACAGACTGGGTTTGGCCGGTACAGACTGGGTTTAGCCGGTACAGACTGGGTTTAGCCGGCACAGACTGGGTTTAGCCGGTACAGACTGGGTTTAGCCGGTACAGACTGGGTTTAGCTGGCACAGACTGTGTTTAGCCGGTACAGACTGGGTTTAGCCGGCACAGACTGGGTTTAGCCGGCACAGACTGGGTTTAGCCTGGTACAGACTGGGTTTAGCCGGTACAGACTGGGTTTAGCCGGTACAGACTGCGTTTAGCCGGTACAGACTGGGTTTAGCCGGTACAGACTGGGTTTAGTCGGTACAGACTGGGTTTTGCCGGTACAGACTGGGTTTTGCCGGTACAGACTGGGTTTAGCCGGTACAGACTGGGTTTAGCCTGGTACAGACTGGGTTTAGCCGGTACAGACTGGGTTTAGCCGGTACAGACTGGGTTTAGCCGGTACAGACTGGGTTTAGCCGGTACAGTCTGGGTTTAGCCGGTACAGACTGGGTTCAGCCGGTACAGACTGGGTTTAGCCGGTACAGACTGGGTTTAGCCGGCACAGACTGGGTTTAGCCGGCACAGACTGGGTTTAGCCGGTACAGACTGGGTTTAGCCGGTACAGACTGGGTTTAGCCGGCACAGACTGGGTTTAGCCGGTACAGACTGGGTTTAGCCGGTACAGACTGGGTTTAGCCGGTACAGACTGGGTTTAGCCGGCACAGACTGGGTTTAGCCGGCACAGACGGGGTTCAGCCGGTACAGATTGGGTTTAGCCGGCACAGACTGGGTTTAGCCGGTACAGACTGGGTTTAGCCGGTACAGACTGGGTTTAGCCGGTACAGACTGGGTTTAGCCGGTACAGACTGGGTTTAGCTGGAACAGACTGGGTTTAGCCGGTACAGACTGGGTTTAGCCGGTACAGACTGGGTTTAGCCGGTACAGACTGGGTTAAGCCGGCACAGACTGGGTTTAGCCGGCACAGACTGGGTTTAGCCGGTACAGACAGGGTTTAGCCGGTACAGACTAGGTTTAGCCGGTACAGACTGGGTTTAGCCGGCACAGACTGGGTTTAGCCGGCACAGACTGGGTTTAGCCGGTACAGACTGGGTTTAGCCGGTACAGACTGGGTTTAGCTGGTACAGACTGGGTTTAGCCGGTACAGACTGGGTTTAGCCGGTACAGACTGGGTTTAGCCAGCACAGACTGGGTTTAGCCGGTACAGACTGGGTTTAGCCGGTACAGACTGGGTTTAGCCGGTACAGACTGGGTTTAGCTGGTACAGACTGGGTTTAGCCGGCACAGACTGGGTTTAGCTGGTACAGACTGGGTTTAGCCGGTACAGACTGGGTTTAGCCGGTAAAGACTGGGTTTAGCCGGTACAGACTGGGTTTAGCCGACACAGACTGGGTTTAGCCGGCACAGACTGTGTTTAGCCGGTACAGACTGGATTTAGCCGGCACAGACTGGGTTTAGCCGGCACAGACTGGGTTTAGCCGGTACAGACTGGGTTTAGCCGGTACAGACTGGGTTTAGCCGGTACAGACTGGGTTTAGCCGGTACAGACTGGGTTTAGCCGGTACAGACTGGGTTTAGTCGGTACAGATTGGGTTTTGCCGGTACAGACTGGGTTTAGCCGGTACAGACTGGGTTTAGCCTGGTACAGACTGGGTTTAGCCGGTAAAGACTGGGTTTAGCCGGTACAGACTGGGTTTAGCCAGTACAGACTGGGTTTAGCCGGTGCAGACTGGGTTTCGCCGGTACAGTCTGGGTTTAGCCGGTACAGACTGGGTTTAGCCGGTACAGACTGGGTTTAGCCGGTACAGACTGGGTTTAGCCGGTACAGACTGGGTTTAGCCGGCACAGACTGGGTTTAGCCGGTACAGACTGGGTTTAGCCGGTACAGACTGGGTTTAGCCGGCACAGACTGGGTTTAGCCGGTACAGACTGGGTTTAGCCGGTACAGACTGGGTTTAGCCGGCACAGACTGGGTTTAGCCGGCACAGACTGGGTTTAGCCGGCACAGACTGGGTTTAGCCGGTACAGACTGGGTTTAGCCGGCACAGACTGGGTTTAGCCGGCACAGACTGGGTTTAGCCGGCACAGACTGGGTTTAGCCGGCACAGACTGGGTTTAGCCGGTACAGACTGGGTTTAGCCGGCACAGACTGGGTTTAGCCGGCACAGACTGGGTTTAGCCGGTACAGACTGGGTTTAGCCGACACAGACTGGGTTTAGCCGGTACAGACTGGGTTTAGCCGGTACAGACTGGGTTTAGCCGGCACAGACTGGGTTTAGCCGATACAGACTGGGTTTAGCCGACACAGACTGGGTTTAGCCGGTACAGACTGGGTTTAGCCGGTACAGACTGGGTTTAGCCGGTACAGACTGGGTTTAGCCGGTACAGACTGGGTTTATCCGGTACAGACTGGGTTTAGCCGGCACAGACTGGGTTTAGCCGGTACAGACTGGGTTTAGCCGGCACAGACTGGGTTTAGCCGGCACAGACTGGGTTTAGCTGGTACAGACTGGGTTTAGCCGGTACAGACTGGGTTTAGCCGACACAGACTGGGTTTAGCCGGTACAGACTGGGTTTAGCCGGTACAGACTGGGTTTAGCCGGTACAGACTGGGTTTAGGCGGTACAGACTGGGTGTAGCCGGTACAGACTGGGTTTAGCCGGTACAGACTGGGTTTAGCCGGTACAGACTGGGTTTAGCTGGTACAGACTGGGTTTAGCCGGTACAGACTGGGTTTAGCCGGCACAGACTGGGTTTAGCTGGTACAGACTGGGTTTAGCCGGCACAGACTGGGTTTAGCCGGTACAGACTGGGTTTAGCCGGTACAGACTGGGTTTAGCCGGTACAGACTGGTTTAGCCGGTACAGACTGGGTTTAGCTGGTACAGACTGGGTATAGCCGGTACAGACTGGGTTTAGCCGGTACAGACTGGGTTTAGCTGGTACAGACTGGGTTTAGCTGGTACAGACTGGGTTTAGCCGGTACAGACTGGGTTTAGTCGGCACAGACTGGGTTTAGCCGGCACAGACTGGGTTTAGCCGGTACAGACTGGGTTTAGCCGGTACAGACTGGGTTTAGCCGGTACAGACTGGGTTTAGCCGGTACAGACTGGGTTTAGCCGGCACAGACTGGGTTTAGCCGGTACAGACTGGGTTTAGCCGGTACAGACTGGGTTTAGCTGGCACAGACTGTGTTTAGCCGGTACAGACTGGGTTTAGCCGGCACAGACTGGGTTTAGTCGGCACAGACTGGGTTTAGCCTGGTACAGACTGGGTTTAGCCGGTACAGACTGGGTTTAGCCGGTACAGACTGGGTTTAGCCGGTACAGACTGGGTTTAGCCGGTACAGACTGGGTTTAGTCGGTACAGACTGGGTTTTGCCGGTACAGACTGGGTTTAGCCGGTACAGGCTGGGTTTAGCCTGGTACAGACTGGGTTTAGCCGGTACAGACTGGGTTTAGCCGGTACAGACTGGGTTTAGCCGGTACAGACTGGGTTTAGCCGGTACAGACTGGGTTTAGCCGGTACAGTCTGGGTTTAGCCGGTACAGACTGGGTTTAGCCGGTACAGACTGGGTTTAGCCGGTACAGACTGGGTTTAGCCGGCACAGACTGGGTTTAGCCGGTACAGACTGGGTTTAGCCGGTACAGACTGGGTTTAGCCGGTACAGACTGGGTTTAGCCGGTACAGACTGGGTTTAGCCGGCACAGACTGGGTTTAGCCGGTACAGACTGGGTTTAGCCGGTACAGACTGGGTTTAGCCGGTACAGACTGGGTTTAGCCGGCACAGACTGGGTTTAGCCGGTACAGACTGGCTTTAGCCGGTACAGACTGGGTTTAGCCGGTACAGACTGGGTTTAGCCGGCACAGACTGGGTTTAGCCGGTACAAACTGGGTTTAGCCGGTACAGACTGGGTTTATCCGGTACAGACTGGGGTTAGCCGGTACAGACTGGGTTTAGCCGGCACAGACTGGGTTTAGCCGGTACAGACTGGGTTTAGCCGGCACAGACTGGGTTTAGCCGGTACAGACTGGGTTTAGCCGGCACAGACTGGGTTTAGCCGGCACAGACTGGGGTTAGCTGGTACAGACTGGGTTTAGCCGGTACAGACTGGGTTTAGCCGGTACAGACTGGGTTTAGCCGGTACAGACTGGGTTTAGCCGGTACAGACTGGGTTTAGCCGGTACAGACTGGGTTTAGCCGGTACAGACTGGGTTTAGCCGGTACAGACTGGGTTTAGCTGGTACAGACTGGGTTTAGCCGGTACAGACTGGGTTTAGCCGGTACAGACTGGGTTTAGCCGGCACAGACTGGGTTTAGCCGGTACAGACTGGGTTTAGCCGGTACAGACTGGGTTTAGCCGGTACAGACTGGGTTTAGCCGGCACAGACTGGGTTTAGCCGGCACAGACTGGGTTTAGCCGGTACAGATTGGGTTTAGCCGGCACAGACTGGGTTTAGCCGGTACAGACTGGGTTTAGCCGGTACAGACTGGGTTTAGCCGGTACAGACTGGGTTTAGCTGGAACAGACTGGGTTTAGCCGGTACAGACTGGGTTTAGCCGGTACAGACTGGGTTTAGCCGGTACAGACTGGGTTAAGCCGGCACAGACTGGGTTTAGCCGGCACAGACTGGGTTTAGCCGGTACAGACAGGGTTTAGCCGGTACAGACTAGGTTTAGCCGGTACAGACTGGGTTTAGCCGGCACAGACTGGGTTTAGCCGGCACAGACTGGGTTTAGCCGGTACAGACTGGGTTTAGCCGGTACAGACTGGGTTTAGCTGGTACAGACTAGGTTTAGCCGGTACAGACTGGGTTTAGCCGGTACAGACTGGGTTTAGCCAGCACAGACTGGGTTTAGCCGGTACAGACTGGGTTTAGCCGGTACAGACTGGGTTTAGCCGGTACAGACTGGGTTTAGCTGGTACAGACTGGGTTTAGCCGGCACAGACTGGGTTTAGCTGGTACAGACTGGGTTTAGCCGGTACAGACTGGGTTTAGCCGGTAAAGACTGGGTTTAGCCGGTACAGACTGGGTTTAGCCGACACAGACTGGGTTTAGCCGGCACAGACTGTGTTTAGCCGGTACAGACTGGATTTAGCCGGCACAGACTGGGTTTAGCCGGCACAGACTGGGTTTAGCCGGTACAGACTGGGTTTAGCCGGTACAGACTGGGTTTAGCCGGTACAGACTGGGTTTAGCCGGTACAGACTGGGTTTAGTCGGTACAGATTGGGTTTTGCCGGTACAGACTGGGTTTTGCCGGTACAGACTGGGTTTAGCCGGTACAGACTGGGTTTAGCCTGGTACAGACTGGGTTTAGCCGGTACAGACTGGGTTTAGCTGGTACAGACTGGGTTTAGCCAGTACAGACTGGGTTTAGCCGGTGCAGACTGGGTTTCGCCGGTACAGACTGGGTTTAGCCGGTACAGACTGGGTTTAGCCGGTACAGACTGGGTTTAGCCGGTACAGACTGGGTTTAGCCGGTACAGACTGGGTTTAGCCGGTACAGACTGGGTTTAGCCGGCACAGACTGGGTTTAGCCGGTACAGACTGGGTTTAGCCGGTACAGACTGGGTTTAGCCGGTACAGACTGGGTTTAGCCGGCACAGACTGGGTTTAGCCGGTACAGACTGGGTTTAGCCGGTACAGACTGGGTTTAGCCGGTACAGACTGGGTTTAGCCGGCACAGACTGGGTTTAGCCGGCACAGACTGGGTTTAGCCGGTACAGACTGGGTTTAGCTGGTACAGACTGGGTTTAGCCGGCACAGACTGGGTTTAGCCGGCACAGACTGGGTTTAGCCGGCACAGACTGGGTTTAGCCGGCACAGACTGGGTTTAGCCGGTACAGACTGGGTTTAGCCGGCACAGACTGGGTTTAGCCGGCACAGACTGGGTTTAGCCGGTACAGACTGGGTTTAGCCGACACAGACTGGGTTTAGCCGGTACAGACTGGGTTTAGCCGGTACAGACTGGGTTTAGCCGGTACAGACTGGGTTTAGCCGGTACAGACTGGGTTTAGCCGGTACAGACTGGGTTTAGCCGGCACAGACTGGGTTTAGCCGGTACAGACTGGGTTTAGCCGGCACAGACTGGGTTTAGCCGGTACAGACTGGGTTTAGCCGGCACAGACTGGGTTTAGCCGGTACAGACTGGGTTTAGCCGGCACAGACTGGGTTTAGCCGGCACAGACTGGGTTTAGCTGGTACAGACTGGGTTTAGCCGGTACAGACTGGGTTTAGCCGGCACAGACTGGGTTTAGCCGGTACAGATTGGGTTTAGCCGGTGTGGTGTTGGGTGTTCTAACACACAGAAGAGCCAACACAGTTGCATATGGTACAACGCTTGTTTATTTAAACTCACTATTTACAACTTGGTCTTTGCACTCTGCACGTGGGGGGCTCCCTGCTTGTGGTGTTTCAACAGCTCTTTCATGCTTCCTTCTCCCCAGACCTACTGACCTCCAGGTGTCGTGCTCGTGCTTTTTATGTGGTTGGTGTTCTTGTCTGTGATTGGTTGTGGTGTTGTGTACTCTGATTTGCCTGTTAGTGTGTCCATCATGATGTGTGTGTTTGAATATCATGACATCCCCCCTTTTTACAAAGATATGTGCCTACGTGGTAATAAATATGATCGTGACGTGAGTGCATCTAAGAGTGTGTGTGTGTCGTGTGCAGCATGTGTCTATGACGGAACTATGTACATGGGGCGATGTCGAGTGCGTCACATGAATCCAGTTGTACCATAACATAACAGAAATGCGAACGAGAGAAGAAGAAAAAAAATTTTGAACAGTTGTCCAGTCAGACGACATCTGGAACGATAAACAACAACAGGTTATCATGTAAAATTGTCCAACTTATTAAACATATGAACTGTATTATAAGTCCATTCTAATGGGTTTGCGACGAATTCGGGTTGACCGCCTTAAGGGTGGATCAAGAACCACCGGCTGCTGTGCAGGCATGGCCATGGGTGGCGATGGAAAGGGCGTGATGTGCGGCAGCTCCACAAAGTCATCCTCGGAAGCCTGTTGAGGATCTGGCGTGTTGTGTGGCTGTGAACGTGGAAGTCG
The DNA here is from genome assembly GCF_047496885.1 of Scyliorhinus torazame. NCBI lineage: Eukaryota > Metazoa > Chordata > Chondrichthyes > Carcharhiniformes > Scyliorhinidae > Scyliorhinus > Scyliorhinus torazame. The sequence continues at coordinate 374,368,274 of NC_092710.1, read as the reverse complement.
GCGAAGGGCGCGCCGATTGCGGCGACGCACGGAACCATCCGGCATGCGAACCAGGAACGAGCGGGGAGCCACTTGTCGGAGGACTTCGGCCGGTGCTGACCAGCCACCATACGGTTGATGGACGCGTACTTTGTCTCCGGAGGACAGGGGGGGCAGGTCCGTCGCTCGTGTGTCGTACCGACCTTTCTGGCGATCACGCTGCAGTTGCATGTCCCGAAGAACCGCCTCATGGTCTGTTGTCGGTGCCAGGACGGAAGGTACCGTCGTCCTGAGGGAGCGACCCATTAGTAGCTGCGCTGGCGAGAGGCCCGTGGATAACGGGGCCGATCGATAGGCCAGCAAGGCAAGGTTAAAGTCCGATCCGGCATCAGCCGCCTTGCACAGGAGCCGCTTTGCGATGTGGACACCCTTTTCAGCCTTCCCGTTCGATTGTGGATGCAGAGGGCTGGATGTCACATGAGTGAAACCATATGCTGCGGCAAAGGACGACCATTCACGGCTGGCAAAACAAGGTCCATTTTGAGGATGACCGTGTCATATTTGGCCTGGTTTTCGCCTTCCTCGAACACCAGTGAATTAAAGACATCATTTGGGTGGGGGCCTGCGTAGAAGAGGAGCATTGCAATCTTCGAATCATCCGAGACATTCTGTTTTTCGGTGGCACGGATGTACAGGTCAAATCGCTGCCTGTAGAGCTTCCAGTTGGTGCCTAGGTTCCCCGTGACTTGCATCGGCTGCGGTTTGCCGGTGTGGTCCATGTCCAGAATGGCAGGTTGGTAGGCAGGTATCGATCCACTCCTGTACCATGTGGTGTTGGGTGTTCTAACACACAGAAGAGCCAACACAGTTGCATATGGTACAACGCTTGTTTATTTAAACTCACTATTTACAACTTGGTCTTTGCACTCTGCACGTGGGGGGCTCCCTGCTTGTGGTGTTTCAACAGCTCTTTCATGCTTCCTTCTCCCCAGACCTACTGACCTCCAGGTGTCGTGCTCGTGCTTTTTATGTGGTTGGTGTTCTTGTCTGTGATTGGTTGTGGTGTTGTGTACTCTGATTTGCCTGTTAGTGTGTCCATCATGATGTGTGTGTTTGAATATCATGACAGCCGGCACAGACTGGGTTTAGCCGGTACAGACTGGGTTTAGCCGGTACAGACTGGGTTTAGCCGGTACAGACTGGGTTTAGCCGGTACAGACTGGGTTTAGCCGGTACAGACTGGGTTTAGCCGGTACAGACTGGGTTAAGCCGGCACAGACTGGGTTTAGCCGGCACAGACTGGGTTTAGCCGGTACAGACAGGGTTTAGCCGGTACAGACTAGGTTTAGCCGGTACAGACTGGGTTTAGCCGGCACAGACTGGGTTTAGCCGGCACAGACTGGGTTTAGCCGGTACAGACTGGGTTTAGCCGGTACAGACTGGGTTTAGCTGGTACAGACTGGGTTTAGCCGGTACAGACTGGGTTTAGCCGGTACAGACTGGGTTTAGCCAGCACAGACTGGGTTTAGCCGGTACAGACTGGGTTTAGCCGGTACAGACTGGGTTTAGCCGGTACAGACTGGGTTTAGCTGGTACAGACTGGGTTTAGCCGGCACAGACTGGGTTTAGCTGGTACAGACTGGGTTTAGCCGGTACAGACTGGGTTTAGCCGGTAAAGACTGGGTTTAGCCGGTACAGACTGGGTTTAGCCGACACAGACTGGGTTTAGCCGGCACAGACTGTGTTTAGCCGGTACAGACTGGATTTAGCCGGCACAGACTGGGTTTAGCCGGCACAGACTGGGTTTAGCCGGTACAGACTGGGTTTAGCCGGTACAGACTGGGTTTAGCCGGTACAGACTGGGTTTAGCCGGTACAGACTGGGTTTAGCCGGTACAGACTGGGTTTAGTCGGTACAGATTGGGTTTTGCCGGTACAGACTGGGTTTAGCCGGTACAGACTGGGTTTAGCCTGGTACAGACTGGGTTTAGCCGGTACAGACTGGGTTTAGCCGGTACAGACTGGGTTTAGCCAGTACAGACTGGGTTTAGCCGGTGCAGACTGGGTTTCGCCGGTACAGACTGGGTTTAGCCGGTACAGACTGGGTTTAGCCGGTACAGACTGGGTTTAGCCGGTACAGACTGGGTTTAGCCGGTACAGACTGGGTTTAGCCGGTACAGACTGGGTTTAGCCGGCACAGACTGGGTTTAGCCGGTACAGACTGGGTTTAGCCGGTACAGACTGGGTTTAGCCGGTACAGACTGGGTTTAGCCGGCACAGACTGGGTTTAGCCGGTACAGACTGGGTTTAGCCGGTACAGACTGGGTTTAGCCGGTACAGACTGGGTTTAGCCGGCACAGACTGGGTTTAGCCGGCACAGACTGGGTTTAGCCGGTACAGACTGGGTTTAGCCGGTACAGACTGGGTTTAGCCGGCACAGACTGGGTTTAGCCGGCACAGACTGGGTTTAGCCGGCACAGACTGGGTTTAGCCGGCACAGACTGGGTTTAGCCGGTACAGACTGGGTTTAGCCGGCACAGACTGGGTTTAGCCGGCACAGACTGGGTTTAGCCGGTACAGACTGGGTTTAGCCGACACAGACTGGGTTTAGCCGGTACAGACTGGGTTTAGCCGGTACAGACTGGGTTTAGCCGGTACAGACTGGGTTTAGCCGGTACAGACTGGGTTTAGCCGGTACAGACTGGGTTTAGCCGGCACAGACTGGGTTTAGCCGGTACAGACTGGGTTTAGCCGGCACAGACTGGGTTTAGCCGGTACAGACTGGGTTTAGCCGGCACAGACTGGGTTTAGCCGGTACAGACTGGGTTTAGCCGGCACAGACTGGGTTTAGCCGGCACAGACTGGGTTTAGCCGGTACAGACTGGGTTTAGCCGGCACAGACTGGGTTTAGCCGGTACAGACTGGGTTTAGCCGGCACAGACTGGGTTTAGCCGGCACAGACTGGGTTTAGCTGGTACAGACTGGGTTTAGCCGGTACAGACTGGGTTTAGCCGACACAGACTGGGTTTAGCCGGTACAGACTGGGTTTAGCCGGTACAGACTGGGTTTAGCCGGTACAGACTGGGTTTAGGCGGTACAGACTGGGTTTAGCCGGTACAGACTGGGTTTAGCCGGTACAGACTGGGTTTAGCCGGCACAGACTGGGTTTAGCTGGTACAGACTGGGTTTAGCCGGCACAGACTGGGTTTAGCCGGTACAGACTGGGTTTAGCCGGTACAGACTGGGTTTAGCCGGTACAGACTGGTTTAGCCGGTACAGACTGGGTTTAGCTGGTACAGACTGGGTATAGCCGGTACAGATTGGGTTTAGCCGGCACAGACTGGGTTTAGCCGGTACAGACTGGGTTTAGCCGGCACAGACTGGGTTTAGCCGGTACAGACTGGGTTTAGCCGGTACAGACTGGGTTTAGCCGGTACAGACTGGGTTTAGCTGGTACAGACTGGGTTTAGCCGGTACAGACTGGGTTTAGTCGGCACAGACTGGGTTTAGCCGGCACAGACTGGGTTTAGCCGGTACAGACTGGGTTTAGCCGGTACAGACTGGGTTTAGCCGGTACAGACTGGGTTTAGCCGGTACAGACTGGGTTTAGCCGGCACAGACTGGGTTTAGCCGGTACAGACTGGGTTTAGCCGGTACAGACTGGGTTTAGCTGGCACAGACTGTGTTTAGCCGGTACAGACTGGGTTTAGCCGGCACAGACTGGGTTTAGTCGGCACAGACTGGGTTTCGCCTGGTACAGACTGGGTTTAGCCTGGTACAGACTGGGTTTAGCCGGTACAGACTGGGTTTAGCCGGTACAGACTGGGTTTAGCCAGTACAGACTGGGTTTAGCCGGTGCAGACTGGGTTTCGCCGGTACAGAATGGGTTTAGCCGGTACAGACTGGGTTTAGCCGGTACAGACTGGGTTTAGCCGGTACAGACTGGGTTTAGCCGGTACAGACTGGGTTTAGCCGGTACAGACTGGGTTTAGCCGGCACAGACTGGGTTTAGCCGGTACAGACTGGGTTTAGCCGGTACAGACTGGGTTTAGCCGGTACAGACTGGGTTTAGCCGGCACAGACTGGGTTTAGCCGGTACAGACTGGGTTTAGCCGGTACAGACTGGGTTTAGCCGGTACAGACTGGGTTTAGCCGGCACAGACTGGGTTTAGCCGGCACAGACTGGGTTTAGCCGGTACAGACTGGGTTTAGCCGGTACAGACTGGGTTTAGCCGGCACAGACTGGGTTTAGCCGGCACAGACTGGGTTTAGCCGGCACAGACTGGGTTTAGCCGGCACAGACTGGGTTTAGCCGGTACAGACTGGGTTTAGCCGGCACAGACTGGGTTTAGCCGGCACAGACTGGGTTTAGCCGGTACAGACTGGGTTTAGCCGACACAGACTGGGTTTAGCCGGTACAGACTGGGTTTAGCCGGTACAGACTGGGTTTAGCCGGTACAGACTGGGTTTAGCCGGTACAGACTGGGTTTAGCCGGTACAGACTGGGTTTAGCCGGTACAGACTGGGTTTAGCCGGCACAGACTGGGTTTAACCGGTACAGACTGGGTTTAGCCGGCACAGACTGGGTTTAGCCGGTACAGACTGGGTTTAGCCGGCACAGACTGGGTTTAGCCGGCACAGACTGGGTTTAGCTGGTACAGACTGGGTTTAGCCGGTACAGACTGGGTTTAGCCGACACAGACTGGGTTTAGCCGGTACAGACTGGGTTTAGCCGGTACAGACTGGGTTTAGCCGGTACAGACTGGGTTTAGGCGGTACAGACTGGGTTTAGCCGGTACAGACTGGGTTTAGCCGGTACAGACTGGGTTTAGCCGGTACAGACTGGGTTTAGCTGGTACAGACTGGGTTTAGCCGGTACAGACTGGGTTTAGCCGGCACAGACTGGGTTTAGCTGGTACAGACTGGGTTTAGCCGGCACAGACTGGGTTTAGCCGGTACAGACTGGGTTTAGCCGGTACAGACTGGGTTTAGCCGGTACAGACTGGTTTAGCCGGTACAGACTGGGTTTAGCTGGTACAGACTGGGTATAGCCGGTACAGATTGGGTTTAGCCGGCACAGACTGGGTTTAGCCGGTACAGACTGGGTTTAGCCGGCACAGACTGGGTTTAGCCGGTACAGACTGGGTTTAGCCGGTACAGACTGGGTTTAGCCGGTACAGACTGGGTTTAGCTGGTACAGACTGGGTTTAGCCGGTACAGACTGGGTTTAGTCGGCACAGACTGGGTTTAGCCGGCACAGACTGGGTTTAGCCGGCACAGACTGGGTTTAGCCGGTACAGACTGGGTTTAGCCGGTACAGACTGGGTTTAGCCGGTACAGACTGGGTTTAGCCGGTACAGACTGGGTTTAGCCGGTACAGACTGGGTTTAGCCGGTACAGACTGGGTTTAGCCGGCACAGACTGGGTTTAGCCGGTACAGACTGGGTTTAGCCGGTACAGACTGGGTTTAGCAGGTACAGACTGGGTTTAGCCGGTACAGACTGGGTTTAGCCGGTACAGACTGGGTTTAGCCGGTACAGACTGGGTTTAGCCGGTACAGACTGGGTTTAGCCGGTACAGACTGGGTTTAGCCGGTACAGACTGGGTTTAGCCGGTACAGACTGGGTTTAGCCGGCACAGACTGGGTTTAGCCGGTACAGACTGGGTTTAGCCGGTACAGACTGGGTTTAGCCGGCACAGACTGGGTTTAGCCGGCACAGACTGGGTTTAGCCGGCACAGACTGGGTTTAGCCGGTACAGACTGGGTTTAGCCGGTACAGACTGGGTTTAGCCGGTACAGACTGGGTTTAGCCGGTACAGACTGGGTTTAGCCGGTACAGACTGGGTTTAGCCGGTACAGTCTGGGTTTAGCCGGCACAGTCTGGGTTTAGCCGGCACAGACTGGGTTTAGCCGGTACAGACTGGGTTTAGCCGGTACAGACTGGGTTTAGCCGGTACAGACTGGGTTTAGTCGGTACAGACTGGGTTTAGCCGGTACTGACTGGGTTTAGCCGGTACAGACTGGGTTTAGCCGGTACAGACTGGGTTTAGCCGGTACAGACTGGGTTTAGCCGGTACAGACTGGGTTTAGCCGGTACAGACTGGGTTTAGCCGGTACAGACTGGGTTTAGCCGGTACAGACTGGGTTTAGCCGGCACAGACTGGGTTTAGCCGGCACAGACTGGGTTTAGCCGGTACAGACTGGGTTTAGCCGGTACAGACTGGGTTTAGCCGGTACAGACTGGGTTTAGCCGGTACAGACTGGGTTTAGCCGGTACAGACTGGGTTTAGCCGGTACAGACTGGGTTTAGCCGGTACAGACTGGGTTTAGCCGGTACAGACTGGGTTTAGCCGGCACAGACTGGGTTTAGCCGGTACAGACTGGGTTTAGCCGGCACAGACTGGGTTTAGCCGGCACAGACTGGGTTTAGCCGGCACAGACTGGGTTTAGCCGGCACAGACTGGGTTTAGCTGGTACAGACTGGGTTTAGCCGGTACAGACTGGGTTTAGCCGGTACAGACTGGGTTTAGCCGGTACAGACTGGGTTTAGCCGGTACAGACTGGGTTTAGCCGGTACAGTCTGGGTTTAGCCGGTACAGTCTGGGTTTAGCCGGTACAGACTGGGTTTAGCCGGTACAGACTGGGTTTAGCCGGTACAGACTGGGTTTAGCCGGTACAGACTGGGTTTAGCCGGTACAGACTGGGTTTAGCCGGTACAGACTGGGTTTAGCCGGTACAGTCTGGGTTTAGCCGGTACAGTCTGGGTTTAGCCGGTACAGACTGGGTTTAGCCGGTACAGACTGGGTTTAGCCGGTACAGACTGGGTTTAGCTGGTACAGACTGGGTTTAGCCGGCACAGACTGGGTTTAGCCAGTACAGACTGGGTTTAGCCGGTACAGACTGGGTTTAGCCGGTACAGACTGGGTTTAGCCGGCACAGACTGGGTTTAGCCGGTACAGACTGGGTTTAGCTGGTACAGACTGGGTTTAGCCGGCACAGACTGGGTTTAGCCGGTACAGACTGGGTTTAGCCGGTACAGACTGGGTTTAGCCGGTACAGACTGGGTTTAGCTGGTACAGACTGGGTTTAGCCGGCACAGACTGGGTTTAGCCGGTACAGACTGGGTTTAGCCGGCACAGACTGGGTTTAGCCGGCACAGACTGGGTTTAGCCAGTACAGACTGGGTTTAGCCGGTACAGACTGGGTTTACCGGGTACAGTCTGGGTTTAGCTGGTACAGTCTGGGTTTAGCCGGTACAGACTGGGTTTAGCCGGTACAGACTGGGTTTAGCCGGTACAGTCTGGGTTTAGCCGGTACAGACTGGGTTTAGCCGGTACAGACTGGGTTTAGCCGGTACAGACTGGGTTTAGCCGGTACAGTCTGGGTTTAGCCGGTACTGTCTGGGTTTAGCCTGGTACAGACTGGGTTTAGCCGGCACAGACTGGGTTTAGCCGGTACAGACTGGGTTTAGCGTGTACAGTCTGGATTTAGCCAGTACAGACTGGGTTTAGCCGGTACAGACTGGGTTTAGCCGGTACAGACTGGGTTTAGCCGGTACAGACTGGGTTTAGCCGGTACAGTCTGGGTTTAGCCGGTACAGACTGGGTTTAGCCGGTACAGACTGGGTTTAGCCTGTACAGACTGGGTTTAGCCGGTACAGACTGGGTTTAGCCGGTACAGTCTGGGTTTAGCTGGTACAGACTGGGTTTAGCCGGCACAGACTGGGTTTAGCCGGTACAGACTGGGTTTAGCCGGTACAGACTGGGTTTAGCTGGTACAGACTGGGTTTAGCCAGTACAGACTGGGTTTAGCCGGTACAGACTGGGTTTAGTCGGCACAGACTGGGTTTAGCGGGTGCCACCAAGCCCCTATTTTGCGTCACTTCCTGTGCCACAGCACATTCTGTGGGGGCTGCAGAATTGAATTTCAAGCGATGGGTGTAGGTTAATTGGAATGACGATTGCAATCCTAACTCTGTTCCTGAGCCGTTCCCATATTCGGGGCCGGTACTTCTCGGGCAGCTGCATTTACCGTCTTTGTCCATCGTCCCAGTTCAGTGAGTGTGATTGGACCAGAGGTGGATTTACAGTGAAATGCACCGTTACCTCGACACAGGGCCCTGCCCAATGGGACGGGCTCACACCGATCCCAGCAAGCACCACTTCGACATGGCCAGAGTCGATAGTGAGCGGTAATCCAACCGGACGCTGGTCGCTCTGCATTTGCAGCTGATAGGCTCATGAAGCTCTCATAGAAACATAGAAAGTAGAAGCAGGAGGAGGCTGCTCCCCCATTCATTCTGAACATGGCTGATCATCAGGTTAAGGGCCTCATGACCTCCACCTGCTCCTATTTTCTATATTTCTCTGTAAAACCGACCCCGCCTCCCGCCTCCCCGTATCCTGTGCTCCCAGTGCTATATCCAGCTGTTTCTTGATGTGATCGGGCGTGAGCCGACAGTCGAGGTCGGCGCCGGGCGCCATAGCGGCATGCCATGGCCCAGAGCCTCGTCAGCACGGGCAAGCAACTCGCACAGTAACGGCCGTCAGCAAGTCATTAACGGGCCCGACCCAGTCTTCTCCAGCCTCTCACGGTGCTCCGTCTCCACCAGCAGGAAGCTGTGATGCAGCCCAATGGGATGCTGTGGGGGCAGGGCACAATGGCCAACACCATGGACTGAGGTGGCCACGGCACACTACACCTAAGGTGCCAACGGGAGCCCAGCCCCTCGCCCCTGGTCCCTGCCTGCACGTTTGCAACCAAGCATGGTGCCAGTCGCTGGAACTTGTTGCACCCTCCGCAGCCAGGGTAGTATGCCACACACCACAAGACGGCACCCACGGTTTACCCTACAGGGCATGTGCCCAAATGCCACAGCCACAGCGGACGCAGTGCGGCTGTCCCAGAGGAGCAGCCCAGGGGGGGACCCTACAGAACAGGAGCCTGTCCCAGAGGAGCAGCCCAGGGGGGACCCTACAGAACAGGAGCCTGTCCCAGAGGAGCAGCCCAGGGGGGGACCCTACAGAACAGGAGCCTGTCCCAGAGGAGCAGCCCGGGGGGGACCCTGCAGAACAGGAGCCTGTCCCAGAGGAGCAGCCCAGGGGGGACCCTGCAGAACAGGAGCCTGTCCCAGAGGAGCAGCCCAGGGGGGACCTTACAGAACAGGAGCCTGTCCCAGAGGAGCCCCCGGGGAGGACCCTGCAGAACAGGAGCCTGTCCCAGAGGAGCCCCCGGGGAGGACCCTGCAGAACAGGAGCCTGTCCCAGAGGAGCAGCCCGGGGGGGACCCTGCAGAACAGGAGCCTGTCCCAGAGGAGCAGCCCAGGGGGGACCCTGCAGAACAGGAGCCTGTCCCAGAGGAGCAGCCCAGGGGGGACCCTGCAGAACAGGAGCCTGTCCCAGAGGAGCAGCCCAGGGGGGACCCTGCAGAACAGGAGCCTGTCCCAGAGGAGCCCCCGGGGAGGACCCTGCAGAACAGGAGCCTGTCCCAGAGGAGCAGCCCGGGGGGGACCCTGCAGAACAGGAGCCTGTCCCAGAGGAGCAGCCCGGGTGGGACCCTGCAGAACTGGAGCCTGTCCCAGAGGAGCAGCCCGGGGGGGACCCTGCAGAACAGGAGCCTGTCCCAGAGGAGCAGCCCAGGGGGGGGGACCCTGCAGAACTGGAGCCTGTCCCAGAGGAGCAGCCCGGGGAGGACCCTGCAGAACAGGAGCCTGTCCCAGAGGAGCCCCCGGGGGGGGGGACCCTGCAGAACAGGAGCCTGTCCCAGAGGAGCAGCCCGGGGGGGACCCTGCAGAACAGGAGCCTGTCCCAGAGGAGCAGCCCGGGGGGGGGGGACCCTGCAGAACAGGAGCCTGTCCCAGTGGAGCAGCCCGGGGGGGGGAGGACCCTGCAGAACAGGAGCCTGTCCCAGAGGAGCAGCCCAGGGAGGACCCTGCAGAACAGGAGCCTGTCCCAGAGGAGCAGCCCGGGGGGGACCCTGCAGAACAGGAGCCTGTCCCAGAGGAGCAGCCCAGGGGGGGGGGACCCTGCAGAACTGGAGCCTGTCCCAGAGGAGCAGCCCGGGGAGGACCCTGCAGAACAGGAGCCTGTCCCAGAGGAGCCCCCGGGGGGGGGACCCTGCAGAACAGGAGCCTGTCCCAGAGGAGCAGCCCGGGGGGGACCCTGCAGAACAGGAGCCTGTCCCAGAGGAGCAGCCCGGGGGGGGGGGGGGGACCCTGCAGAACAGGAGCCTGTCCCAGTGGAGCAGCCCGGGGGGGGGAGGACCCTGCAGAACAGGAGCCTGTCCCAGAGGAGCAGCCCGGGGGGGGGGGGGGGGGGGGGGGGGGGGACCCTGCAGAACAGGAGCCTGTCCCAGAGGAGCGGCCCGGGGAGGGGGGACCCTGCAGAACAGGAGCCTGTCCCAGAGGAGCAGCCCGGGGGGGGGACCCTGCAGAACAGGAGCCTGTCCCAGAGGAGCCCCCGGGGAGGACCCTGCAGAACAGGAGCCTGTCCCAGAGGAGCAGCCCGGGGAGGACCCTGCAGAACTGGAGCCTGTCCCAGAGGAGCAGCCCGGGGAGGGGGGACCCTGCAGAACAGGAGCCTGTCCCAGAGGAGCAGCCCGGGGGGGACCTTGCAGAACAGGAGCCTGTCCCAGAGGAGCAGCCCGGGGGGGACCCTGCAGAACAGGAGCCTGTCCCAGAGGAGCCCCCGGGGAGGACCCTGGAGAACAGGAGCCTGTCCCAGAGGAGCAGCCCGGGGGGGGGACCCTGCAGAACAGGAGCCTGTCCCAGAGGAGCCCCCGGGGGGGACCCTGCAGAACAGGAGCCTGTCCCAGAGGAGCAGCCCGGGGAGGACCCTGCAGAACAGGAGCCTGTCCCAGAGGAGCAGCCCGGGGGGGGGGAACCTGCAGAACAGGAGCCTGTCCCAGAGGAGCAGCCCGGGGGGGGACCCTGCAGAACAGGAGCCTGTCCCAGAGGAGCCCCCGGGGAGGACCCTGGAGAACAGGAGCCTGTCCCAGAGGAGCAGCCCGGGGGGGGGGGGGGGGGACCCTGCAGAACAGGAGCCTGTCCCAGAGGAGCAGCCCGGGGGGAACCCTGCAGAACAGGAGCCTGTCCCAGAGGAGCCCCCGGGGAGGACCCTGCAGAACAGGAGCCTGACCCAGAGGAGCCCCCGGGGAGGGCCCTGCAGAACAGGAGCCTGTCCCAGAGGAGCAGCCCGGGGAGGACCCTGCAGAACAGGAGCCTGTCCCAGAGGAGCAGCCCGGGGGGGACCCTGCAGAACAGGAGCCTGTCCCAGAGGAGCGGCCCGGGGAGGGGGGACCCTGCAGAACAGGAGCCTGTCCCAGAGGAGCAGCCCGGGGGGGGGACCCTGCAGAACAGGAGCCTGTCCCAGAGGAGCCCCCGGGGAGGACCCTGCAGAACAGGAGCCTGTCCCAGAGGAGCAGCCCGGGGAGGACCCTGCAGAACTGGAGCCTGTCCCAGAGGAGCAGCCCGGGGAGGGGGGACCCTGCAGAACAGGAGCCTGTCCCAGAGGAGCAGCCCGGGGGGGACCCTGCAGAACAGGAGCCTGTCCCAGAGGAGCAGCCCGGGGGGGACCCTGCAGAACAGGAGCCTGTCCCAGAGGAGCCCCCGGGGAGGACCCTGGAGAACAGGAGCCTGTCCCAGAGGAGCAGCCCGGGGGGGGGACCCTGCAGAACAGGAGCCTGTCCCAGAGGAGCCCCCGGGGGGGACCCTGCAGAACAGGAGCCTGTCCCAGAGGAGCAGCCCGGGGAGGACCCTGCAGAACAGGAGCCTGTCCCAGAGGAGCAGCCCGGGGGGGGGACCCTGCAGAACAGGAGCCTGTCCCAGAGGAGCAGCCCGGGGGGGGACCCTGCAGAACAGGAGCCTGTCCCAGAGGAGCCCCCGGGGAAGACCCTGGAGAACAGGAGCCTGTCCCAGAGGAGCAGCCCGGGGGGGGGGGGGGGGGGGGGGGACCCTGCAGAACAGGAGCCTGTCCCAGAGGAGCAGCCCGGGGGGAACCCTGCAGAACAGGAGCCTGTCCCAGAGGAGCCCCTGGGGAGGACCCTGCAGAACAGGAGCCTGACCCAGAGGAGCCCCCGGGGAGGGCCCTGCAGAACAGGAGCCTGTCCCAGAGGAGCAGCCCGGGGAGGACCCTGCAGAACAGGAGCCTGTCCCAGAGGAGCAGCCTGGGGGGGACCCTGCAGAACAGGAGCCTGTCCCAGAGGAGCCCCCGGGGAGGACCCTGCAGAACAGGAGCCTGTCACAGAGGAGCAGCCCAGGGAGGGGGGACCCTGCAGAACAGGAGCCTGTCCCAGAGGAGCAGCCCGGGAGGACCCTGCAGAACAGGAGCCTGTCCCAGAGGAGCCCCCGGGGAGGGCCCTGCAGAACAGGTGCCTGTCCCAGAGGAGCAGCCCGGCGAGGACCCTGCAGAACAGGAGCCTGTCCCAGAGGAGCCCCCGGGGAGGACCCTGCAGAACAGGAGCCTGTCCCAGAGGAGCCCCCGGGGATGACCCTGCAGAACAGGAGCCTGTCCCAGAGGAGCCCCCGGGGGGGAGGGACCCTGCAGAACAGGAGCCTGTCCCAGAGGAGCAGCCCGGCGAGGACCCTGCAGAACAGGAGCCTGTCCCAGAGGAGCATCCCGGGGAGGACCCTGCAGAACTGGAGCCTGTCCCAGAGGAGCAGCCCGGGGGGGGGGGGGACCCTGCAGAACAGGAGCCTGTCCCAGAGGAGCAGCCCGGGGGGGGGGGGACCCTGCAGAACAGGAGCCTGGCCCAGAGGAGCAGCCCGGGGGGGGGGGGACCCTGCAGAACTGGAGCCTGTCCCAGAGGAGCAGCCCGGGGGGGACCCTGCAGAACAGGAGCCTGTCCCAGCGGAGCAGCCCGGGGGGGGGGGGGACCCTGCAGAACAGGAGCCTGTCCCAGAGGAGCAGCCCGGGGGGGACCCTGCAGAACAGGAGCCTGTCCCAGAGGAGCAGCCCGGGGTGGGGGCCCTGCAGAACAGGAGCCTGTCCCAGAGGAGCAGCCCGGGGGGGGGACCCTGCAGAACAGGAGCCTGTCCCAGAGGAGCAGCCCGGGGGGGACCCTGCAGAACAGGAGCCTGTCCCAGAGGAGCAGCCCAGGGAGGACCCAGCAGAACAGGAGCCTGTCCCAGAGGAGCAGCCCCGGGGGGGGGGGGGGGGGGGGGGGGGGGACCCTGCAGAACAGGAGCCTGTCCCAGAGGAGCAGCCCGGGGAGGACCCTGCAGAACAGGAGCCTGTCCCAGAGGAGCAGCCCCGGGGGGGGGGGGGGGGGGGGGGGGGGACCCTGCAGAACAGGAGCCTGTCCCAGAGGAGCAGCCCGGGGGGGGGGACGACCCTGCAGAACAGGAGCCTGTCCCAGAGGAGCCCCCGGGTGGGGCACCCTGCAGAACAGGAGCCTGTCCCAGAGGAGCCCCCGGGGAGGACCCTGCAGAACAGGAGCCTGTCCCAGAGGAGCGGCCCGGGGAGGGGGGACCCTGCAGAACAGGAGCCTGTCCCAGAGGAGCAGCCCGGGGGGGGGACCCTGCAGAACAGGAGCCTGTCCCAGAGGAGCCCCCGGGGAGGACCCTGCAGAACAGGAGCCTGTCCCAGAGGAGCAGCCCGGGGAGGACCCTGCAGAACTGGAGCCTGTCCCAGAGGAGCAGCCCGGGGAGGGGGGACCCTGCAGAACAGGAGCCTGTCCCAGAGGAGCAGCCCGGGGGGGACCCTGCAGAACAGGAGCCTGTCCCAGAGGAGCAGCCCGGGGGGGACCCTGCAGAACAGGAGCCTGTCCCAGAGGAGCCCCCGGGGAGGACCCTGGAGAACAGGAGCCTGTCCCAGAGGAGCAGCCCGGGGGGGGGGACCCTGCAGAACAGGAGCCTGTCCCAGAGGAGCCCCCGGGGGGGGACCCTGCAGAACAGGAGCCTGTCCCAGAGGAGCAGCCCGGGGAGGACCCTGCAGAACAGGAGCCTGTCCCAGAGGAGCAGCCCGGGGGGGGGACCCTGCAGAACAGGAGCCTGTCCCAGAGGAGCAGCCCGGGGGGGGACCCTGCAGAACAGGAGCCTGTCCCAGAGGAGCCCCCGGGGAGGACCCTGGAGAACAGGAGCCTGTCCCAGAGGAGCAGCCCGGGGGGGGGGGGGGGGGGGGGACCCTGCAGAACAGGAGCCTGTCCCAGAGGAGCAGCCCGGGGGGAACCCTGCAGAACAGGAGCCTGTCCCAGAGGAGCCCCCGGGGAGGACCCTGCAGAACAGGAGCCTGACCCAGAGGAGCCCCCGGGGAGGGCCCTGCAGAACAGGAGCCTGTCCCAGAGGAGCAGCCCGGGGAGGACCCTGCAGAACAGGAGCCTGTCCCAGAGGAGCAGCCCGGGGGGGACCCTGCAGAACAGGAGCCTGTCCCAGAGGAGCCCCCGGGGAGGACCCTGCAGAACAGCAGCCTGTCACAGAGGAGCAGCCCAGGGAGGGGGGACCCTGCAGAACAGGAGCCTGTCCCAGAGGAGCAGCCCGGGAGGACCCTGCAGAACAGGAGCCTGTCCCAGAGGAGCCCCCGGGGAGGGCCCTGCAGAACAGGTGCCTGTCCCAGAGGAGCAGCCCGGCGAGGACCCTGCAGAACAGGAGCCTGTCCCAGAGGAGCCCCCGGGGAGGACCCTGCAGAACAGGAGCCTGTCCCAGAGGAGCCCCCGGGGATGACCCTGCAGAACAGGAGCCTGTCCCAGAGGAGCCCCCGGGGGGGAGGGACCCTGCAGAACAGGAGCCTGTCCCAGAGGAGCAGCCCGGCGAGGACCCTGCAGAACAGGAGCCTGTCCCAGAGGAGCATCCCGGGGAGGACCCTGCAGAACTGGAGCCTGTCCCAGAGGAGCAGCCCGGGGGAGGGGGGGACCCTGCAGAACTGGAGCCTGTCCCAGAGGAGCAGCCCGGGGGGTGGGGGCCCTGCAGAACAGGAGCCTGGCCCAGAGGAGCAGCCCGGGGGGGGGGGGACCCTGCAGAACTGGAGCCTGTCCCAGAGGAGCAGCCCGGGGGGGACCCTGCAGAACAGGAGCCTGTCCCAGAGGAGCAGCCCAGGGAGGACCCAGCAGAACAGGAGCCTGTCCCAGAGGAGCAGCCCAGGGAGGACCCTGCAGAACAGGAGCCTGTCCCAGAGGAGCCCCCGGGGAGGACCCTGCAGAACAGGAGCCTGTCCCAGAGGAGCCCCCGGGGATGACCCTGCAGAACAGGAGCCTGTCCCAGAGGAGCCCCCGGGGGGGAGGGACCCTGCAGAACAGGAGCCTGTCCCAGAGGAGCAGCCCGGCGAGGACCCTGCAGAACAGGAGCCTGTCCCAGAGGAGCATCCCGGGGAGGACCCTGCAGAACTGGAGCCTGTCCCAGAGGAGCAGCCCGGGGGGTGGGGGCCCTGCAGAACAGGAGCCTGGCCCAGAGGAGCAGCCCGGGGGGGGGGGGGACCCTGCAGAACTGGAGCCTGTCCCAGAGGAGCAGCCCGGGGGGGACCCTGCAGAACAGGAGCCTGTCCCAGAGGAGCAGCCCAGGGAGGACCCAGCAGAACAGGAGCCTGTCCCAGAGGAGCAGCCCAGGGAGGACCCTGCAGAACAGGAGCCTGTCCCAGAGGAGCAGCCCGGGGGGGACGACGACCCTGCAGAACAGGAGCCTGTCCCAGAGGAGCAGCCCGGGGAGGGACCCTGCAGAACAGGAGCCTGTCCCAGAGGAACAGCCCGGCGGGGACCCTGCAGAACAGGAGCCTGTCCCAGAGGAGCAGCCCGGGGAGGACCCAGCAGAACAGGAGCCTGTCCCAGAGGAGCAGCCCGGGGGGGACCCTGCAGAACAGGAGCCTGTCCCAGAGGAGCAGCCCGGGGGGGGGGACGACCCTGCAGAACAGGAGCCTGTCCCAGAGGAGCCCCCGGGTGGGGCACCCTGCAGAACAGGAGCCTGTCCCAGAGGAGCGGCCCGGGGAGGGGGGACCCTGCAGAACAGGAGCCTGTCCCAGAGGAGCAGCCCGGGGGGGCGACCCTGCAGAACAGGAGCCTGTCCCAGAGGAGCAGCCCGGGGAGGACCCTGCAGAACAGGAGCCTGTCCCAGAGGAGCCCCCGGGGAGGACCCTGCAGAACAGGAGCCTGTCCCAGAGGAGCAGCCCGGGGAGGACCCTGCAGAACTGGAGCCTGTCCCAGAGGAGCAGCCCGGGGAGGGGGGACCCTGCAGAACAGGAGCCTGTCCCAGAGGAGCAGCCCGGGGGGGACCCTGCAGAACAGGAGCCTGTCCCAGAGGAGCAGCCCGGGGGGGGACCCTGCAGAACAGGAGCCTGTCCCAGAGGAGCCCCCGGGGAGGACCCTGGAGAACAGGAGCCTGTCCCAGAGGAGCAGCCCGGGGGGGGGACCCTGCAGAACAGGAGCCTGTCCCAGAGGAGCCCCCGGGGGGGACCCTGCAGAACAGGAGCCTGTCCCAGAGGAGCAGCCCGGGGAGGACCCTGCAGAACAGGAGCCTGTCCCAGAGGAGCAGCCCGGGGGGGGACCCTGCAGAACAGGAGCCTGTCCCAGAGGAGCAGCCCGGGGGGAACCCTGCAGAACAGGAGCCTGTCCCAGAGGAGCCCCCGGGGAGGACCCTGCAGAACAGGAGCCTGACCCAGAGGAGCCCCCGGGGAGGGCCCTGCAGAACAGGAGCCTGTCCCAGAGGAGCAGCCCGGGGAGGACCCTGCAGAACAGGAGCCTGTCCCAGAGGAGCAGCCCGGGGGGGACCCTGCAGAACAGGAGCCTGTCCCAGAGGAGCCCCCGGGGAGGACCCTGCAGAACAGGAGCCTGTCACAGAGGAGCAGCCCAGGGAGGGGGGACCCTGCAGAACAGGAGCCTGTCCCAGAGGAGCAGCCCGGGAGGACCCTGCAGAACAGGAGCCTGTCCCAGAGGAGCCCCCGGGGAGGGCCCTGCAGAACAGGTGCCTGTCCCAGAGGAGCAGCCCGGCGAGGACCCTGCAGAACAGGAGCCTGTCCCAGAGGAGCCCCCGGGGAGGACCCTGCAGAACAGGAGCCTGTCCCAGAGGAGCCCCCGGGGATGACCCTGCAGAACAGGAGCCTGTCCCAGAGGAGCCCCCGGGGGGGAGGGACCCTGCAGAACAGGAGCCTGTCCCAGAGGAGCAGCCCGGCGAGGACCCTGCAGAACAGGAGCCTGTCCCAGAGGAGCATCCCGGGGAGGACCCTGCAGAACTGGAGCCTGTCCCAGAGGAGCAGCCCGGGGGAGGGGGGGACCCTGCAGAACTGGAGCCTGTCCCAGAGGAGCAGCCCGGGGGGTGGGGGCCCTGCAGAACAGGAGCCTGGCCCAGAGGAGCAGCCCGGGGGGGGGGGGACCCTGCAGAACTGGAGCCTGTCCCAGAGGAGCAGCCCGGGGGGGACCCTGCAGAACAGGAGCCTGTCCCAGAGGAGCAGCCCGGGGGGGGGGGGGGGGACCCTGCAGAACAGGAGCCTGTCCCAGAGGAGCAGCCCGGGGGGGACCCTGCAGAACAGGAGCCTGTCCCAGAGGAGCAGCCCGGGGTGGGGGCCCTGCAGAACAGGAGCCTGTCCCAGAGGAGCAGCCCGGGGGGGGGACCCTGCAGAACAGGAGCCTGTCCCAGAGGAGCAGCCCAGGGGGGACCCTGCAGAACAGGAGCCTGTCCCAGAGGAGCAGCCCAGGGAGGACCCAGCAGAACAGGAGCCTGTCCCAGACGAGCAGCCCAGGGAGGACCCTGCAGAACAGGAGCCTGTCCCAGAGGAGCAGCCCGGGGGGGGGGACGACCCTGCAGAACAGGAGCCTGTCACAGAGGAGCAGCCCCGGGGGGGGGGACCCTGCAGAACAGGAGCCTGTCCCAGAGGAGCAGCCCGGGGAGGGACCCTGCAGAACAGGAGCCTGTCCCAGAGGAGCCCCCGGGGAGGACCCTGCAGAACAGGAGCCTGTCCCAGAGAAGCCCCCGGGTGGGGCACCCTGCAGAACAGGAGCCTGTCCCAGAGGAGCCCCCGGGGAGGACCCCGCAGAACAGGAGCCTGTCCCAGAGGAGCAGCCCGGGGGGGACCCTGCAGAACAGGAGCCTGTCCCAGAGGAGCAGCCCGGGGGGGGGACCCTGGAGAACAGGAGCTTGTCCCAGAGGAGCAGCCCAGGGGGGGGGACCCTGCAGAACAGGAGCCTGTCCCAGAGGAGCAGCCCAGGGGGGACCCTGCAGAACAGGAGCCTGTCCCAGAGGAGCCCCCGGGGAGGACCCTGCAGAACAGGAGCCTGTCCCTGAGGAGCAGCCCAGGGGGGACCCTGCAGAACAGGAGCCTGTCCCAGAGGAGCGGCCCGGGGAGGGGGGACCCTGCAGAACAGGAGCCTGTCCCAGAGGAGCAGCCCGGGGGGGGGACCCTGCAGAACAGGAGCCTGTCCCAGAGGAGCCCCCGGGGAGGACCCTGCAGAACAGGAGCCTGTCCCAGAGGAGCAGCCCGGGGAGGACCCTGCAGAACTGGAGCCTGTCCCAGAGGAGCAGCCCGGGGAGGGGGGACCCTGCAGAACAGGAGCCTGTCCCAGAGGAGCAGCCCGGGGGGGACCCTGCAGAACAGGAGCCTGTCCCAGAGGAGCAGCCCGGGGGGGACCCTGCAGAACAGGAGCCTGTCCCAGAGGAGCCCCCGGGGAGGACCCTGGAGAACAGGAGCCTGTCCCAGAGGAGCAGCCCGGGGGGGGGACCCTGCAGAACAGGAGCCTGTCCCAGAGGAGCCCCCGGGGGGGACCCTGCAGAACAGGAGCCTGTCCCAGAGGAGCAGCCCGGGGAGGACCCTGCAGAACAGGAGCCTGTCCCAGAGGAGCCCCCGGGGAGGGCCCTGCAGAACAGGTGCCTGTCCCAGAGGAGCAGCCCGGCGAGGACCCTGCAGAACAGGAGCCTGTCCCAGAGGAGCCCCCGGGGAGGACCCTGCAGAACAGGAGCCTGTCCCAGAGGAGCCCCCGGGGATGACCCTGCAGAACAGGAGCCTGTCCCAGAGGAGCCCCCGGGGGGGAGGGACCCTGCAGAACAGGAGCCTGTCCCAGAGGAGCAGCCCGGCGAGGACCCTGCAGAACAGGAGCCTGTCCCAGAGGAGCATCCCGGGGAGGACCCTGCAGAACTGGAGCCTGTCCCAGAGGAGCAGCCCGGGGGAGGGGGGGACCCTGCAGAACTGGAGCCTGTCCCAGAGGAGCAGCCCGGGGGGTGGGGGCCCTGCAGAACAGGAGCCTGGCCCAGAGGAGCAGCCCGGGGGGGGGGGGACCCTGCAGAACTGGAGCCTGTCCCAGAGGAGCAGCCCGGGGGGGACCCTGCAGAACAGGAGCCTGTCCCAGAGGAGCAGCCCAGGGAGGACCCAGCAGAACAGGAGCCTGTCCCAGAGGAGCAGCCCAGGGAGGACCCTGCAGAACAGGAGCCTGTCCCAGAGGAGCCCCCGGGGAGGACCCTGCAGAACAGGAGCCTGTCCCAGAGGAGCCCCCGGGGATGACCCTGCAGAACAGGAGCCTGTCCCAGAGGAGCCCCCGGGGGGGAGGGACCCTGCAGAACAGGAGCCTGTCCCAGAGGAGCAGCCCGGCGAGGACCCTGCAGAACAGGAGCCTGTCCCAGAGGAGCATCCCGGGGAGGACCCTGCAGAACTGGAGCCTGTCCCAGAGGAGCAGCCCGGGGGGTGGGGGCCCTGCAGAACAGGAGCCTGGCCCAGAGGAGCAGCCCGGGGGGGGGGGGACCCTGCAGAACTGGAGCCTGTCCCAGAGGAGCAGCCCGGGGGGGACCCTGCAGAACAGGAGCCTGTCCCAGAGGAGCAGCCCAGGGAGGACCCAGCAGAACAGGAGCCTGTCCCAGAGGAGCAGCCCAGGGAGGACCCTGCAGAACAGGAGCCTGTCCCAGAGGAGCCCCCGGGGAGGACCCTGCAGAACAGGAGCCTGTCCCAGAGGAGCCCCCGGGGATGACCCTGCAGAACAGGAGCCTGTCCCAGAGGAGCCCCCGGGGGGGAGGGACCCTGCAGAACAGGAGCCTGTCCCAGAGGAGCAGCCCGGCGAGGACCCTGCAGAACAGGAGCCTGTCCCAGAGGAGCATCCCGGGGAGGACCCTGCAGAACTGGAGCCTGTCCCAGAGGAGCAGCCCGGGGGGTGGGGGCCCTGCAGAACAGGAGCCTGGCCCAGAGGAGCAGCCCGGGGGGGGGGGGGGGGGGA
Source organism: Scyliorhinus torazame (assembly GCF_047496885.1). Classification (NCBI taxonomy): domain Eukaryota; kingdom Metazoa; phylum Chordata; class Chondrichthyes; order Carcharhiniformes; family Scyliorhinidae; genus Scyliorhinus; species Scyliorhinus torazame. The sequence continues at coordinate 374,348,183 of NC_092710.1, read as the reverse complement.
CCCTGCAGAACAGGAGCCTGTCCCAGAGGAGCCCCCGGGTGGGGCACCCTGCAGAACAGGAGCCTGTCCCAGAGGAGCAGCCCAGGGAGGACCCAGCAGAACAGGAGCCTGTCCCAGAGGAGCAGCCCAGGGAGGACCCTGCAGAACAGGAGCCTGTCCCAGAGGAGCAGCCCGGGGGGGACGACGACCCTGCAGAACAGGAGCCTGTCCCAGAGGAGCAGCCCGGGGAGGGACCCTGCAGAACAGGAGCCTGTCCCAGAGGAACAGCCCGGCGGGGACCCTGCAGAACAGGAGCCTGTCCCAGAGGAGCAGCCCGGGGAGGACCCAGCAGAACAGGAGCCTGTCCCAGAGGAGCAGCCCGGGGGGGACCCTGCAGAACAGGAGCCTGTCCCAGAGGAGCAGCCCGGGGGGGGGGACGACCCTGCAGAACAGGAGCCTGTCCCAGAGGAGCCCCCGGGTGGGGCACCCTGCAGAACAGGAGCCTGTCCCAGAGGAGCGGCCCGGGGAGGGGGGACCCTGCAGAACAGGAGCCTGTCCCAGAGGAGCAGCCCGGGGGGGCGACCCTGCAGAACAGGAGCCTGTCCCAGAGGAGCAGCCCGGGGAGGACCCTGCAGAACAGGAGCCTGTCCCAGAGGAGCCCCCGGGGAGGACCCTGCAGAACAGGAGCCTGTCCCAGAGGAGCAGCCCGGGGAGGACCCTGCAGAACTGGAGCCTGTCCCAGAGGAGCAGCCCGGGGAGGGGGGACCCTGCAGAACAGGAGCCTGTCCCAGAGGAGCAGCCCGGGGGGGACCCTGCAGAACAGGAGCCTGTCCCAGAGGAGCAGCCCGGGGGGGGACCCTGCAGAACAGGAGCCTGTCCCAGAGGAGCCCCCGGGGAGGACCCTGGAGAACAGGAGCCTGTCCCAGAGGAGCAGCCCGGGGGGGGGACCCTGCAGAACAGGAGCCTGTCCCAGAGGAGCCCCCGGGGGGGACCCTGCAGAACAGGAGCCTGTCCCAGAGGAGCAGCCCGGGGAGGACCCTGCAGAACAGGAGCCTGTCCCAGAGGAGCAGCCCGGGGGGGGGACCCTGCAGAACAGGAGCCTGTCCCAGAGGAGCAGCCCGGGGGGGGACCCTGCAGAACAGGAGCCTGTCCCAGAGGAGCCCCCGGGGAGGACCCTGGAGAACAGGAGCCTGTCCCAGAGGAGCAGCCCGGGGGGGGGGGGGGGGACCCTGCAGAACAGGAGCCTGTCCCAGAGGAGCAGCCCGGGGGGAACCCTGCAGAACAGGAGCCTGTCCCAGAGGAGCCCCCGGGGAGGACCCTGCAGAACAGGAGCCTGACCCAGAGGAGCCCCCGGGGAGGGCCCTGCAGAACAGGAGCCTGTCCCAGAGGAGCAGCCCGGGGAGGACCCTGCAGAACAGGAGCCTGTCCCAGAGGAGCAGCCCGGGGGGGACCCTGCAGAACAGGAGCCTGTCCCAGAGGAGCCCCCGGGGAGGACCCTGCAGAACAGGAGCCTGTCACAGAGGAGCAGCCCAGGGAGGGGGGACCCTGCAGAACAGGAGCCTGTCCCAGAGGAGCAGCCCGGGAGGACCCTGCAGAACAGGAGCCTGTCCCAGAGGAGCCCCCGGGGAGGGCCCTGCAGAACAGGTGCCTGTCCCAGAGGAGCAGCCCGGCGAGGACCCTGCAGAACAGGAGCCTGTCCCAGAGGAGCCCCCGGGGAGGACCCTGCAGAACAGGAGCCTGTCCCAGAGGAGCCCCCGGGGATGACCCTGCAGAACAGGAGCCTGTCCCAGAGGAGCCCCCGGGGGGGAGGGACCCTGCAGAACAGGAGCCTGTCCCAGAGGAGCAGCCCGGCGAGGACCCTGCAGAACAGGAGCCTGTCCCAGAGGAGCATCCCGGGGAGGACCCTGCAGAACTGGAGCCTGTCCCAGAGGAGCAGCCCGGGGGAGGGGGGGACCCTGCAGAACTGGAGCCTGTCCCAGAGGAGCAGCCCGGGGGGTGGGGGCCCTGCAGAACAGGAGCCTGGCCCAGAGGAGCAGCCCGGGGGGGGGGGGACCCTGCAGAACTGGAGCCTGTCCCAGAGGAGCAGCCCGGGGGGGACCCTGCAGAACAGGAGCCTGTCCCAGAGGAGCAGCCCGGGGGGGGGGGGGGGGACCCTGCAGAACAGGAGCCTGTCCCAGAGGAGCAGCCCGGGGGGGACCCTGCAGAACAGGAGCCTGTCCCAGAGGAGCAGCCCGGGGTGGGGGCCCTGCAGAACAGGAGCCTGTCCCAGAGGAGCAGCCCGGGGGGGGGACCCTGCAGAACAGGAGCCTGTCCCAGAGGAGCAGCCCAGGGGGGACCCTGCAGAACAGGAGCCTGTCCCAGAGGAGCAGCCCAGGGAGGACCCAGCAGAACAGGAGCCTGTCCCAGACGAGCAGCCCAGGGAGGACCCTGCAGAACAGGAGCCTGTCCCAGAGGAGCAGCCCGGGGGGGGGGACGACCCTGCAGAACAGGAGCCTGTCACAGAGGAGCAGCCCCGGGGGGGGGGACCCTGCAGAACAGGAGCCTGTCCCAGAGGAGCAGCCCGGGGAGGGACCCTGCAGAACAGGAGCCTGTCCCAGAGGAGCCCCCGGGGAGGACCCTGCAGAACAGGAGCCTGTCCCAGAGAAGCCCCCGGGTGGGGCACCCTGCAGAACAGGAGCCTGTCCCAGAGGAGCCCCCGGGGAGGACCCCGCAGAACAGGAGCCTGTCCCAGAGGAGCAGCCCGGGGGGGACCCTGCAGAACAGGAGCCTGTCCCAGAGGAGCAGCCCGGGGGGGGGACCCTGGAGAACAGGAGCTTGTCCCAGAGGAGCAGCCCAGGGGGGGGGACCCTGCAGAACAGGAGCCTGTCCCAGAGGAGCAGCCCAGGGGGGACCCTGCAGAACAGGAGCCTGTCCCAGAGGAGCCCCCGGGGAGGACCCTGCAGAACAGGAGCCTGTCCCTGAGGAGCAGCCCAGGGGGGACCCTGCAGAACAGGAGCCTGTCCCAGAGGAGCGGCCCGGGGAGGGGGGACCCTGCAGAACAGGAGCCTGTCCCAGAGGAGCAGCCCGGGGGGGGGACCCTGCAGAACAGGAGCCTGTCCCAGAGGAGCCCCCGGGGAGGACCCTGCAGAACAGGAGCCTGTCCCAGAGGAGCAGCCCGGGGAGGACCCTGCAGAACTGGAGCCTGTCCCAGAGGAGCAGCCCGGGGAGGGGGGACCCTGCAGAACAGGAGCCTGTCCCAGAGGAGCAGCCCGGGGGGGACCCTGCAGAACAGGAGCCTGTCCCAGAGGAGCAGCCCGGGGGGGACCCTGCAGAACAGGAGCCTGTCCCAGAGGAGCCCCCGGGGAGGACCCTGGAGAACAGGAGCCTGTCCCAGAGGAGCAGCCCGGGGGGGGGACCCTGCAGAACAGGAGCCTGTCCCAGAGGAGCCCCCGGGGGGGACCCTGCAGAACAGGAGCCTGTCCCAGAGGAGCAGCCCGGGGAGGACCCTGCAGAACAGGAGCCTGTCCCAGAGGAGCAGCCCGGGGGGGGGACCCTGCAGAACAGGAGCCTGTCCCAGAGGAGCAGCCCGGGGGGGGACCCTGCAGAACAGGAGCCTGTCCCAGAGGAGCCCCCGGGGAGGACCCTGGAGAACAGGAGCCTGTCCCAGAGGAGCAGCCCGGGGGGGGGGGGGGGGACCCTGCAGAACAGGAGCCTGTCCCAGAGGAGCAGCCCGGGGGGAACCCTGCAGAACAGGAGCCTGTCCCAGAGGAGCCCCCGGGGAGGACCCTGCAGAACAGGAGCCTGACCCAGAGGAGCCCCCGGGGAGGACCCTGCAGAACAGGAGCCTGTCCCAGAGGAGCCCCCGGGGAGGACCCTGCAGAACAGGTGCCTGTCCCAGAGGAGCCCCCGGGGAGGGCCCTGCAGAACAGGAGCCTGTCCCAGAGGAGCAGCCCGGGGAGGACCCTGCAGAACAGGAGCCTGTCCCAGAGGAGCAGCCCGGGGGGGACCCTGCAGAACAGGAGCCTGTCCCAGAGGAGCCCCCGGGGAGGACCCTGCAGAACAGGAGCCTGTCACAGAGGAGCAGCCCAGGGAGGGGGGACCCTGCAGAACAGGAGCCTGTCCCAGAGGAGCCCCCGGGGAGGACCCTGCAGAACAGGAGCCTGTCACAGAGGAGCAGCCCAGGGAGGGGGGACCCTGCAGAACAGGAGCCTGTCCCAGAGGAGCAGCCCGGGAGGACCCTGCAGAACAGGAGCCTGTCCCAGAGGAGCCCCCGGGGAGGGCCCTGCAGAACAGGTTCCTGTCCCAGAGGAGCAGCCCGGCGAGGACCCTGCAGAACAGGAGCCTGTCCCAGAGGAGCCCCCGGGGAGGACCCTGCAGAACAGGAGCCTGTCCCAGAGGAGCAGCCCGGCGAGGACCCTGCAGAACAGGAGCCTGTCCCAGAGGAGCATCCCGGGGAGGACCCTGCAGAACTGGAGCCTGTCCCAGAGGAGCAGCCCGGGGGAGGGGGGGACCCTGCAGAACTGGAGCCTGTCCCAGAGGAGCAGCCCGGGGGGTGGGGGCCCTGCAGAACAGGAGCCTGTCCCAGAGGAGCAGCCCGGGGGGGGGGGGGGACCCTGCAGAACAGGAGCCTGTCCCAGAGGAGCAGCCCGGGGGGGACCCTGCAGAACAGGAGCCTGTCCCAGAGGAGCAGCCCGGGGGGGGGGGGGGGGACCCTGCAGAACAGGAGCCTGTCCCAGAGGAGCAGCCCGGGGGGGACCCTGCAGAACAGGAGCCTGTCCCAGAGGAGCAGCCCGGGGTGGGGGCCCTGCAGAACAGGAGCCTGTCCCAGAGGAGCAGCCCGGGGGGGACACCCTGCAGAACAGGAGCCTGTCCCAGAGGAGCAGCCCGGGGGGGACCCTGCAGAACAGGAGCCTGTCCCAGAGGAGCAGCCCGGGGAGGACCGGGCTTGACATGAATGCTAACATTGCATTTGCCTTCTTAACTGCCGACTGAACCTGCACGTTAACCTTTCGAGAATTGTGAACAAGGACTCCCAAGTCCCTTTGTGCTTCTGATTTCCGAAGCCTTTTCCCCATTTAGAAAATAGTTTCTGCCTAAATTCCTCCTTCCAAAGTGTGTAACCTCACACTTTTCCACATTGTATTCCATCCGCTCTCCTAGCCTGTCCAAGTCCTTCTGCAGCCCGCCTGCTTCCTCAATACTACCTGTCCCTCGACAGATCTTTGTATCATCTGCAAACTTAGCAACAGAGCCTTCAGTTCCTTCTTCCAGATCATTAATGTATAATGGACCGAGGACACGACCCTGAGGAACCCCTGCAGCGATGTCCTGGAGCTGAGATGATTGACCTCCAACCACCACAACCATCTTCCTTTGTGCCGGGTGTGACCCCAACCAGCGGAGAGTTTCCCCCCTGATTCCCATTGGCTCCAGTTTAGCTCGGGCTCCGTGATGTCACACTCGATCAAATGCTGCCTTGATGTCGAGGGCAGTCACTCTCACCTCACCTCTGGCATTCAGCTCTCTTGTCCATGTTTGAACCAAGGCTGTAATGAGGTCAGGAGCTGAGTGACCCTGGCAGAACCCACACTGAGCGTCCGTGAGCAGGTTATTGCTGAGTAAGTGCCGCTGGATAGCACTGTCGATGACTCCTCCCGTCACTGTGCTGATGATGGAGAGGAGACTGATAGGGCGGTAATTGGCTGGGCTGGATTTGTCCTGTTTCTTGTGTACAGGACACACCTGGGCAATTTTCCACATTGCCGGGTAGATGTCAGTGTTGTAGCTGTACTGGAACAGCGTGGCTAGGGGTGCGGCAAGTTCTGGAGCACAAGTCTTCAGCACTATTGCCGGGATATCCAGTGCCCTCGGCCTGTGGCGTTGGGTGCTCTGAGGTACAGATGAACCAACACGGTTGCGATTGGTACAACGCAGTTTTATTCCAACTAGTTATTTACACATCTGTCTTGGTACTCAGCACGTGGTGACTGTGTGAGTGTCTTGTTAATGAGCTCCTGGCCTTGTCCTGTCTCCAGATCGACTGACCACCAGGTGTCGTGTTTCTTGTCTTATACTGTCTCTGTCCTTGTCTGTGATTGGCTGTCGTGTTATGTGTGCTAATTGGTCTGTTGGTCTGTCTATCATGATGTGTGTGTTTGAATATCATGACACGGCCTAGTAAAGAGTGTAGATGTGTCGTGGGAGTCCAGAGAAAGAAAGAAAGAAATTCGCTTATTGTCACAAGTCGGCTTCAAATGAAGTTACTATGAAAAGCCCCTAGTCGCCACATTCCGGCGCCTGTTCAGGGAGACTGTTACCGTGCTGCTGGCCTGCCTTGGTCTGCTTTAAAAGCCAGCGATTTAGCCCTGTGCTAAACAGCCCCTATTGCAAGACTATGGAGAGATTTGTAAACAAGGATGAGAATTTTAAAAATGCGACTCAGTTTAACCTTGAGGATAGGTCAGAGAGCACAGGGGGAACGGGACTGTCTGAGTGAACACAAAAGCAGGATATTCATTCCCGCAGCTTACTTACACACTCAATGGTTGCTGGCAAGGAGGAAGGGTTTAATACTGCACACTTTGCTGTGAAACATAAGCCTCTGTCCCTCAGGCCAGGCCACGTGAGCTCAAGTCAGTGCTCTCCGTGAAGCCTCAAGTATGAAAACACATGAAACTGGAACATATGCCAGCGTCGATACACTGACAAGCTCTCGCTGTCAATCTGACCCTGGGATCCTGTCACTCTGACTGACAGAAACAACTGCCAACCAGATCGATGTCACTGGCTGAAGGAACAGCTCATTCCTCTCAACGGTTAAATTAGAGTGAGCTGCTTTGCATGGGAGATGGTGCAAACACAATTCATAATCCTGGGTTAGAGAGGACTGGGACTGCTCTCCTTTGAGCAGAGGAGGACAGGGGAAGGTTTAATAAAGGTTCAACGAAATGAGAGATTTCGATATTGTAAATAAGGAGAAAGTGTTTGAGGGTCTGTCGCCAGAGGGGCCCAGAGTTAAGGTGCTTGACAGCCGAACCACAGGCGAGATGAGGCGAGATATCCTCAGACTGTTTTTCCTCCTGATCGAAGGCTAAGTGAGGGCCATGCCGTAGTTTGCTCATTCGCGGTCACTGCTAAAGGTCACCAATCTGGACACACGGTTGCCATGGCGAGCAAAATAAAGCTGCTCTCGTTGTCAGTGCCAGAATTGAATCAAAGTCATTCTGGTGGAGCAGATGGTTCATCTCAATGAGTTTCAATTTGTCAAATCTATGGAAAATAATTGGTGCCATTGCAGGAAATGCTTTTGCCTATTTAATTATTATTTTACTCATTCATGGGATATGAACGTCACTGGTATCCTGTCCTTAATTGCCGTTGAACTGAGTGTCTGGCTCGGCCAATTCAGAGGGCATTTCAGAGGAAACCGCATTGCTGTGGGTCTGGAGTCACGTGTAGGCCAGGCCGGGTAAGGGCGGCAGATTTCCTTCCCTGAAGGACATTAGTGAACCAGGTGGGGTTTTACGACAATCGACAATGGTTTTATGGTCACCTTTACTGAGACTATTTTTTCAATCCCAGATTACTCATTGGAATGATTCATTAATAACTATTATTAACCACCTTAACCAGCAGTCACGGTGGGATTTGAACCGGTGTCTCCAGAACATTAGCCTGGATTTCTGGATTACTAGAGTCATGGAGTCACAGATGTTTACAGCACGGAAACAGGCCCTTCGGCCCAGCCTGTCCATGGCCGCCCAGTTTCTATCACTAAGCTTGTCCCACTTGCCCACATTTGGCCCATATCCCTCTATACCCACCCTGCCCGTGTAACTGTCTAACTGCTTTTTAATGGACAAAATTGTACCCGCTGTGGTGATATGCATCACTATAAATATGCATGGGGATAATGTAAATGCACTAAGATAAGTAAACACTAGAGGGAGCACCAGAGGCATCATGACACACAGACATACAGCTAATGAACACATAGAATAGGACACGACCAATGGCCAGTCAAGACACCCAGAGGTGACACTACCACAAGGGGGCTACCCATATAAAAGGACAGGGCACACATGCTCTCTCTCTTTCCACAGGCGACACTCAGAGAGACAGGGGCAGATCAGGAAGCATCACACTCACCGCATGGCTGAGAGCAGACTGGTTAGTTAGACTGCGTTACGATAGCAAGATCAGCAGGAGAGTCGAACCCAAGTAGGAGAATTGTTAACTGTTCAATAAATGTGTTAAACCATCTCCAAGTCTGAACCTTCCTTTGTCAGAGCCGACGTCAAGGAAGCAGCTTATGCTACATGAAGAAGCAGAACACAACAGTCGTCTCTACCACTGCCTCTGGCAGCTCGTTCCAGACACTCACCACCCTCGGTGTGAAGAAATGTCCCCTCTGGTCTCTCTTGTATCTCTCCCCTCTCACCTTAAACCTCTGCCCTCTAGTTTTAGACTCCCCTACCTTTGGGAAAAGATGTTGACTATCTACCGTATCGATGCTCCTCATTATTTTATAGACCTCTATAAGATCACCCCTAAGCCTCCTATGCTCCAGGGGAAAAAGTCCCAGCCTCTCCTTATAACTCAGATGCAACTCCCTGTGCACACACGGCTGTGTGGCGAGAATCAACTCCAATTCGATCCATAAGTTTGCGGATGATACGACTGTGGTGGGCCGCATCTCAAACAACGACGAATCAGACTCCAGGAGGGAGATCGATCACTTGGTTGCATGGTGTACCGAAAACAACCTCTCTCTAAACGTCGGAAAGACCAAGGAACTGATCATCAACTTCAGGAAGCGCAGCACGGCACACACTCCCGTCTGCATCAATGGCTCCGAAGGGGAGATGGTCGATAGCTTCAAGTTCCTGGGGGTCACCATCACCAACAGCCTGTCCTGGTCCATTCACGTTGATGCAACAGTCAAGAACACTCAACAATGTCTCTATTTCCTACGGAAGGTAAAGAACTTCAGCATGTCTGCATCAACTCTCACAAACTTCTACAGATGTGCGATAGAGAGCATCCTATCCGGCTGCATCACAGCTGGTATGGCAACTGCTCGGTCCCAAGATCGCAAGAAGCTGCAGAGTGTGGTGAACTCAGCCCAACGCATCACACAAGCTCGCCATCCTCCCATTGATTCTGTCTACACCTCCCGCTGCCTCAGGAAGGCAGGCAGCATTATCAGAGACCCCTCCCACCCAGGCATTGCCTTCGTCCAGACCCTTCCATCAGGCAGAAGGTACAGAAGTCTGAAGACCCGCACATCCAGATATAGAAATGAAAATCGCTTATTGTCACAAGTAGGCTTCAATGAAGTTACTGTGAAAAGCCCCTAGTCGCCACATTCCGGCGCCTGTTCGGGGAGGCTGGTACGGGAATTGAACCGTGCTGCTGGCCTGCCTTGGTCTGCTTTAAAAGCCAGCTATTTAGCCCAGTGTGCTAAACCAGCCCCTAGGAACAGCTTCTTCCCCACAGCTACAAGACTCCTCAACGACTCCCCCTCGGACTGATATGTTCCCTGTAAGAATAGTATTCACGACGCCCTACGCTGCTCTTGTTTGACCTTGTTCCGCATTGTAACCAATCACTATTTGTTGATGCACCACTGTCAATGTACTCTGTCGATTATTTTTTTGTTTACTATGTACCATAAGTCCATAAGACAGAAAAGCAGAATTAGGCCACTCGGCCCATCGAGTCTGCTCCGCCATTCAATCATGGCTGATATTTTCTCATCCCCCTTCTCCTGCCTTCTCCCCATAACCCCTGATTCCCTTATTGATCAAGAACCTATCTATCTCTGTCTTAAAGACACTCAGTGATTTGGCCTCCCACAGCCTTCTGCGGCAAGGAGTTCCACAGATTCACCACCCTCTGGCTGAAGAAATTCCTCCTTAGCTCTGTTTTAAAGGATCGTCCCTTTAGTCTGAGATGGTGTCCTCTGCTTCTAGTTTTTCCTACAAGTGGAAACATCCTCTCCATGTCCACTCTATCCAGGCCTCGCAGTATCTTGTAAGTTTCAATAAGATGTTCCCTCATCCTTCTAAACTCCAACGGGTACAGACCCAGAGTCCTCAAATGTTCCTCATACGACAAGCTTTTCATTCCAGGGAACATTCTTGTGAACCTCCTCTGGACCCTTTCCAAGGCCAGCACATCCTGTACGTACTACGTACGTTCCCTTGGCCGCAGAAAAATACTTTTCACTGTACTTCGGTACATGTGACAATAAATATCAATCGATCAAGTCCTGGTAGCATCCTTGTAAATCTCTTCTCACTCTTTCTAGATTAACAATATCCGTCCTCTCATAGGGTGACCAGAACTGAACACATTATTCCATGTATGGTCTCACTAATGTCTTGTACAACTTCAACAAGACGTGCCAACTCCTGTATTCAATACTCTGCCCAATAAAACCGAGCCTGCTGAATGCCTCCTTCACCACCCTGTCCACCTGCGACTCCACCTCCAAGGAGCTATGAACCTGTACCCCTAGATCTCTTTGTTCTGTAACTCTCCCCAACTCCCTACCATTAACTGAGTAGGTCCTGCCCCGATTCGATCGACCAAAATGCATCACCTCACATTTATCCAAATTAAACTCCATCTGCCATTCATCGGCCCACTGGCCCAATTGGTCAAGACCCTGTTGCAATCTTATAGAACCTTCTTCACTGTCCACTATGACACCAATCTTGGTGTTATCTGCAAAGTTACTAACCATGCCTCCTACATTCTCATCCAAATCAATAGTATATACAACAGATACCAGTGGACCCAGCCCCGATCCCCGAGGCACACCGCTGCTCACAGGCCTCCAGTTTGAAAAATAACCCTCCACAACCACCCTTTAGCTTCGGTCGCCAAGACAATTTTGTATCCAATTGGCTACCGCGCCCTGGATTCCGTGAGATTTAACCTTTTGCAACAACCTACCATGCGGTACCTTGTCAAAGGCCTTGCTAAAGTCCATTTGGACAACGTCGACCGCACTGCCCTCATCTACCTTCTTGGTTACCCCTTCAAAAAACTCAAATTGGTGAGACATGACTTTCCCTTACAAAGCCACGCTGACTTTCCCTAATTAGCCCTTGCCTGTCTAAATGCCTGTAGATCCTGTCCCTCAGAATACCTTTAACAACTTACCCACTACAGAAGTCAGGCTACCCGGTCTGTAATTCCCAGGCTTATCCCGACAGCTCTTCTTAAACAAGGGCACAACATTTGCAACCCTCCAATCTTCAGGCACTTCTCCTGTGACTGTCGATGAATTAAATATCTCAGCCAGGGGGCCGGCAATTTCCTCCCGAGCCTCCCACAACGTCCTGGGATACATTTCATCAGGTCCCGGGGATTTGTCTATCTTGATGAGCTTTAATACCTCCAGCACCTCCTTCTCTGTAATATGGACACTCCTCAAGACATCACTTTTTATTTCCCCAATTTCCCTAACATTCGTGCCTTTCTCAACAGTAAATACTGACGAGGAATATTCATTTAGGACCTCTCCCATCCCTTGTGGCTCTGCACATAGATGACCTTGTTTATCCTGAAGAGGCCCCACCCTCTCCCTACTCCCCCTTTTACCCAGTATGCATCTGGAAAAGCTCTTTGGATTTTCCTTTGCCGTATCTGCCAAGACAATCTCATGTCCCCTTTTTGCCCTCCTGATTTCTCTCTTAACTCGAATCCGACAAACCCTACACTCTTCAAGGGATCCACTCGAGGACTTCTTGTTGCGGCTATGCTGAGCTAAGTCGTACGTTCGGCAGCTCCCGCCAGAAACGGACTTTTGGGCTCAATTATGACTCAGGAGAGGAGATTGATAATTCAAAGGCTTTAATTACCAGAGAACCAGACAGCTACCGAGAAGTGTGCTCACTGCACGCTGCCCACTGAACGTAACATTATTATTATTTTTTTAATGTATTTATTAATCAGATCTTGGTTGGAAGTTAGAGGGATGGCAGGGAAGGGAGTGCAAAGTTCCTCCTGCAGGATGTTTGAGGTGAGGGATGCAGTTAGTGTCCCTGCTGATTTTACCTGCAGGAAGTGCAGCCATCTCCAGCTCCTCCAAGACCGAGTTAGGGAACTGGAGCTGGAGTTGGAAGAACTTCGGATCATTCGGGAGGCAGAGGGGGTCATAGATAGCAGCTTCAGGGAATTAGTTACACCAAAGATTGGAGATAGATGGGTAACTGTAAGAGGGACTGGGAAAAAGCAGTCAGTGCAGGGATCCCCTGCGGTCGTTCCCCTGAGAAACAAGTATACCGCTTTGGATACTTGTGGGGGGGACGACTTACCAGGGGTAAGCCATGGGGTACGGGCCTCTGGCACGGAGTCTGTCCCTGTTGCTCAGAAGGGAAGGGGGGAGAGGAGCAGAGCATTAGTAATTGGGGACTCGATAGTCAGGGGCACAGAGAGGAGATTTTGTGGGAGCGAGAGAGACGCACGTTTGGTATGTTGCCTCCCAGGTGCAAGGGTACGTGATGTCTCGGATCGTGTTTTCCGGGTCCTTAAGGGGGAGGGGGAGCAGCCCCAAGTCGTGGTCCACATTGGCACTAATGACATAGGTAGGAAAGGGGACAAGGATGTCAGGCAGGCTTTCAGGGAGCTAGGATGGAAGCTCAGAACTAGAACAAACAGAGTTATCTCTGGGTTGTTGCCCGTGCCACGTGATAGTGAGATGAGGAATAGGGAGAGAGAGCAATTAAACACGTGGCTACAGGGATGGTGCAGGTGGGAGGGATTCAGATTTCTGGATAACTGGGGCTCTTTCTGGGGAAGGTGGGACCTCTACAGACAGGATGGTCTACATCTGAACCTGAGGGGCACAAATATCCTGGGGGGGGAGATTTGTTAGTGCTCTTTGGGGGGGTTTAAACTAATGCAGCAGGGGCATGGGAACCTGGATTGTAGTTTTAGGGTAAGGGAGATTGAGAGTATAAAGGTCAGGAGCACAGATTTGACTTCGCAGGAGGGGGCCAGTGTTCAGGTAGGTGGTTTGAAGTGTGTCTACTTCAATGCCAGGAGTATATGAAATAAGGTAGGGGAACTGGCAGCGTGGGTTGGTACCTGGGACTTCGATGTTGTGGCGATTTCGGAGACATGGATAGAGCAGGGACAGGAATGGATGTTGCAGGTTCCGGGGTTTAGGTGTTTTAGTAAGCTCAGAGAAGGAGGCAAAAGAGGGGGAGGTGTGGCGCTGCTCGTCAAGAGCAGTATTACGGTGGCGGAGAGGATGCTAGATGGGGACTCTTCTTCCGAGGTAGTATGGGCTGAGGTTAGAAACATGAAAGGAGGAGTCACACTGTTGGGAGTTTTTTATAGGCCTCCTAATAGTTCTAGGGATGTAGAGGAAAGGATGGCGAGGATGATCCTGGATAAGAGCGAATGTAACAGGGTAGTTATTATGGGAGACTTTAACTTTCCAAATATTGACTGGAAAAGATACAAGGCGCGATTCTCCACTCCCACGCTGGTTGGGAGAATCGCCTGGGCCGCCGAAATTTCCGGGGACGCCGGTCCGACGCCCTCCCGCGATTCTCCCAAGCGGCGGGAGCGGCCTGGTTGAGTTTCGCGGGCCGCAGGCCGGAGACACCCAAAATGGCGATTCTCCGGCACCCCCGCGATTCTGAGGCCCGGATGGGCCGAGCGGCCAGGCCAAAACGGCGGGTTCCCCCCGGCGCCGTCCACACCTGGTCGCTGCAGTCGTGGGCGGTGCGTGAACGCTGGGGGGGGGGGGGGGCGGCCTGTGGGGGGGCGAGGGGGGATCCTGCACCGGGCTTCACCTTGAATGTGGGGTGGCCCGCGATCGGTGCCCCGCTCCTGGCCCATTGTCAGGGCCTGAATCGGTCGGGACCGGGGCCGTTCCGCGCCGTCGTGAACCTCGATGGCGTTCCCGACGGCGCGGCCACTTCGGCGTGGGAGTGGAGAATCCCGCCCATTGTTCGACTACATTAGATGAGTCGTTTTTTGTACAGTGTGTGCAGGAGGGTTTCCTGACAGTTTGTTGACAGGCCAACAAGAGGCGAGGCCACGTTGGATTTGGTTTTGGGTAATGAACCAGGCCAGGTGTTGGATTTGGAGGTAGGTGAGCACTTTGGGGACAGTGACCACAATTCGGTGACGTTTACGTTAGTGATGGAAAGGGATAAGTATACACCGCAGGGCAAGAGTTATAGCTGGGGGAAGGGCAATTATGATGCCATTAGACATGACTTGGGAGGGGTAGGTTGGAGAAGTAGGCTGCAAGTGTTGGGCACACTGGATATGTGGAGCTTGTTCAAGGAACAGCTACTGCATGTTCTTGATAAGTATGTACCGGTCAGACAGGGAGGAAGGCGTCGAGCGAGGGAACCGTGGTTTACCAAAGAAGTGGAATCTCTTGTTAAGAGGAAGAAGGAGGCCTATGTGAAGATGAAGTGTGAAGTTTCGGTTGGGGCGATGGAGAGTTACAAGGTAGCGAGGAAGGATCTAAAGAGAGAGCTAAGACGAGCAAGGAGGGGACATGAGAAGTATTTGGCAGGTAGGATCAAGGAAAACCCAAAAGCTTTCTATAGGTATGTCAGGAATAAAAGAATGACTAGGGTAAGAGTAGGGCCAGTCAAGGACAGGGATGGGAAGTTGTGTGTGGAGTCTGAAGAGATAGGCGAGATACTAAATTAATATTTTTCGTCAGTATTCACTCAGGAAAAAGAGAATGTTGTGGAGGAGAATGCTGAGCCCCAGGCTAATAGAATAGATGGCATTGAGGTACGTAGGGAAGAGGTGTTGGCAATTTTGGACAGGCTGAAAATAGATAAGTCCCCGGGGACCGATGGGATTTATCCTAGGATTATCTGGGAAGCCAGGGAAGAGATTGCTGAGCCTTTGGCTTTGATTTTTATGTCATCATTGGCTACAGGAATAGTGCCAGAGGACTGGAGGACAGCAAATGTGGTTCCTTTGTTCAAGAAGGGGAGTAGAGACAACCCCGGCAACTATAGACCGGTGAGCCTCACGTCTGTAGTGGGTAAAGTCTTGGAGGGGATTATAAGAGACAAGATTTATAATCATCTAGATAGGAATAATATGATTAGGGATAGACAGCATGGCTTTGTGAAGGGTAGGTCATGCCTCACAAACCTTATCGAGTTCTTTGAGAAGGTGACTGAAGAGGTAGACGAGGGTAGAGCAGTTGATGTGGTGTATATGGATTTCAGTAAAGCGTTTGATAAGGTTCCCCACGATAGGCTATTGCAGAAAATACGGAGGCTGGGGATTGAGGGTGATTTAGAGATGTGGATCAGAAATTGGCTAGCTGAAAGAAGACAGAGGGTGGTGGTTGATGGGAAATGTTCAGAATGGAGTACAGTCACAAGTGGCGTACCACAAGGATCTGTTCTGGGGCCGTTGCTGTTTGTCATTTTTATCAATGACCTAGAGGAGGGCGCAGAAGGGTGGGTGAGTAAATTTGCAGACGATACTAAAGTCGGTGGTGTTGACGACAGTGTGGAAGGATGTAGCAGGTTACAGAGGGACATAGATAAGCTGCAGAGCTGGGCTGAGAGGTGGCAAATGGAGTTTAATGTAGAGAAGTGTGAGGTTCTTTGGAAGGAATAACAGAAATGCGGAATATTTGGCTAATGGTAAAATTCTTGGAAGTGTGGATGAGCAGAGGGATCTCGGTGTCCATGTACATAGATCCCTGAAAGTTGCCACCCAGGTTGATAGGGTTGTGAAGAAGGCCTATGGAGTATTGGCCTTTCATAGATTATCATAGAATTTACAGTGCAGAAGGAGGCCATTCGGCCCATCGAGTCTGCACCGGCTCTTGGAAAGAGCACCTACCCAAGGTCAACACCTCCACCCTATCCCCATAACCCAGTAACCCCACCCAACACTAAGGACAATTTTGGACACTAAGGACAATTTGTCATGACCAATCCACCTAACCAGCACATCTTTGGACTGTGGGAGGAAACCGGAGCACCCGGAGGAAACCCACGCACACACGGGGAGGATATGCAGACTCCGCACAAACAGTGACCCAAGCCGGAATCGAACCTGGGACCCTGGAGCTGTGAAGCAATTGTGCTATCCACAATGCTACCGTGCTGTCCACCCCATGTCCTCAAACCCCTGCCAGCCTTTTGTCTTTGATAAAGTCCATCGCTTCGTCTGGCGATTCAAAGTAAAGTTCCTGGCCCTCAGTGGTGACCAGTGCCACCAAACTGGGATCCTTTATTGGTGGAGGGATTGAGTTTCGGAGCCATGAGGTCATGTTGCTGCTGTACAAAACTCTGGTACGGCCGCATTTGGAGTATTGCGTACAGTTCTGGTCACCTCATTATAGGAAGGACGTGGAACTTTGGAACGGGTGCAGAGGAGATTTACCAGGATGTTGCCTGGTATGGAGGGAAAATCTTATGAGGAAAGGCTGAAGGGGTTGAGGTTGTTTTCGTTGGAGAGAAGAAGGTTAAGAGGAGACTTAATAGAGGCATACAAAATGATCAGGGGGTTGGATAGGGTGGACAGTGAGAGCCTTCTCCCGCGGATGGATATGGCTGGCACGAGGGGACATAACTTTAAACTGAGGGGTAATAGATATAGGACAGAGGTCAGAGGTAGGTTCTTTACACAAAGAGTGGTGAGGCCGTGGAATGCCCTACCTGCAACCCCATTTGTGACACCGAAAGGGACCCTAAGGAAGTGGTAGAGGCGACCGTCCGCCTCGAAGGCCGTGTATGGCCGGTCCAACTTCCGGATGGGGAGCTGGTGGTCGGCGGATTTTAGGTCTATCGTTGAGAAGACCCGGTACTGTGCAATCTGATTGACCATATCAGATATGCGTGGGAGGGGGTACGGGTCGAGCTGCGTGTACCGATTGATGGTCTGGCTGTAGACCACGACCATTCTGTTTTTCTCCCCAGTTTTAACGTCTACCACTTGAGCTCTCCAGGGGCTGTTGCTGGCCTCGATGGTGCCTTCCCGAAGCAGCCGCTGGCCCCCAGACCTGATGAAGGTCTTGTCCTGGGTGCTGTACCATCTGCTCCTGGTGGCAACAGGTTTGCAATCCGAAGTTAGATTGGCAAAGAGGGAGGGTGAGTCGACCTTTAGGGTCACGAGGCCGCACACAGTAAGGGGTGGTAGGGGCCCACCGAATTTGAGGGTGAGGCTCTGGAGATTGCACTGGAAGTCCACGCCTAGTAGTAGTGCAGCGCAGAGATTAGGAAGGACGTAGAGGCGGAAGCCGCTGAATTCTATGCCCTGGACCGTGAGAGTGACCGTGCAGAACCCCCGGATCGGGACGGAATGGGACCCGGGGGCCAGGGAGATTCTTTGATTGGTGGGGTGGACCGCGAGGGAGCAGCGCCTTACCGTATCTGGGTGGATGAAGCTTTCGGTGCTCCCGGAGTCCAGCAGGAAAGAGGTCATGTGCCCGTTGATTTTCACCGCAGTCGAGGCGGTGGCCAGGTTGTGTGGACGAGACTGGTTGAGCGTCATTGAGGCGAGAGCTGCGGATGGTCGTCGCTGGTGTCCGAAGATGGAGAGCGTGGGGGGGGGCCCAGGTCGTGGAATGTTGTCGCCGTCCATGCCCCGTGGGGAAGACAAGATGGCGGCGCCTGAAGATCCTGCGGGGGACAAGGTGGCGGCACCCATGGGCCGCACGTTGCGGGGGCTGGACAAGATGGCGGTGCCCACAGGCCGCACGTGGTCTGGGACAAAGATGGCAGCACCCATTGTGTGGGGGTCAGGGGGGAGGGGGCGATAGCGGCGACTGCGCGGGCCTGGCACACCGCGGCGGTGTGGGGGTCAGGGGGGAGGGGGCGATAGCGGCGACTGCGTGGGCCTGGCACACCGCGGCCAAGTGGCCCTTTTTGCTGCAAGCCTTGCGAATGGCAGCGCGGGCCGGGCAGCGTTGGCGAGGGTGCTTCTGCCGGCCACAGGAGTAACATCAGGGACATCCGGGGTGCGCGGGCTGGCGTGTGGCGCAGGCGTATTGGTTGGGTAAAGCTCCGGCTGCAGTGGCCGTTTGTGGGGTCCACGAGGGATAGGAGGGGTGGGCCTCGCGGCCGGAGGGGCCGGCCTGAGCATTATGTGAGGTGACCGCCATGGAGAGTGCTGGCTTCTTAGTCCCCGCTAGGTCGAGCGTGGCCCCTTCGAGCAGCCTTTGGCGAATGAGGTCCGACCCAATCCCCGTTACAAAAGCCTCGCGCGTAAGAAGGTTAGAATGTTCGGTGGCCGTAACGGCCTGACAGTCACAGTCCCGGACGAGTGGGATTCTTCTGAGAACTCACCCCAGGGAGTTGAGAGCCTGGCGAAGAGTGTGTTCGCTTTCTGTGCGTAGTTTATTTTGAGGAGAGCCATGGCGTCCGTGTAGTTCGGGGCGTCCTGGATCAGCGGAAACACGCTGGAGCTGAACCTCGAGTACAGGATCTATACCGTCAGAGGGGTGGTCGCTGAGTTGATATAGGCCTCGAAGCAGGCTAGCCGGTGATTAAAGTCCTTTCTGGCGTCGCTCGATTGCGGATCCAGCTGCAGGCGATCTGGTTTGATTCGGAGATCCATCTTCTAGAAAATCTTAGAGCAATAAATTGATGCACGATGAATTGTACAAAGACTCAGGTTGGATACAACTGAGGCTTTATTGCAGTAAGATGTGTGGCCTCCCACAGCAGCTGGCCAAATGGCTGCTGAATAGAGGACATGCATATTTATACTCCTCCTACTGGGCGGAGCCAGCGGGCAGGGGCTACCGGTGAACCGGTAGTACAGGTTCTACCTTACATCACCTAATACAGGGTAACAGTGGTTTACCACACTCCGCACAGACAGTGACCCAAGCCGGGAATCGAACCTGGGACCCTGGCGCTGTGAAGCAACTGTGCTAACCACATCTTAAACACTGCTATCATACCTGCCTTCTCCACAGACAGCGCGGTCTAGGCACCCACCACCCTCTGCGTGAACGATTTTCTCGCACTTTCCCTCTCTCACCTTGAACCTGGGCCCCCCACCCTGGGAAAAAACTTCTGACTTTCCACCCTGTCTATATTCGCTTAATTTTGTAGGCCTCAATCAGGTCTCCCCTCAGCCTCCATCTTTCCAACGGAAACAACCCCAAGTTTATCCAATCCCACCTCATAACTAACACCCTCAATGCATCATTGACTTTGTCTATATCTATGTTTCTGGAACCCACCTCTTCATTCACCTGAGGAAGGAGCAGCGCTCCGAAAGCTAGTGATTTGAAACAATACTGTTGGACTTTAACCTGGTGTTGTCAGACTTCGTACCGTCCCCTCCAGACCAGGCAACGTCCTGATAAACATTCTTTGCACTCTCTCCAAAGCATTCTGATAGTGTGGCGACCAGAACTACTTGGAATATTCCAAATGTGGCCTAACTAACGTTTTATGCAACTGTAACATGACCTGCCAACTCTGTACTCAATGCCCCGGCATGCTGTATGCCTTCTTGACCACCTTATCCACCAGTATTGCCACTTTCATGGAACTATGGACGTGAAAGCCAGAGCCTTCTGTATGTCAATGCTCCTAAGGGATTGGGTGGGTTTATTGTCACGTGTCCCGCGGTGCAGTGAAAAGTATTGTTCTGCCTGCAGCTCAAACAGATCATTCTGCACATGAAAAAAAATACATAACAGGACAAACATAAAATACACAATGTAAATACACAGACACAGGCATCGGGTGAAGCATACAGGAGTGCAGTACTACTCAGTAGAGAAGATGTGTGAAGAGATCAGATCAGTCTATAAGAGGGTCGTTTAGGAGTCTGGTAACAGTGGGGAAGAAGCTGTTTTTGAGTCTGTTCGTGCGTGTTCTCAGACTTCTGTATCTCCTGCCCGATGGAAGAAGTTGGAAGAGTGAGTAACCCAGGTGGGAGGGGTCTTTGATTATGCTGCACGCTTTCCCCAGGCAGCGGGAGGTGTAGATGGAGTCAGTGGATGGGAGGCAGGTTTGTGTGATGGACTGGGCGGTGTTCACGACTCTCTGAAGTTTCTTGCGGTCCTGGGCCGAGCAGTTGCCATACCAGGCTGTGATGCAGCCTGATAGGATGCTTTCTATGGTGCATCTGTAAAAGTTGGTAAGGGTTAATGTGGACATGCCGAATTTCCTTAGTTTCCTGAGGAAGGATAGGCGCTGTTGTGCTTTCTTGGTGGTAGCGTTGACATGGGTGGACCAGGACAGAGTTTTGGAGATGTGCACCCCTAGGAATTTGAAACTGCTAACCATCTCCACCTCGGCCCCGTTGATGCTGACAGGGGTGTGTACAGTACTTTGCTTCCTGAAGTCAATTACCAGCTCTTTAGTTTTGCTGACACTGAGGGAGAGATTGTTGTCGCTACACCCCTCTGGGGCTGGTTTAGCACAGTGGGCTAAACATCTGACTTGTAATGCAGAACAATGCCAGCAGCCGGGTTCAATTCCTGTACCGGCCTCCCCGAACAGGCGCCGGAATGTGGCGACTAGGGGCTTTTCACAGTAACTTCATTGACGCCTACTCGTGACAACAAGCGATTATTATTATTATTACTCCGCTAAGTTCTCTATCTCCCTCCTGTATTCTGACTCGTCGCTGTTTGAGATCCGACGCACTGTGGTCGTGACTTCAGCAAACCTGTAGATGTAGTTGGAGCCAGATTTTGCCACGCAGTCGTGTGTGTAAAGAGCTGGAACCTAACTTGCCGTCCTGTCGGTAAAGGCCGAGATTTCATTCTCTTTTGGGAATTATCTGTCCCCTTCGTCACCCGGGGTAGGACAACGAGGCAGGTCCCAAATCTGACCGGCCAGAATGGGGGTCGCACCAACCTGATTCACGCCAGCCCCCCCCCTCCCACTCCACCAGAGTTGCTGTGGCAACAGGCACCGTTACAGCATGTAACAGCCTGGAGTTACGGGTAGAGATGGTTAGGCTGAAATTTCCTTCTCCTCTGATCAGGAACCGCTCCCGCTCTGACCGCCGCTCCCGCCCTGACCGTCGCTCCCGCTCTGACCGTCGCTCCCGCTCTGACCATCGCTCCCGCTCTGACCGTCGCTCCCGCCCTGACCGTCGCTCCCGCCCTGACCGTCGCTCCCGCTCTGACCGTCGCTCCCGCTCTGACCGCCGCTCCCGCCCTGACCGTCGCTCCCGCCCTGACCGCCGCTCCCGCCCTGACCGTCGCTCCCGCCCTGACCGCCGCTCCCGCCCTGACCGTCGCTCCCGCTCTGACCATCGCTCCCGCCCTGACCGTCGCTCCCGCCCTGACCGCCGCTCCCGCCCTGACCGTCGCTCTGACCGTCGCTCCCGCCCTGACAGCCGCTCCCGCCCTGACCGTCGCTCCCGCCCTGACCGTCGCTCCCGCCCTGACCGCCGCTCCCGCTCTGACCGTCGCTCCCGCCCTGACCGTCGCTCCCGCCCTGACCGCCGCTCCCGCTCTGACCGTCGCTCCCGCCCTGACCGTCGCTACCGCCCTGACCGTCGCTCCCGCCCTGACCGTCGCTCCCGCCCTGACCGTCGCTCCCGCCCTGACCGTCGCTCCCGCTCTGACCGTCGCTCCCGCCCTGACCGTCGCTCCCGCCCTGACCGTCGCTCCCGCCCTGACCGTCGCGCCCGCCCTGACCGTCACTCCCGCTCTGACCGTCGCTCCCGCCCTGACCGTCGCTCCCGCCCTGACCGTCGCTCCCGCCCTGACCGTCGCTCCCGCCCTGACCGTCGCTCCCGCCCTGACCGTCGCTCCCGCCCTGACCGTCGCTCCCGCTCTGACCGTCGCTCCCGCTCTGACCATCGCTCCCGCTCTGACCGTCGCTCCCGCCCTGACCGTCGCTCCCGCCCTGACCGTCGCTCCCGCCCTGACCGTCGCTCTGACCGCCGCTCCCGCCCTGACCGTCGCTCCCGCTTGACCGTCGCTCCCGCCCTGACCGTCGCTCTGACCGTCGCTCCCGCCCTGACCGTCGCTCCCGCCCTGACCGCCGCTCCCGCCCTGACCGTCGCTCCCGCTCTGACCGCCGCTCCCGCTCTGACCGTCGCTCCCGCCCTGACCGCCGCTCCCGCCCTGACCGTCGCTCCCGCTCTGACCGCCGCTCCCGCCCTGACCGTCGCTCCCGCCCTGACCGTCGCTCCCGCTCTGACCGTCGCTCCCGCCCTGACCGTCGCTCCCGCTCTGACCGTCGCTCCCGCCCTGACCGTCGCTCCCGCCCTGACCGTCGTCCCGCCCTGACCGTCGCTCTGACCGCCGCTCCCGCCCTGACCGTCGCTCCCGCTTGACCGTCGCTCCCGCCCTGACCGTCGCTCTGACCGTCGCTCCCGCCCTGACCGTCGCTCCCGCCCTGACCGTCGCTCCCGCCCTGACCGTCGCTCCCGCTCTGACCGTCGCTCCCGCTCTGACCGCCGCTCCCGCTCTGACCGTCGCTCCCGCCCTGACCGTCGCTCCCGCCCTGACCGTCGCTCCCGCTCTGACCGTCGCTCCCGCCCTGACCGTCGCTCCCGCTCTGACCGTCGCTCCCGCCCTGACCGCCGCTCCCGCCCTGACCGTCGCTCCCGCTCTGACCGTCGCTCCCGCCCTGACCGTCGCTCCCGCTCTGACCGTCGCTCCCGCCCGGACCGTCGCTCCCGCCCTGACCGTCGCTCCCGCCCTGACCGTCGCTCCCGCTCTGACCGTCGCTCCCGCTCTGACCGTCGCTCCCGCTCTGACCGTCGCTCCCGCCCTGACCGTCGCTCCCGCCCTGACCGTCGCTCCCGCCCGGACCGTCGCTCCCGCCCTGACCGTCGCTCCCGCCCTGACCGTCGCTCCCACTCTGACCGTCGCTCCCGCCCTGACCGTCGCTCCCGCTCTGACCGTCGCTCCCGCCCGGACCGTCGCTCCCGCCCTGACCGTCGCTCCCGCCCTGACCGTCGCTCCCGCTCTGACCGTCGCTCCCGCTCTGACCGTCGCTCCCGCTCTGACCGTCGCTCCCGCCCTGACCGTCGCTCCCGCCCTGACCGTCGCTCCCGCCCGGACCGTCGCTCCCGCCCTGACCGTCGCTCCCGCTCTGACCGTCGCTCCCGCTCTGACCGTCGCTCCCGCCCTGACCGTCGCTCTGACCGTCGCTCCCGCCCTGACCGTCGCTCCCGCCCTGACCGTCGCTCCCGCCCTGACCGCCGCTCCCGCCCTGACCGTCGCTCCCGCCCTGACCGCCGCTCCCGCTCTGACCGCCGCTCCCGCCCTGACCGTCGCTCCCGCTCTGACCGTCGCTCCCGCTCTGACCGCCGCTCCCGCCCTGACCGTCGCTCCCGCCCTGACCGTCGCTCCCGCCCTGACCGTCGCTCCCGCCCTGACCGTCGCTCCCGCCCTGACCGTCGCTCCCGCCCTGACCGTCGCTCCCGCCCTGACCGTCGCTCCCGCCCTGACCGCCGCTCCCGCCCTGACCGCCGCTCCCGCCCTGACCGCCGCTCCCGCCCTGACCGTCGCTCCCGCTCTGACCGTCGCTCCCGCTCTGACCGTCGCTCCCGCTCTGACCGTCGCTCCCGCCCTGACCGTCGCTCCCGCCCTGACCGTCGCTCCCGCCCTGACCGCCGCTCCCGCTCTGACCGCCGCTCCCGCCCTGACCGTCGCTCCCGCTCTGACCGTCGCTCCCGCTCTGACCGCCGCTCCCGCCCTGACCGTCGCTCCCGCCCTGACCGTCGCTCCCGCCTGACCGTCGCTCCAGCCCTGACCGTCGCTCCCGCCCTGACCGTCGCTCCCGCCCTGACCGTCGCTCCCGCCTGACCGTCGCTCCCGCCCTGACCGACGCTCCCGCCCTGACCGTCGCTCCCGCCCTGACCGTCGCTCCCGCCCTGACCGCCGCTCCCGCCCTGACCGTCGCTCCCGCCCTGACCGTCGCTCCCGCCCTGACCGCCGCTCCCGCCCTGACCGCGCTCCCGCCCTGACCGTCGCTCCCGCCTGACCGTCGCTCCCGCCCTGACCGTCGCTCCCCGCCCTGACCCGTCGCTCCCGCCCTGACCGTCGCTCCCCGCCCTGACCGCCGCTCCCGCCTCTGACCGCCGCTCCCGCCCTGACCGTCGCTCCCGCCCTGACCGTCGCTCCCGCCCTGACCGCCGCTCCCGCCCTGACCGCTCGCTCCCGCCCTGACCGTCGCTCCCGCCCTGACCGTCGCTCCCGCCCTGACCGTCGCTCCCGCCCTGACCGCCGCTCCCGCCCTGACCGCCGCTCCCGCCCTGACCGTCGCTCCCGCCCTGACGCGCCGCTACCCGCCCTGACCGTCGCTCCCGCTCTGACCGCCGCTCCCGCTCTGACCGTCGCTCCCGCCCTGACCGCCGCTCCCGCCCTGACCGTCGCTCCCGCCTCTGACCGCCGCTCCCGCCCTGACCGTCGCTCCCGCCCTGACGTCGCTCCCGCTCTGACCGTCGCTCCCCGCCCTGACCGTCGCTCCCGCTCTGACCGTCGCTCCCGCCCTGACCGTCGCTCCCGCCCTGACCGTCGTCCGCCCTGACCAGTCGCTCTGACCGCCGCTCCCGCCCTGACCGTCGCTCCCGCTTGACCGCCGCTCCCGCCTGACCGTCGCTGACCGTCGCTCCCGCCTGACCGTCGCTCCCGCCCCTGACCGTCGCTCCCCGCCCTGACCGTCGCTCCCGCTCTGACCGTCGCTCCCGCTCTGACCGTCGCTCCCGAGCTCCCGCCCTGACCGTCGCTCCCGCCCTGACCGTCGCTCCCCGCTCTGACCGTCGCTCCCGCCCTGACCGTCGCTCCCGCTCTGACCGTCGCTCCCGCCCTGACCGCCGCTCCCGCCCCTGACCGTCGCTCCCGCTCTGACCGTCGCTCCCGCCCTGACCGTCGCTCCCGCTCTGGACCGTCGCTCCCCGCCCGGACCGTCGCTCCCGCCCTGACCGTCGCTCCCGCCCTGACCGTCGCTCCCGCTCTGACCGTCGCTCCCCGGCTCTGACCGTCGCTCCCGCCCTGACCGTCGCTCCCGCCCTGACCGTCGCTCCCCGCCCGGACCGTCGCTCCCGCCCTGACCGTCGCTCCCGCCCTGACCGTCGCTCCCGCTCTGACCGTCGCTCCCGCCCTGACCGTCGCTCCCGCTCTGACCGTCGCTCCGCCCGGACCGTCGCTCCCGCCCCTGACCGTCGCTCCCGCCCTGACCGTCGCTCCGCTCTGACCGTCGCTCCCGCTCTGACCGTCGCTCCCGCTCTGACCGTCGCTCCCCGCCCTGACCGTCGCTCCCGCCCGGACCGTCGCTCCCCGCCCTGACCGTCGCTCCCGCTCTGACCGTCGCTCCCGCTCTGACCGTCGCTCCCGCCCTGACCGTCGCTACTGACCGTCGCTCCCGCCCTGACCGTCGCTCCCGCCCTGACCGTCGCTCCCGCCCTGACCGCCGCTCCCGCCCTGACCGTCGCTCCCGCCCTGACCGCCGCTCCCGCTCTGACCGCCGCTCCCGCCCTGACCGTCGCTCCCGCTCTGACCGTCGCTCCCGCTCTGACCGCCGCTCCGCCCTGACCGTCGCTCCCGCCCTGACCGTCGCTCCCGCCCTGACCGTCGCTCCGCCTGACCGTCGCTCCCGCCCCTGACCGTCGCTCCCGCCCTGACCGTCGCTCCCGCCCTGACCGCCGCTCCCGCCCTGACCGCCGCTCCCGCCCTGACCGTCGCTCCCGCTCTGACCGTCGCTCCCGCTCTGACCGTCGCTCCCGCTCTGACCGTCGCTCCCCGCCCTGACCGTCGCTCCCGCCCTGACCGTCGCTCCCTGCCCTGACCGTCGCTCCCGCTCTGACCGCCGCTCCCGCCCTGACCGTCGCTCCCGCCTCTGACCGTCGCTCGCTCTGACGCGCTCCCGCCCTGACCGTCGCTCCCGCCCTGACCGTCGCTCCCCCCGCTCCTGACCGTCGCTCCCGCCCTGACCGTCGCTCCCGCCCTGACCGTCGCTCCCGCCCTGACCGTCGCTCCCGCCCTGACCGTCGCTCCCGCCCTGACCGTCGCTCCCGCCCTGACCGTCGCTCCCCGCCCTGACCGTCGCTCCCGCCCTGACCGTCGCTCCCCGCCCTGACCGTCGCTCCCGCCCTGACCGTCCGCTCCCGCCCTGACCGCCGCTCCCGCCCTGACCGTCGCTCCCGCCCTGACCTCGTCCGCTCCCCGCCTCTGACCGTCGCTCCCGCCCTGACCGTCGCTCCCGCCCTGACCGCGCTCCCGCCCTGACCGTCGCTCCCGCCCTGACCGTCCGCTCCACCGCCCTGACCGTCGCTCCGCCCTGACCGTCCGCTCCCGCCCTGACCGTCGCTCCCGCTCCTGACCGCGCTCCCGCCCTGACCGTCGCTCCCGCCCTGACCGTCGCTCCCGCCCTGACCCGTCGCTCCCGCCCTGACCGTCGCTCCCGCCCTGACCGTCGCTCCCGCCCTGACCGCCGCTCCGCCTGACCGTCGCTCCCCGCCCTGACCGTCGCTCCCGCACTGACCGTCGCTCCCGCCCTGACCGTCGCTCCCGCCTGACCGTCGCTCCCGCCCTGACCGTCGCTCCCGCCCTGACCGTCGCTCCCGCCCTGACCGTCGCTCCGCCCTGACCGTCGCTCCCGCCCTGACCGTCGCTCCCGCCCTGACCGTCGCTCCCGCCCTGACCGCCGCTCCCGCCCTGACCGTCGCTCCCGCCACTGACCGCCGCTCCCGCCTCTGACCGTCGCTCCCGCCCTGACCGTCGCTCCGCCCTGACCGTCGCTCCCGCCCTGACCGCCGCTCCCGCCCTGACCGTCGCTCCCGCCCTGACCGTCGCTCCCGCCCTGACCGTCGCTCCCGCCTGACCGTCGCTCCCGCCCTGACCGACGCTCCCGCCCTGACCGTCGCTCCCGCCCTGACCGTCGCTCCCGCCCTGACCGCTCGCTCCCGCCCTGACCGTCGCTCCCGCCCTGACCGTCGCTCCCGCCCTGACCGTCGCTCCCGCCCTGACCGTCGCTCCCGCCCTGACCGTCGCTCCCGCCCTGACCGTCTCGCTCGACCGGCTCCGCCCTGACCGTCGCTCCCGCCCTGACCGTCGCTCCCGCCCTGACCGCCGCTCCCGCCCTGACCGTCGCTCCCGCCCTGACCGTCGCTCCCGCCCTGACCGCCGCTCCCCGCCCTGACCGCCGCTCCCGCCCTGACCGCCGCTCCCGCCCTGACCGTCCGCTCCCGCCCTGACCGTCGCTCCCGCCCTGACCGCGCTCGCCTCCCGCCCTGACCGTCGCTCCCGCCCTGACCGTCGCTCCCGCCCTGACCGTCCGCTCCCGCCCTGACCGTCGCTCCCGCCCTGACCGCCGCTCCCGCCCTGACCGTCGCTCCCGCCCTGACCGCTCGCTCCCGCCCTGACCGCCGCTCCCGCCCTGACCGTCGCTCCCGCCCTGACCGTCGCTCCCGCCCTGACCGCCGCTCCCGCCCTGACCGTCGCTCCCCGCCCTGACCGCCGCTCCCGCCCTGACCGTCGCTCCCGCCCTGACCGCCGCTCCCGCCCTGACCGTCCGCTCCCGCCCTGACCGCGCTCCCGCCTGACCGTCGCTCCCGCCCTGACCGCCGCTCCCGCCCTGACCGTCGCTCCCGCCCTGACCGTCGCTCCCGCCTGACCGCCGCTCCCGCCCTGACCGTCCGCTCCCGCCGCCCTGACCGCCGCTCCCGCCCCTGACCGTCGCTCCCGCCCTGACCGTCGCTCCCGCCCTGACCGCCGCTCCCCGCCCTGACCGTCGCTCCCGCCCTGACCGTCGCTCCCCGCCCTGACCGTCGCTCCCGCCCTGACCGCCGCTCCGCCGAGGTCGCCGCCCTGACCGCCGCTCCCGCCCTGACCGTCGCTCCCGCCCTGACCGCCGCTCCCGCCCTGACCGCCGCTCCCGCCCTGACCGTCGCTCCCGCCTGGTCCGCCCTGACCGTCGCTCCCGCCCTGACCGCCGCTCCCGCCCTGACCGTCGCTCCCGCCCTGACCGTCGCTCCCGCCCTGACCGCCGCTCCCCGCCCTGACCGTCGCTCCCCGCCCTGACCGTCGCTCCCCGCCCTGACCGTCGCTCCCGCCCTGACCGCCGCTCCCGCCCTGACCGCCGCTCCCGCCCTGACCGTCGCTCCCGCCCGCCTGACCGCCGCTCCCGCCCTGACCGTCGCTCCCCCGCCCTGACCGTCGCTCCCCGCCCTGACCGTCGCTCCCGCCCTGACCGTCGCTCCCCGCCCTGACCGTCGCTCCCGCCCTGACCGCCGCTCCCGATCCGCCCTGACCGTCGCTCCCCCGGCCCTGACCGTCGCTCCCGCCCTGACGTCGCTCCAGCCCTGGCCCTGACCGTCGCTCCCGCCCTGACCGCCGCTCCCGCCCTGACCGTCGCTCCCGCCCTGACCGTCGCTCCGCCCTGACCCGTCGCTCCCGCCCTGACCGTCGCTCCCGCCCTGACCGTCGCTCCCGCCCTGACCGCCGCTCCCGCCCTGACCGCCGCTCCCGCCCTGACCGCCGCTCCCGCCCTGACCGCCGCTCCGCCCTGACGCGCTCCAGCCCTGACCGTCGCTCCCGCTCGGACCGTCGCTCCCGCCCTGACCGCCGCTCCCCGCCCTGACCGTCGCTCCCGCCCCTGACCGTCGCTCCCGCCCTGACCGCCGCTCCCGCCCTGACCGCGCTCCCGCCCTGACCGTCGCTCCCGCCCTGACCGCCGCTCCCGCTCTGACCGTCGCTCCCGCCCTGACCGTCGCTCCCGCCCTGACCGCCGCTCCCGCCGCCCTGACCGTCGCCGCTCCCGCCCTGACCGCCGCTCCCGCCCTGACCGCCGCTCCCGCTCCTGACCGTCCGCTCCCCGCCCTGACCGTCGCTCCCGCTCGGACCGTCGCTCCCGCCTCTGACCGCCGCTCCCGCCCTGACCGTCGCTCCCGCCTGACCGCCGCTCCCGCCCTGACCGTCGCTCCCGCCCTGACCGTCGCTCCCGCCTGACCGCCCTGCCCTGCCGCGCTCCCGCCCTGACCGTCGCTCCCGCCTGACCGTCCGCTCCCGCCCTGACCGTCGCTCCCGCCCTGACCGTCGCTCCCGCCCTGACCGCCGCTCCCCGCCCTGACCGTCGCTCCCGCCCTGACCGTCGCTCCCGCCTGACCGTCGCTCCCGCCCTGACCGTCGCTCTCCGCCCTGACCGCCGCTCCCGCCCTGACCGCGCTCCCGCCCTGACCCGTCGCTCCCGCCCTGACCGCACGCTCCCCGCCCTGACCGTCGCTCCCCGCCCTGACCGTCGCTCCCGCCCTGACCGTCGCTCCCGCCCTGACCCGTCGCTCCCGCCCTGACCGTCCGCTCCCGCCCTGACCGCCGCTCCCGCCCTGACCGCCGCTCCCGCCCTGACCGTCGCTCCCGCCTGACCGTCGCTCCCGCTCTGACCGCCGCTCCCGCCCTGACCGTCGCTCCCGCCCTGACCGTCGCTCCCGCCCTGACCGTCGCTCCCGCCCTGACCGTCGCTCCCGCCCTGACCGTCGCTCCCGCCCTGACCGTCGCTCCCGCCCTGACCGTCGCTCCCCGCCCTGACCGTCGCTCCCGCCCTGACCGCCGCTCGCCCTGACCCGCCGCTCCCGCTCCCTGACCGCGCTCCGCCCTGACCGCCGCTCCCGCCCTGACCGTCGCTCCGCTCTGACCGTCGCTCCCGCCCTGACCGTCCGCTCCCCCAGCCCCTGACCGTCGCTCCCGCTCTGACCGTCGCTCCCGCCTGACCGTCGCTCCCGCCCTGACCGTCGCTCCCGCCCTGACCGCGCTCCCGCCCTGACCGTCGCTCCCGCCCTGACCGTCGCTCCCGCTCTGACCGCCGCTCCCGCCCTGACCGTCGCTCCCGCCTCTGACCGTCGCTCCCTGCGCTCCTGACCGCCGCTCCCGCCCTGACCGTCGCTCCCCGCCCTGACCGTCGCTCCCGCCCTGACCGTCGCTCCCGCCCTGACCGTCGCTCCCGCCCTGACCGCCGCTCCCGCCCTGACCGTCGCTCCCGCCTGACCGTCGCTCCCGCCCTGACCGCCGCTCCCGCCTGACCGCTCGCTCCCGCCCTGACCGTCGCTCCCGCCCTGACCGTCGCTCCCGCCCTGACCGGCCGCTCCCGCCCTGACCGTCCGCTCCCGCCTGACCGTCGCTCCCGCCCTGACCGTCGCTCCCGCCCTGACCGTCGCTCCCGCCCGCCCTGACCGCGCTCCCGCCTGACCGTCGCTCCCGCCCTGACCGTCGCTCCCGCCCTGACCGACGCTCCGCCTGACCGTCGCTCCCGCCTGACCGTCGCTCCCGCCTGACCGTCGCTCCCGCCCTGACCGTCGCTCCCGCCCTGACCGTCGCTCCCGCCCTGACCGCCGCTCCGCCCTGACCGCCGCTCCCGCCCTGACCGTCGCTCCCCGCCCTGACCGTCGCTCCCGCCCTGACCGTCGCTCCCGCCCTGACCGTCGCTCCCGCCCTGACCGTCGCTCCCGCCCTGACCGTCGCTCCCGCCCTGACCGCCGCTCCCGCCCTGACCGTCGCTCCCGCCCTGACCGTCGCTCCCGCCCTGACCGTCGCTCCCGCCCTGACCGCCGCTCCCGCCCTGACCGTCGCTCCCGCCCTGACCGTCGCTCCCGCCCTGACCGCCGCTCCCGCCCTGACCGTCGCTCCCCGCCCTGACCGTCGCTCCCGCCCTGACCGCGCTCCCGCCCTGACCGTCGCTCCCGCCCTGACCGTCGCTCGCCGCCGCCCTGACCGCCGCTCCCGCCCTGACCGTCGCTCCCCGCCCTGACCGTCGCTCCGCCCTGACCGCCGCTCCCGCCCTGACCGTCGCTCCCCGCCCTGACCGCCGGCTCCCGCCCTGACCGCTCGCTCCCGCCCTGACCGTCCGCTCCCGCCCTGACCGTCGCTCCCGCCGCCCTGACCGTCGCTCCCGCCCTGACCGCCGCTCCCGCCCTGACCGTCGCTCCCGCCCTGACCGTCGCTCCCGCCCTGACCGTCGCTCCCGCCCTGACCGGCGCTCCCGCCCTGACCGTCGCTCCCGCCCTGACCGCCGCTCCCGCCCTGACCGACGCTCCCGCCCTGACCGTCGCTCCCGCCCTGACCGTCGCTCCCGCCCTGACCGCCGCTCCCGCCCTGACCGTCGCTCCCGCTCTGACCGCCGCTCCCGCCCTGACCGTCGCTCCCGCCTGACCGTCGCTCCCGCTCCTGACCGTCGCTCCCGCCCTGACCGTCGCTCCCCGCCCTGACCGCTCGCTCCGCCCTGACGCTCGCTCCGCCCTGACCGTCGCTCCCGCCCTGACCGTCGCTCCCGCCCTGACCGCCGCTCCCGCCCTGACCGTCGCTCCGCCCGCCCTGACCGTCGCTCCCGCCCTGACCGCCGCTCCCGCTCCTGACCGTCTCGCTCCCGCCACTGACCGCCGCTCCCGCCCTTGACCGCGTCCGCCTGACCGTCGCTCCGCCCTGACCGTCGCTCCCGCCCTGACCGTCGCTCCCGCCCTGACCGTCGCTCCCGCCTGACCGTCGCTCCCGCCCTGACCGTCGCCTCCCGCCCTGACCGTCGCTCCCGCCCTGACCGCGCTCCCGCCTGACCGCTCGCTCCCGCCCTGACCGCTCGCTCCCCGCCCCTGACCGCCGCTCCCGCCCTGACCGCCGGCTCC